>NC_139707.1:13759923-14254923 GCF_964188405.1 Protomyctophum parallelum
CAAATATCTTTCCACAGCCTTGAAAAACAAGAAACACAATAATTATTTTACATTATCTATACCAGTGGTTCTCAAACATTTCATTAAAGAACTCCCAAATTCTACTGTATTTGCCTTCAGGCCTCCATTTGGAAAAGTTCTAAAGTTCTTTTTTAGCTGTTAATCATTTTGCTGGCGACCCCCTGGCCCCCCTCAAGGACCACTAGCGTTGAGATATGGTTTAAGACAAGTCCTCCGCTGTAGCTGGAATTGGCTCAGCCTGCTGTCCCATAACCCAGACGGGAAGCCACGTTTCGTCCATTACTGTCAGTCCCCATTCCATCCTCACCCAGTAACTAATGAGTCTACTTAGACAGAAACCACAATAATGTTAAAGACAAATGATGATAAAAAAACAAACAAACCAAAAAACAGTCCACAAAAAAGTCCACAGGTGAATGGGAAGAGTCAAGTGCCGATATAATACATGCCTTTTTAACACCTGACCTGGCCTCACCGCATGTCTCTGTGGGCACACGTCTCTGACATGCGCTTATAGGTTGCACCTCTCCACCAGTATATTTTGGATCTTCCTGCCCTCGGTGTCTGAAGATCTGTCAGCAGCAGAGGTCGGAGGAGAACAGAAATAGGACAGAGAGGAAGATGACGCAGCGGTGGTGTTTATTCAGGCTGGATGGCGCGGCGGAAAGCGACGGGCGCCTCTTTTGTCGCGGCCCGTTGCACAGAGGCGTGTTACAGCAGCTGATGCACACAGAGTTGAGCCTGCCGGTGCAAAACTGCTGGTAGCCAGAGGAGGCGATGAGGCAGGCGCCTGACGACGCGCAAGACTTGCGGTAATGTATACCTGTAACAAGAGAAACATACATATATTTTGTTTTTTACTTTTTACTTAAAGGGGAATACCACTCAGTTTCCTATAGGGAGGTATGGAAAAAATCATTAACATGGTGAATCACATCTTGATGATGTCATCAAGATGTGATTCACCTGTGTTTTAAATAGACCCTGGTGATTTCTAGGGTATGATTTGGTGCCCTAAAGATGATTACAAAATTAATATCAACATCCTAATACTGTCCAATACTTAGATAGGGAGGGGGGTAAAATTATGACAGGCCTGTTGCCTGTCATAATTTGTGATTTCTAATGTGTGATTTCAAGATTTGGGGCCCTAAAGATGAATACAAAATCAATATCAACATCCTAATACTGTCCAATAATTACAGGTATCAGTCAAAAGGGAGATATCGAAGAGGAAGGATGGAGATCTAAGGGTTTGAGGTTTGAGGTCAGAATTGTAGAGTTGCTGGCCAATATTGATGACATCAGGGATCTCCATATACGTATGGGCTTAATATTGATGACATCAGGGATCTCCATACATGAGGGATCTCCATCCCTGATGATGTCACGTGATGGTGGTGACCAACCAACCAAACAACACACTGAGGGGATATGCACAATTCCATCGTAAATGCGACCTGCGGTTGCAATAACAAAGGAAAGGAAAGGAAAGGAAAGGAAAGGTACTATGTTTACCCAGGTTAACTGGACTAAGCTCAAGAACTTGTTTACAGCCAGGCCCTGCTCATAGAACATTTCATGGTAGAGGTACAATGCCTTGTCCAAGGGCACTTCAGCGGTGGTAATTTTTGTCAACAAATAAAATACATTCAGCCATTCCGGCCTGGCGGGGATAAAATAAAAATAAAGCCCTCTGCAGGTATTAAATTCAGTAGAGACTACCATGGTATGGATGACAGCATAAATATATTGTTTTTCATCATGAGCAGTAATTAGAAAGAGAACCAGATGGAAATAATTGAAACGTGTGGCATAGGGATAATGAAGCATCTTTCCCTCAAACAACCACTGACTAATTACATATAATATTCTGTCCCTTTTAACCAATTAATAACCTCCTATACAGTTGTTTGATTTCTGTTTAAATGCAGTCCTGAGACATAATGAGTCCTTCTCTAAAGACATTATAATTGTACAAAACTAGTAGGTCATGGATTTATTGCAGCAGAAAATTACTGTTTATTCCTGTAATCAGTGCTTCCTTGTATCAACCTGGCACCTTCTTAGAGCAGCTGTATGTAATCACTCAGCACTTCTATTATTTTGTCTCCAAGACGAAAAGAGTGTTTCTGTTTGAGGATAAGGAATGCAGCATTTGGAGCCATTTTTACATAAAATTGTAGGAAATAGTAACACAGTGACAGGTGTTACCACAGTATGTTTTGCACTTTGAGATAGTATGTTTTGCAACACTAGGGAGAGAGTATGTGTTTTGCACACGTCTGCGCGCGTGTGCGTGTGCGTGTGTGTGTGTGTGTGTGTGTGTGTGTGTGCGAGCGAGCGCGCACGTGCGTGTGTGTGTCAATCTATATTTGCAAGTTTGGTTTATTATATAAAATACTCAGTTTCTTTGGTTTCTGTTGGGGTGGGATGCATTTGGGAATTATGTTGGAGGATTTCAGGATGTTTATTGGTTTTTGTTTTCTCATAAATCTCGTAAATAATTTATAATTGGAAAAGCACGAATATCATGGAGCCACTTATGTTTTACAGTATGTACTGTTTGACCACAGTTATGTAAACATTTAACAACTTCACTGCATAACACACTAAACCCGCGTTTTATTCCATTGTCTTTCCCTACGTGACACGCTAAACCCGCTATGAGACCAATGTACGCGTTATGATGACGTTTTAATAAATTAATAATTGTTTAAATCCATTCTGTCTCGGAGTCTTTCCGCCATCTTGGATCTTTCCTCGATTGCAACTAACAGCACCCCCTGGCGGTCAGGGTTTGCGCAGCCAGTTGCACTCATTTGGGGAGATGAAGCGAGTACTAACTGTGGCACTTGTCTCACTGACATTTAGGGCTGGACATCTGTCATGCCTCCGTGACCACTGGCTACTGAGAGGTCCCTCATCCACCCTTACAGGCATTCTCATCACTGATACTCATTAGGGCCATCTGTACATTTCCTAGTGCTGTTGTTATGGTATTTGACAGCTCGCTCATGTGCAATCAACCCACACTGCAGAAGCGGATTCGTCTCCGGATTGTAGATCGAGCAGAAGTGATTAGAGCAATTTTGTCCAAATCATGCAGAGCATACAGTAGCCTATACAGGTTTTATTGCACCTTCAATGGGAGAGTGGTGAGCTAAGGGGAATGATATGGCCTTGTGAGAGATTGGGGCTCAGTCCCCGGACAGAGTCATACGAAAGACTATAAAAATGGTACCCAATGCATCCCTGCTTGACAATCAGCATCAAGGGTTGTATTGTGAATAATTCCCTGCGACATACTAGCGTCATGTCCAAGGGGTGTACTTGTATATCGTGTGGCATACTAGCATCATATCCAGGGGGTGTTAAGTGTACATCAAGCTGCCTCACGCTATACAGAAACAGTCAATTTTAAATTTAATTTCAATACAGAGACTAATTCTATACCCTAAAACAGGGCTTTTCAACAGGTGGTCCGTGGACCACTGGTGGTCCGTGGAGGTATTGCATGTGGTCCCTGACCATGCATTTAGCAATGTAGCAAAGTGAAGATTTTGTATTTTCTTCCACGGAACTGTGCACTGTTCCGTGGAAGTGTGTCAATGTTATCAGAATTACTGGGAAGTCTGAGGTTAATAAATTCCACAGAAAAGGAAGTTAGAATCTCAAGAAGGGCAAGTGTACCAGCTTGCCTGATTGAGTCATCATTATTAGGAAATGTTCCCATAATTATAATCATGTCATCATGTGCTATATCTTGCACTAATTTGCCATTTTTACTATATATATATATATATATATTTTTTTTTAATATATTACCATTAAAATAGCTAAAATAACCGATAATAGCCATAATGTATGGATGTAGATCTGCAATAGTTGAACTATTTTAAAATATTTTTCAAGATAGTAAAATATGGAAAAATAAGTTTAGGGATAAAGGTTAAGGCACGCCCAAGATATAGGGCCACATGTGTCAGTACTGTATATCAGTTAAGTCCGTGGACAATCGTTTGAGAAACAGTATAAGACATGGGATGCATTCCATAGCAAGTGTTACGAAAGCACTAATCTTAGCCCATATCCCATTACAACACAACAGTGGTCCCCAGGTTGATTCATAGTCAAGGTGGTGGTCCCTGGTTCACAATCAGTTGAAAACCCCTGCCCTAAAACAGTTAGCCCTAGTTAACCCTAACACTAAATACTATGCTGACCGGGGTCCCTTGGGTGTCTGTACTTGGCCTATCCTTTTTTCCCCTATACACCAAGGGCTATATCTTGCGCCACCCCTTAACCCTTATCCCTAAACTAATTTGCCATTTTTTACATATTTAAAAAAACCTTTTAAAATAGTTCAAATAGCCGATCTACAAGCTCACAATGTCTTGATGTAGATCGGCTAACTATTTTAAAATGTTTTTCAAAATGGTAAAAAATTGCAAATACATTTAGGGATAAGGGATAAGGGTAGCGCAACATGGAGCCCCAAATCTCTTCACCTATTATGACATGCCCAGAAAAGGTTGCGTTCATATGGTTAATATAATAATACCTGAATGAATACCTAAAGTCGGCTCTTCGGTGCTACTGACAATTTCTGACGAGCCGAAATCAGCGGTAAAAGAGGAGTATGAATCGGCCCTAAGTGTTCATTTATGTGAATCCTATGGAGGAACATGAAAAACCTTCCCTCAAACAAAAGCACCCCTTTGACAGCGTATCCATCTACAAGCAGACTCCAAAATTGTCCCAGTGGATAATTGTACAATGACCACACTGACCTCCAAACAAAAGCTTAAAGCTTTTTTGAAAAGGAGCTCAGATAACAGCCCATCCTGTGAACGCCCTGAGCTATGCTGGTGAGGTAAACACTTCATCACAGGTTCACCAAAGCATCACTGAACATGTTCTGTAAAATGGTGTTTTCCTCCCTTATCTGTGCTATTGCAGCGTCAAGGTGAATTAAAAGCTGGTAAAAAATAAATAAAACGTTAAACCTCCCGGCATAGCGTGTACATATACATTTACATACTGTACGAGCATCAGTTGTAGTAGTAGTTTAGTGAAAGAAATGTAGAATGTACCAATAATTGTTTAGGGATCAATATATTATATTTGTATAAAGCATTACACTGAGCTTCTGGCTTGCTAGTAGTAACACCAGAACACCTGTAAAATTCACAAGTACCGTATGTCCTAAGGTATAATGCATTTTTACTTTGTTCCACAAAAGGTTTGATCACTGGTGGTGGGGGTGTCTTTTCTGGCCAACATCATCACAATAAATCTGACCATGCAGCCAGCGGGGGAACACTCAACTCAGATTGCATGAACGCAATAAAGACTTACAGACGTTATGATGTTTGGGCAATTTTTGTCTCTCTCTGCTGGGAGGGATATCACTTCATTTGTGTGTGGAAATGTGAACATTCAGCACTCCCATCTTAATTATTCTACTGAGAAACTTTATAGAAAAGTGGAAAAAGATTACATTTCAATCATGTTTCCAGCACTGCAGGAAAACACATGCTTGAAGGACTAATGTGAAACGCTGTGGTTGGATGCACAAAGAACGATGAAGAGTGATGAACAGACCAGCGTCTCAAAGTCTCTGGTGGTGACACTTGAGGATTTCTCTTTTTTTTAGTGAGACAGATGAATCAGCCTGAAGTTTCAGAATGCATGAAAGCAAACAACAAACAAGGCTCATGCAATATTTGCAGAACTGTTAAAGGGGACACCATTACAGTTTTGTAGAAATCGACCCTTTTAGGTCCAAAGCATTCATACTCTGGGGGTTAAAGCACCAGATTTGAAAGATTTTGCTGTGCCGTAACGATTCTCCAAACATTGATTTTTTTTTAAGGTTTTCTGAAGCCCTTTAAAGAATGTCCGCAAATGAAAATACAATTCAGAATTGATGTTACTGCTAGTGCTTTCCAATTAAACTCCAGTCCCATCCACACAAAATGTGCAGACCAGTTCCTGTGAACATGAATGTTCTGCTCAATGCACATACTGTGATGTCAAGCTGTAGTTTGTGTCTCAAGTGCTTCAAAGAAACAATGTTTGTGAAGAGATTCACTCAAAGAATAGATTTTTTTACATGCATTTTCAACTACAGTCTACAACCTAAATGGAGTCTGCGGATGATTGTAGTGTAAACGAGTTCGGTTTGGTTCCCTTGGCTCGAAGCGTATGGGTTTCTTGAATGTGTTTTTTTTTTTGGTTTAGATGCCTGACAAAAGGTCTGTGGTGTAACACGAGCTTAAGTGAATTTCACAGTTTTTCTACAACATAAAGGGAGGGACACCATAAGCCTTGAGTATCTTCATCGTCAACATGCCTCTGTGTATTGAGGCAATGGCTTTTTTTAAACTAATTAAAAAATATCACAGCATTTCCTCTTCATCCTCGATGATCCTCGTTAAGGCCAAGAGCATTAAGAGAACATACGAATAGGCCTAGGCCTATAAGATGTGGACAGAAAGGTCAGAGACAATATGCATCCAGATGCTTAACCTTTTTATCTTATTTTTGTATAATTCTCATTACTTATTTCTAAAGTACAATAATAAAAATTCCTAATGCTTCTGTATGGTATGTTGCATGTGTACGTGTAGCCTACATACAAATCCATGCTGAATGGATATGTTGTGTTTGTCATACTGTAGACAATTCAGTCAGTAAAATTCTGCTTGTTTCTTTCATGCCATGCTGTTATTTTAGTGCAGTAACACAAATAAACTTTGATACGTCTCATTTTGGAACGAGGGTCTGTCATCTTCATTGAAATGAAATCTGACATATTCTGTCACATGCAGTAAGTGCTATATAAATAAAGTTATCATCATCACCATCATCTTCTGAAGAAAAGTGCAATATAAATAAATAAAGTTATCATCCTTCACAAAGACAGGATCTAAAACCACGTTTCCAAATTATAACAAGAAATGACTCCTATAAAGTCATTCAGAGTTCCACAATAGATGGTGAATTGTATCATTGTGACAAAACCTCGCTGTAATTTCCTCTGCCCCGATGCAGCAAATTAACTTTCATGAATAGTAATGGCTCATTTAGATAAGCATGCAGTGAAATCGTGCAGGGACACTTCTGCTACAGACATTCTGCTGTCCCTCCCTCACTGGTTCCTGTCGAACAGAGGCAGTGGGGTAATGGGACCGTAGGTTGCTGGGGTGAGACCCTGGCATGAAACCTACCCTTGAAACCTACCCTCATCAAAGTCAGCTATTGGGTGATCAAGCCTTAGCTTAGCTTGTGTCCATGCCTAATCAATAAGATGTGCCTATAGTTGTATAGTGGCTGACATCCCACGTTTGACCTATATCCACTGGCTGCCTCTTTTAGCTGCTTCAGAAAGTCGTAAACGGTTCTGAATGATGGTCTGCTGCAGAGCCTGGATTACAAGTTCCTTCAGTATCCTGATGGCGGAAGAAGCCACACATGCTTGTTTGGGGGTGTAGCACACTATTACTGTATCCAAAATAGTCTACAGCCTAAAACACATGATTATAAAAGTATAAGCTGCCTGCATTGTGGACATTGTTTATATTGTCCACCTAAGCATTTTGAGGTGCACTACATTCCTGATACACCACAAAATCCAGTGTTAATTTAACTCTGAAAGTCATTGAACTATAATTCCTATAATAACTTACTCAACAATACATAATAAAATAACAGCAAGTATGAATCTGGCTTATGTCTTTAACCACATGAATTGTGATAAGGTTGTGTTATGTATTTAGATATTCCCAGTGCTGTACAGCGGCGGAACTACCGGGGGTGTAGGGGGGGTGGTCACACCCCGGCCCGGACCTCCTGAGGGCCCGGGCTGTCAGCTGACCGATTGACGATTTTTTACACAGTCACTCGTCACGACTGATAAAACCAGCGGGCCCCGCGAATCCCGCAATTAACCAGATACAGAGCTTATATAGCCTATATAATAGCCTACACTTTAGCAAAATATCATGTCTGATGAGAATGTACTGCGCTGGACTGTACAAGCACCGTGGAGTCTGTCTCAAGCCCACCACACACCGGCTGCGTCCGCCGCGCGGCGCGGACACAGCCGCCTCCATTATTTTCAATGAACCTAACGCACACCGGCTCCGTCCACCGCGTCGCGCCGCGGCGCCTGGCGCGCCGATAGAACCCAGTTCTATCGACGGTGTGTGTCGGGCTTCACACTCTCTCCAACAGACATCCTCAGCCACGCTCCAAAAGTGCAGCACCTGTCACTCATTAGTAGGCTAATCACTCTGGGCCTGATTCTTCAACGCGCTTCCGCTTATATATTGACGTGACGCTAGCGGAAAGGCATTTACGTGGATTTCCCACATTAATTTGGAATTCATGAAAATGGCCGTGAACTTGACGCTGCCTTTGGTTTGTCGGAAATTCCGCTAAATCCTCCGCCACCTCTTTAGGTGGCGGAGAAATTTTCGGAACCATACACTTGCGTATAGATTTATTCAGAAGGCTTTAGTCTTCATGCTGAATCAATAAATTGTTCCCAAATCTCAGATAAAATATGTAGGCATGTGTCCCCAACATATTGGTCATAAAAAAATGATAGCCTATATATATATATATATATAAAAGCCGAGTGCACTTGTATGCCTTTAATGCATGCATTAGGATATTTCTATCATGCGCGATTGGGGCTGCTCACTTGACAGCTTTCTACTCGCAGTGCAACGCGTTGTGAGCTTGTAGATCGGCTCTCGCGGACTCGCTGCATGTTAAAAAACAAACTCACAATTATAATAAGAACATAGGCCTGGTTAGTGTTGTATAGTTAGTGAGTCAGTTCTCTGACTGTCGGTGTGTGTGTGTGCGTGTGTGTGTGTGTGTGTGTGTGTGTGTGTGTGTGTGGGGGGGGGGGGGGGCAGACAGCAGCGTGCTGCCGATCCGATTCACATTGGAAAAAAATAGAAGACCACATTAGCCTAATGAATGGCATCAGCGTGTTTGAAAGTCGGCCAGTCATATCATAGTTTTAAGCCAGCTCACCTGCACTCGCACTTGTTCACAAACATGACGGGCAGACTTTATAATAATGTATATTATTGATATTGATCACATGCATGGATGCCACACACAGAATAGTTTAACTCACTGGATAAACTCACTGGATTATAATTTCTTCAGACAAGAGGATCCCAGGCCTACGAGGTAGGCCTATAATTATTCACTTATGAATGTATAGGCTACTGTTCTTTATCGCGCAAACCAGTGTCGAGGGCCCATGCCCCCCTCCCTCTCTCTCTCCTCTCTCTCTCTCTCTCTCTCTCTCTCTCTCTCTCTCTCTTTTGCATTGACATATATCTGATATGAATATCGGATATGTTTTACCTCTGCAAAGGTGTGAGTGAGCACCCGCCTTGGTCCAGAACTTAATTAAATAAATTATAATTATATTGCTTCAGCGGAGCACGCACCGTTGTACATAGTTTGTACATATATAGTAGCCTACAGTGGTAATATACAATGGTGCAAAAACGACATAACATAAAAGCCCTAACTGTCCTGCTCCTACATGTGTAGAATTATTAAATTAATAGAGTGCGGGCTATATTCATAGCAGTGACCGCGGCTGTAATTTCTTTCCAGCAATCATTTTTATTGTAATTTGTGAAGCCGCTATATAGTCTGCGGCTGCAAAGCCTTTTTTCTTTTTTTGACAGACGGATCTCAGACAAACTGCTGTCTGCTGAGTCATGCTTGAAGCCTTTTATGGTACGATATGGGGCGTGGATCTATGCAGATGAGGTTGTCGGTTGCTTTTCCGATCACTTTGCACCCGCTGCATTCAGTATGACATACACCTGCGATACGCCTGCGAACCTGTGGTACACACCACTCTCTGAATAACACGTCATCTCAACTTAGCTTGATCGGACGGATAAATACGATATCTGTTTCCGCCACCGTTACACTCTGGCGCATTTCGTTTTTGAAGAATCAGGACCTCTGTGAGGATTTAGGAGTGCATATGTGTGGATAACTTCCTTTTCTCCACAACGGACTGTTTAGATTCTAAACCCCTTCTTGTTTCTTTTCCCTGTGTGCGATCACTCAGAAGGTGAAACAGAACACAAAGATGAGTAGTAAGTAGACTATTTATTTTTTAACACACTGACGCACGCACCTCTCTCTCTCTACGTCTCTCTCTCTCTCTCTCTCTCTCTACGTCTCTCTCTCTGTCTCTACGTGTCTCTCTCTCTACGTCTCTCTCTCTCTCTACGTCTCTCTCTCTCTCTCTCGTGTGTGCACTGCTGCGCAATGTCACAGACACAGGCGCGATCAATAATATATAGCATAAATAATAGGCAAAATATAGCACTTTCCCTCTATCTGTGACTGTGATAAGCTCCTCACACACAACTCCTCTCTCGACAATCGTTCATGCACGCCTGCTCAAATTAGCAGCAACTGTTTGCGTAATTTTTTTTTTTTTTCCGTCGGGGGGGGGGGGGGGGGGGGGGGTGCTGTTGAGAGTCAGGTTCGGTGAGGCCCGGTCGTGCCGTCTCACACCCCGGCCAGGGCCAATGTTGTTCCGCCACTGGTGCTGTACATTAGATTCTCATATGTTCTACATTATTTAGGCCTGCATGGATGGTAACCGTAAGGTTGCCAGTTCGAACCCGGGCTCCCCCAGAGTTACTGTCGAAGTGTCCTTGAGCAAGACACTGAACCCCTAATTGCTCCCGATGTGCTAGTTGGTGCCTTGCATGGTTTCCGCTGCCATCGGTGTATGAATGGGTGAATGTAATGCACAATCTCTGTAAAGCGCCTTGGATAAAGGCGCTATATAAATGCACCATTTACCAAGTCCTTACTTTACTGTCATCTGGGGACCGCCCCAAAATCCTGACTCACATGTTGAGAACCACTGCATTCGATATAGTTATCAGAGACCAAACTATAGGTATGGATAGGTTTACCAGCGTCGCCAGGTATCAGGAAGCAAAACAGATGTTTATGAATGTTCTCAATAATATTCTTTGACATGTCTGTATTGCATCTTTTACATAGTTTACATATAGCTTTTTTTTTTTTTGTTATCAAATGTTTTTTATTTTAAGACAAAAATCACAATAAGACACGTTAACAACATGAATGACTTAAAGAAAACAAAACACATAAAACAACACATAACAGCAAAAGCAAGGAACACAAAAACAAACAATCCCACCCACCCCTCCCCCCCGAGACCAAAGATGCCACAATTATTTTTTGTTTCCATTGCACAGTAGTAGGAGTAATGACATTTAATGTCATTACTCCTACTAATGTGCAATGGAAACAAAAAATAAATAAATAATGATAATTGCAAACGCAGTGATTGCGAACACAATGAGCACTAACTATGAGACCCTGCAGATCATGTCTGTGTGTCTGTGTCTGTCCCGCTGTGACACCACCCGCCCGCCACCAGAGGGCTCAGCTGTAGTGCGCGCACACACACACACACACACACACACACACACACACACACACACACACACACACACCGTAGAAAACCTACTAACTAAAAAGGAAAAAAAGTACGTAATTTATTCTAATTGTTGTTATTGCAATTTACGAGCTGCGTTCGCTTCCCGCGTTTGCGCGTCTTACTTGTAATAATAATGATGATTAAACCATGCCCTTAACCAAATCTGCAATACCAGACCAATTAAATCTCAATGTTTTCCTCTTTTGCACCATGCAATCTTGCTGTAGACATCTCTATATAAATGATATCTAGAAAGGTCAAAGCCCATTGGCGAAATGACAATGTATGAGGCGGTTTCCAGTGCGAAGCAACCATCTTCTTTGCGGCCGTTACGCCAGCAAAGAAGACACGAATACGGGTGTTATTTAATGGCAACTGGGAAGTCTGGGATACATCATTTAATAAGAATAGAGATGGGGAGGGTGTGATGTTAACTTGTAGAATAGTCAAAAGGTTAGTAGCAACCAAATTCCAAAATGTGAGGACACTCGGACACTCCCACACCATATGAAAGAATGTACCTATGGTGTTTGAAGTGCAGAAAGTGCAGTTGTGATTATTTAAAATCCGCATAGCACACAATCTACGGGGGGTTAAGTATGTCCTATGAACAAAATTTAAATGAATTTGTTGATGATCAGGATTCCTAGAAGACAGGACAACATTAGACCACACTGTATCCCAGCTCCAATCTGGATCTAGATTTGGTATGTCATTCCTCCATACAGTATCGACAAGCAAGCTGGTCCCATAACTAGATTCTAATAAATAATCATACAATACGGAAACAAAACCTCTTGACCTAACATCACAGATAAGTCTATGCAAAGGGTGCATTGCAAGGGGGGTCTGCCATGGCACCCCATATGTCCTCATGGCAGTTCTCAATTTTAAATAGAAAAAAAAAGAGTTACCAAGTTAAAAATATCACATAAATTCTGGAAAGAACGTAAACCATTAACATCAAATAAATCATTTACATATAGCTTTGAATGCTGTGAAATTTGTTCATGATATCAAGTTGCATCCAATGTGAATCTCATCCCTTTTCAATGACAAAAACTATTATTTATGAAATTCTTCTAGTTCTAGTCTTCTAGAGAGTCTAGTTCTACAACTAAAACTTTGCTTATAAACCTTTTATTCGATAATTATCTAGAAATAGGGTGGGATGCTGGGAGTGGGGATCTGATAACCTCTGTTCATTCATTTGTATGGCCAGTGCGAAGATGTCTTATCCCTGCTTCTAGTCAGACTGAATTAAATGCATGCATTTCCTCTTGGGAAATTTAGACTGTGATGGGTTTGATATTTATTTTTGATAATGTTATATTTGTCTCCACCAGGCCGAAGGCATGTGGGGAGAGTATGTTTTGCACTCCGTCCGTCCGTGTGTCCGTCCGTCCGTCCGTGTGTCCGTCCGTCCGTCCGTGTGTCCGTGAGCAGCTAATCTCGGCCACCGTTAACCCGGTCGATGCCAAATTTTGCACACACACTCCCTGGATGCCAACGATGAACCTCTGCCCCAAACTTTCCAGAACGGCCTGTTATAGCGCCACCAGGAGGCCGCTTTGTGCAAAACAAGTTTTTGCACAGTACACCTACAGATTTTGTCCAAACATCACGCAAATTGGTACACAGTCTCTCTAGAGCCATTCAACGAAACGGGTCTTTCAGATTTCTCACACTCCATCCTGATTGGTTAAGATTGGCTTCCAAAGTTCACAGGAGTGCTCAGTTTCAAACAAAATGCTGCAAATCATGAACACATCGCGTGATTTCCCTGAAATTGTGCACCCACATTCCCACTAGGCCCAGGACGAAATGCCACATGAACAATTTCAACTCAGACTCAAGGTGGCGCTATAACTGGCCGAAAAGTGTTTTTACCTCTAACTGCACGGATCTGTGGATAACTTTGTATGCCAACTCCCTAGAGGCCAAGGAAAAACCTTTGCCTGGATTTTTTCACATCTGCTCTTTATAGCGCCACCAGGAGGCCGACATATGTAAAACACATTTTGTATTATTACTCCTTCAGATTTTATCCAAATTTCACGCAAATCGGTATACACTATCTCCATAGTCATGTGATCAACACGGAGCGGCACCATTTCCCATCTTCCATCCTGATTGGCTAAGATTGGCTTCCAAAGCTCACACGATTCGTCCATTTCGAAAAAAGGCCACAAATCACAAACACAGTGTGCAATTTCCGTTAAATTATACACGCACATTTTCACTAGGCCGAGGACGACATGCCACAATTTTTTCCTCAAAATCAGCCTCACGGTGGCGCTATAACAGGCCAATTCCTGTTTTTAGCTATAACTGCATCGATCTGTATACAACTTATGTATGCACACATGGAAAAACATTGTACCTGCATCCCTCGAACACGAACCTCCGGCCCAAATCTTCCTCAACAGCCTGTTATAGCGCCACCATGAGGCCACAACCTGACCTGCCCTGGTGGAGACCTGTGCCGATTGGCACTTTGTCTAGTTTACAATGTATTAAAATGTATGTTAGTTGTCTGTCGACTGTATCGATAGATGATCATATAACCTTATTCCTTGGGTAAATCCCTGTGTCGTACAGGTATTATATATATATATAAATAATATTAGCATATTGTTGCTGTTAAATAGTCTATAAGACCAACACATTTCACTTGAATAATGTTGATAAAAGCGCATCGGAATCAACAGTGCAGAGCAAACTTTTGGACCTCGTGCACTGTGTGTGTGTGTGTGTGTGTGTGTGTGTGTGTGTGTGTGTGTGTGTGTGTGTGTGTGTGTGTGTGTGTGTGTGTGCGCGCGTGCGCATATATACGGAGAGAGACAGAGTTATTTAATGAAAATCAAGATTTAATGTCCTGTCTCACTATAGCGCTATAGGATATCACAAACATTTCGCCCTGTGTAGCCTGGCTATTCCTGTGTGTGTGGCGTGCACACACAGAGAGAGAGAGAGAGAGGGAGATGTGCCCAGTGTCCTGTGTCGGTCTGGCGCTTGTATCACGGTATCCTGCATGTGCGTGAGATGTCAAAATGAATTGGAATAAAAAACAAATTATGTAGCCTATATGTATCGGGTCTGGATCGCATCTTGGTGAACTCTTGCAGTGTGTGATGCCTAGTCGGCGACCAATTTTCGGCGACCAACGATATAATGACAGACGATTTAAAAAAAAAAAGACTCCTGCAGTGTGAAATACATAACGATCTGATGCCTCTCAGACAACTTTAAAACTCCTACAGTGTGTAGGGGCCATCAAACAGTCAATGAGGGAAGTGGTCACCTGCAGATCGTCGAAAACGACAAATAAAACTCATCCATTAGGAGCAGGAATAATTACAACTTCACACCCTGAAACCCATATTTTGTGGATAGTGTGTGACTGTGTGAGGGTGAATGTGTGCATATACACGCATGCATTGTGTGCGATTGCGTTCAATGACTTTCTTTCATCATCTTGGAACTGGCCTGGGAGAAAATAGCGGCTGACCCAGTCCATATCTCTAATGACAGTGCCGAGATGTGGCACAGAGAGGTAATTCTAAGTCCTTCTCAGTCGCCCTGCTGAGGCCCCAGGGACCTCCACCACATAATAAGCAGCATACATTTAAATGTACGGCAGGCAGCTTGCCATGTGGAAATGACAGCTCAGTGTGAGAGCTGAGAGGACAGGTCTCTTTAGCCAAATGAAAAGAACCACTCCCTTTTCATTCAGAAATCTGATGCAAACAGAATGGAATAATGATGATGATGAAGGTAGTAATGGTGGTGGTGATAGGAGTGAACACAAATGGATCTTAATTGAAACGGGTGCACATCAATTTGAAGAATAACAGCAAGCTATAACCTGTATGTGTCTTGTGTATTTGTACTGTATGTTATGTTGCACCTATGTGTTTTTGGCACTGTGTACTTGCACTGTATGTACTCTGATGTTGTAGTTGTGTGTATAGGACCCCCTCTAAAATGAGATGTTTTATCTCAAGGGGCCACCCCCCCCCCCAATAAATTCTGACCCTGTTATAGCACCACCAGAAGGTAGATTTTTGCTAGACTAATCTTTTTGTTATTACTCATACATATTTTTCCAATTTTCCATTTTTTGTATTCCATAATGATTGGCTAAGACTTTCTTCCAAGATTTGCAGGAGTTGCCTGTTTTAAACAAAATGCCTCAAATCATGAATGCCGTGTCCGATTGGTGTGAAACCTTGCACGCACATTAATTCCCACTAGACTAGAAGTAAACTCTCCTAAAACTCTTGAACCATAGCGTAGGACATTTTCCCCTTGGTTTTCCATGGATCACTACGGAACTGCCACACCCATTTCCACCTGAAAGGTTTTGCACCATGTTGCGTTTTCTTTGCAAATTTGAGGGAGGATCGGCCGTCGGGCCTCGTCAAGTTCATCTTACTGTGTTGTCACGCTCATGTCACCATGAACCAAAAATGGCATCAGGCACTAACCACATGAAACCCATTATGAGCTAAACATAAGCCGAAAATAGCTCATCGCAAGTTGGTCCGATGGTAAATGGTGCATTGATATAGAGCTTTTATACAAAGCACTTTACATAATTGTGCATTACATTCACCCATTCACACATTCATACACCGATGGCGGAGGAAACCATGCAAGACACCAACCTGCTCATTGGGAGCATTTAGGGGTTCAGTCTTGCTCAAGGACACTTTGACACCAAAACGCAGTTGCCGTCCGGCCGCTCTACCGGCCACTCTACCCCTGCAGCCATTGCCGCGTTGCAAGCTTGTATATATTGGTTATTTTCAGCAACAAGTGTTTGGTGTTTAGAGGGAAATATTAGCAGATGCATAGAGGCCTGAGGGACCCCAGTCAACAAAATCTATATACTGTAGGCTCTATAAGTGGTTAAGACTTGCTGTCTAAGAGACAGATGGAGGTTGGAGAGAGACTCATCTGTGCTCGGGGAGTGACACTGAGGACACACTTGACTTGTTCATGTTCTACATCTACACCTGAATGCAAAACCGCGACTCTAGGGCGGCAATCACGCAGTACAAATCGACCCACTCGTTGCAATTCCAATGACCCAATCTAAAACCACATACCATGCAATCAGATGGCAGTACAGGTGTGTGAATGCATCCGTTACATTTACATAAACTACAAACAGTGATAAGGGTGCGGTCAGATATAATTCCCAGAGTCCGTCTTTCCGTGCAGAGGAGCAATAATGATGAAGCTGAGAGATAAAGGCATAGATGTTCATGAGCATTCATGTGGAAATTTTCCTATTAGAGAACTGCCGACTCCACATTACATCGTTCCTGCCCTTTGGATTGGGTATGACATGTCATACATCCGAAGACAGGGGCTTATTGCTTTTATTCAACCTTGCAGGGGTGGGCTGGGGTGTGTGTGTGTGTGTGTGTGTGTGGGGGGGGGTTGTAGCGACCTGTTGTCGTTGGGATGATGACAAAGCACTCAAATAAGCATATTATGGGAACAGAGGCATCATTTTGGAATGACAAAAAGAAAAAAAGTAGAGGGTTCCAAATAAAAGTGACCACTTATATACATATTTCCTAAATTGCAAAAATAGCGATTTTTCTAAATAGAAAAAAAAGATTAATTGAGAATAGTTGAGATGAAGAACCCTGACCCCTCCTCGAAAAGTCATATGTCCTGTCCCCTTATCCATACTTTATCCATAAATCTAACTAATAATTATAGATATTGCGTCCTCAAAATGTGTGGATGGAATGCGTGCGAATATTATTGGCTGGAAGGTGTGTCATTCTGCATTGTGATTGGCTGCGCAATGGGTGTGCCACAGGGGACACCTGTTATATATAAGTGGCAGATAGAGGGGGGTGAGAGACGGGAGAGAGAGATAGGGAATGAGGGTCATAACCCCCAACGGGTATGGACTAGTTACTGTATGGATAATTATGACTTGCGCAAGCAGAGTGCGCAAGTACTGTAATCGGCTGTGTATGTCGGTGTTGTCCGTCGGCCAATCAGGGATTGGCTGATGGCGTAACTAAGTTATGTTTGATGATCGGTTGGGTATGTATGTATGCATGTATGCATGTATGTATACATGTATGCGTATGTCGGGGTAAAAATGGTGGTCCCTTATTGGCTGTTGTTGACGTAACTAAGGTGCGTTTCAAGGTTGGTATAAGGCATATATGTCAAACTCAAGGCCCGGGGGCCAAATCAGGCCCGTGAATGAATTATCTTTGGCCCGCGGGATGATATTGAATTAGTATTAGAACTGGCCCTCTGGTATATTGCACGGACCACCATAATACTACAAGTCCCACAATGCACTGCGAGTGCATTGTCACGTATCGAGGACCCGCAAGCGCAAGCATGCGTCTTCTCTTCACTATTGATCAGCAGTGAAAGTATATTACTTGTGGTCAACTTTCAGCTATACCCCTCTCCCCAAAAATGGCCCGTGTGTTGAAACACAGTCCGGCCCTCGACTTGTACCAATTTCTTTATTTTGGCCCACTGTGTATTTGAGTTTGACATCCCTGGTATAAGGTCAATAACGTGTCTAAAGGGTCTGACGGGTCTAGATTTAGAACAGCAGTTCTAAATCTAGTAATAGACATTAGTTAGTAGGTCATGGTGTGCAAGGCGCAAGTTGGCACCTTGACAGAGTGCATTTCTAGTTTATTATTATAGACTCTTCAGGCATTATAGGCATAATATTTAGAGTTTAAATGCGAACACTAGTGGATGGCAATTACCATCCCCTGGGACCCAATAATCCCCTGTGGCTGTAAAAGAACAATAGAAATACTACTAACAAAGCAAGTTAGTAGACTGCAAAATCAAATAAAGATCACAGAAAACAGCAGCATTGAATCTGGCATTGAATCTAGCTGGGGTGAATCTGCCACGGTGCTTTGAATCTCCACATAAGCCCTTGTCTTCTCCACAGCTGAGCCCCAGCCTGGTGCAGAAGCCCACATGCCAGGAAGGTTGACGTTGCCATAAACAACGCTCTACGGACCATAACTGGCTGTCTGAAGACCACCCCCGTGTTCCATCTGCCAGTATACTAGCAGGAATTGCCCCGGCCGGCCTCCGACGAGAGGCTGCTACCCTAGCCCTAGCAAGGAAAGCCCGAATACACGACGGGCATATCCTGCACAACACCACCACAACAGAACTGCCTCTAAATAGACTCAAGTCCTGCCACTAGTGTACAACAAGGCGGCTCAAGAGCTGCTCAGGTCCATCCCTGAGGACCTGTCTACAGAGGCATGGCTGGCAGCAGCCTGGAAGCAGGAATGGGAGTCAGCCGGGCCAACACGCATCCACCGTTACATCCAGGACCCAGGAGGCGGCATTGAAGGAGAGGAACTGCCAAAAATGTACAATCATATTCCAGACCATGTCCAAAGTCATTAGGAATTATATGATTGGGCATGTACAGTAGTATAAACTCCCACTAGTCAAACCCACCAGAATGCTTGCCAGTACATGGCTCTAGTCTAGAACATACGTACGAACGCATGCACGCAAAAACACACGCACACACACACACACACACACACACACACACACACACACACACACACACACACACACACACACACACACACACACTTAACATTACACATGCTCTAATTGTGTGCGTGCACCAACACACAAACAAACAAACGTATAAGAACAACACAGTGCATTCGTGCAGACACAGTATGTAACAAGCCCTCAGGGGAATTTTAATGGTCCCTAAAGGTAGGTGGCCACATATCGATGGCTGTTCTATAAACTGCCAGCTGCAACATTACTTTTACATGCTGAGATATGGTCACCTGCAAATTGCACAGAATAGCCTGAGGCTGGCGTGTTTGCTATCCTACTAAGGGTCACAGCCATGAACAATTGTACTACAGGAAAAATAACAGTTGGAAAACCATTATTATCTGGAGACTGCACACAACCACATCAGAGTTGTCCTGGGAGCAGCTCGCTAAGCTTGCAGACAGTTATCACGGTCAGAGCATACCAAGGGATATGATTATTATGCATCAGTATTACACTACCTGGGTTTACAGCTACCACAAATAACGGAAGTGCATGCGTGTTTATTATTTGATCAATGTAACACTGTTCTAATACATCCTGCCTTCAGGTTGTTGTTTTCAAAGATTATTATTTCAAATTTATATAGATTGTATGCTCTTATTGTGAAAAAGAATTGCAGCGCACGTACACACGCAGTATTGGACTGTCAAATGAGTACACATTATAATCAGATTAATCACAGATTAAAAGTTAATTCATGATTAATCTCCAGTCTCATACTATGCCTGAAATACAGCATGCTCATTTTCTGTGTATATTTTTGTGCACGGAAAGATAAATGACTCTCTCTCTCTCTCTCTCTCTCTGAGACGTTGCCCATTTAAATTGTGCAGCCTTTTCTGGCAATAACCTGCAGAACCCCAATCCAGATAGGGCCATGCACAGGTTTGCTTTACATCTAGCAGCCATCAGATAACGACTAAGAGAGTAGAGTGGCTGGAATTATGTGAAGATGGAAACCTGAAAATCTGAAAGAACTGTATGGTTTAATGACTATAGAGGTCTACCGACTACCGCGTGATGTTTGGTAATAGCAAGGTTCTGCTCTGGCATCCGGGGCGTGTGTGCATATAGTTTCACTGAGATCGGGCCAACGGTGCTGGAGATTAGCTGGACGGACAGGGTGAAAAACTGTCTTGCAGACAATAAACCACCTAAACCAAATAGTTGACTGGAGTCTGCCAGGGCTCAAGGGTCCGTCCTGTTTTGGCTCAACACTAAATATGTTTCAATGTTCGCCCCCAGAATATGCTAGACTAGTGGTTTTCAAACTTCTCAAAAAGTCAAGGACCACCCCCCCCGCCCCCACTTTGAGAATCAATGGTGTACATTTTCCATGTGGAGTTGTAAATCCCAACCTACCGTCTTCCTTCACCAGAACCTCCTTCTGACACATGTCCTGCACGTTGACGGTACAGTTAACGATGAACTCCGGGGTGGAGCAGTCATTGTGCGTGACTTCCTCACACTGGTAGCATCGGATCTGCAGCGCCAGCCCTGCAACACGCACGCACACACTGTATAATCAATGTGGACAGTACGTACAGACAGTACAGCATGTGCATGTAGCCTATTGTATGTTTGAACATGCAAGTATTAAGCACTATAGCCTACAGTATAGTCTGTCTGTCTGTAAATAAGAAAAAAGTCACTACTATACAGTATATGTTTGCAGGTCTTTGTTGTGTATAACAGCTTTGGTTGATTTATGATGATGTGTGAGGTATAGCCTACATAGACATTCACATACAGGGATACACACACACAGCCACTAACACAAACTTTGAATTCACTCACTCACCAGGAACCAGCTGGTTATGATACAATAATAATTATATTAATAATGAAATACATTTGTATTATGCCTTAAACTGTAGGGCATTATGATTAGCAGTTCCGTTATTTTTGTGCTAACCAGGTATAAAACCTCGGAAATACTTTATAGTGAGCTACAGTCAGACTCAGTGTGGTTTTCTGTTGCAACTTGCCTCTGTGTCTACTTTCATAGCCTACCGGTACATGTCTATACAATAGGATACTGTACATTTTCAATGGCATGGAATTCCTTACCAATTTCAGAATCATAAAGTATATTTTTTAAGGTTAAGGTTGTATATTTGTTTACACAAAGAATAGTGTAGAACTAGAACACGTGCCTGCCTATTACCTTTTTCTGTTCTGCTATGCCTTAATTTATTATCGGATAGTAGCCTAATTAATAGAAAATAAATAACCTGCTATAGGCTACCTACACATTAGCTGAATCCATTGCTTTTAGCTATTGCCAAAATAACTCATATAGCTTCCGTCAAAGTTGAACCAAAATGGATTGGCTGCATTTGGGTTGTAAAAATGGGACACATTAAAGTTCAAAGTTTTTAAGCCAATCTTTGAAAATCTTTCAACCAGGCTATTTTTCTCCGCTATTGCATGAATGCCTTATTCAATTCACACCTGCTCGAGTAGGCTAATATAATTTTATATAAACTGTAACTTTGGAATTGATCGATATGGTAATGGTTTATCTAGTGATCAGTTGCGCTGCATGCGCACATGTTGGACTTGGATAATGTCAGGCTTTTACGCGCAAGAACGCGGTGCCAATGGAACCCATAAAACCGAAATCAAATTAGATATTTTAACATACCTGATTTGACAAGGTACGCGATCAAAGCTGTGACAATAAACATCCGCATAATTGTCCCTGTTGTATCGAGTTGGACAGAAACATCAGATTTGGATGACAGGTAGAGTCCAAAGAGCTGCCGTGCCGGCTGGTCATGAATCTGATGCGTCCGTCGGATTATGTGTGGGATGATCAGGGATCTGAGGTTGCATTATGTTCCGTCACCATCTCAGGCAGCGTTTACCAAACATAGGGGCGGGACCCATTTTGGGTCGCCAGAACGTTTTTATAGGTCGCGAGTAATATAGCCCGTTTTAACCTTTCCTATAAAGATAATTAATAAGATAATTAAATCAGGGGCAAAACGTTTTAAAGGCGCAGTAGTGGTAAATAAGTGATATAGGGTCTACTCTATATATTCTGATTGTGATCCTTCCAATGGTGTTCAGGTCTCTCTCTCCAACTATTTTTAACAGAACATGTTCAGGTGGGGTGAGGATAGTAGTATACCATTATGCTTAGTTTATTAACCAATCAGGAGTGAGAATTCATAAGAAGTTAAATTGGAGACACCCATTACTCTACAACACTCAAAAGCAGTGTTTCTCAACACCAATATCCAGGTCCCTTACCGCCCCACACCCAATTAATGAAGACTTATTTGTAGCCTATTGTGTAATTGTGTTATCAAATCGATTTCCAAATATCAGATTTTACATTAAAATTAACTGTAGGCTAAGTTGGAAAAGAGTTGGAAAAATGGTTATGGTTTAGTAGAATTGACTAGTTGCCTAGTTTACTAGTTTATTTATGTAAAACCTATTATGTAAAAAAAAAAATCAACTATAGTCAACTAGTACCAACAAGATCGACTAGTGGATTTACTAGTCGACTAGTTGCTTAATGCCCTATATCATGTTAGTATAGCCTATTATGGTTAGTAACATGGTCAGTATCATATCAGTATCATGTCAGTATCATGTAATCATGTGACAGGGCTGGTCAGACCCTATGGTCACAGGTCACATCTACACACCAAAGCGTTGCATTGTGACAAGTTGTAGGCTTTTAGATGTGTTCTGTTCTAGTATCCTTGAGTATAAATGAGGCTTTAGTAGCCTTTCCAGACATGCTTCCAACTGTACAAAAAACATTCAACATTTCTAGACACTTTTCCATCATCATCCCAATAACAAAACATGCAACTATACAAACAATTCAGAAACCACACCTCATTTGACTGCAGCGTAAACTATAGAAAGGTGTGCTCCTCGGAGCGCAGATCACCACCAGGCCAGGTTGCCTCCATGTTTGTCATAACCAACTGGAACGGAACCTACAAAATATGATTTATACATCCTGATTCCTGACTCCAGAGAGATCTCCATATGTGACCGTATACGTACATTATTGCAGTTATTACTTGAAAGGTGAGGAATGTCAGCACCTCTGAGGTGCTGAGGTCTGAGATCGGCAGCGCGTAGCACACAATTAGCCGCTGAGGAAAATTGCGACCGTGGTCCATCTCCAACACCATAAATACAATATCCAATGCATGCAGCACTATGATGTATTGACCCAAATGACAGAGGTTGGATGCCAACTCCCCCGTCTCCCTCTGGCAGCTGTACAAGCTAAGAGACTGTCTCCCTCTGGCAGCTGTACGAGCTAAGAGACCATGCTAGTCGAAGCAGAAGATCGAGGCGAATTGACCTGCACACCTCAGGACACCCGAGGGAAAGGAGGGCAACAATATGACTAGACTAGACATCAGTAGCCGTTGCTTTAAAATAAGAAGGTCAGCTGTGTCAAAGGCTTTGAAAGACTGTTACAAAGAGGGGTTTTTTCAATGGCTCAATTGCGTAAATTACAACCTTTGAGAATGTAGTTAAGATATTGACCTTATGTAGGCTACACGGCTGCCATCTTGCCAGCAAGGTGCTAACTAGATGCAATTTCTCATCGACAGCCCATTCATCCAAACAGAAAAGTCCTGTATTAAACAATGTTAAACTCACCAACATTGCAGCTCTTTGAAAAGCTTGAATTATCTATCTGCAAAGTGTTTGTTTCATAAAGTGTTTAGAAGCATTCGTTTTCAGTAAAGCAACCTCCTGCTGCCTCCTGCATTATGTGCAAATTCAAAACAGGTGTTACGCAGGGTCGTTGAGTGATATCTAACAAGCACTTCCAAACTTCAACACTTTGAAAAATAAATCACTTGCAAGGAATTTCTTGACAGGAAGTAGCTCATGAAGTCAAAGTCATACGATTTGTCACACACGTTACCGCAGTGAAACTTTCTCCGCATTTGACCCATCTCTTGGAGCGGTGAGCTGCAGCCAAGGAGCAGTGAGCTGCAGTCGTGCCGCACCCGGGAATCATTTGATTAGTTGATTTGACCCCCCCCCCCCAATCCAACCCTTTGATGCTGAGTGCCAAGCAGGGAGGCATTGGTTCTTTGGTAATTGGTATGACCCGGCCGGGGATCAAACCACAACCTCCCAGTTTCAGGGTGGACACTATAACCACAAGGCCACTGTCTGTCATAATATATCTACGTGGATTGATATATATCTACGTGGGCAATGAGTCAATGACAATCAATTCATTCATTGAATTGACAATTAAGGACCAGGCCAAAACTAATAAAATTCAGTACAGAACAGAACAGAACAAAAACACTAGAACAGCTAGGGTTGTGAACCTCTGTGTTACACCCTCCAGGACAGGTGAAGAGAAGCCGTTGGTGACTCGATGCGTTTTGGAGGAGACATGTAGTTGTCTACACCCTAATAAAGCACTAAACTTGTTTACAACATCGTCCACCTTTTTCAATTCATCAGAACATTTAAAGACGTTTCTATAAAGAAAACAGCAAATCATCAGATAAAGAAAGTAAGTAAAAAAAGGGAACAACATGTACAACAGTATGGGGAGAAAGGGGTGGACACATGAGATAATTTTGATTGATTGAAATATTTATTAACACTTTGCAGAATTACAGTACATTTCAAGCACAACTCAATACAAAGACTGTTAACTGTGAGTGGACGACCCAATAAAGCATTACACTTGTTTACAAGAGGGTCCACCTTGTTCAATTCGTCAAAACATTTAGAGACGTACAAATATACACTTCTACTGTATATAGCCAAAGAAGAGAACAGGAATTCATCATAAAGGAGGTAAAAAGGGAAAAGAAACTTATACAGTGAGGGTAAAAAGGGGTTGGTGGGGGAATGTGTGGAGGTACGGTACTGTAAGTTGACAGTGGGCAAAAGAAATGAGCTCAGGACAAACGGTGGACAGGCCAACCTTCTTATACATAGATGGCTAGCATCCAAAAGAGGCACGCCATTAAAATTGTTATCTACTCTAATCAGAATAATGTAGTCGTCAAGTGGTTTGATTATTTGTTTGAGTGGATTTTGTACAACTCCATCCACGTGTAGGTTTTACACAGTATGATTAATCCGTCTTCAATCAGTCCTGGGCTGAATGATGGTCTCACTCCATTATGATTCATAGAACAAATCATATGAGCTTGTGCCCTATAATCAGACGGATGCTAAAAAAATGTCCTTAATATTAAGAACATGTACAGAAAGCACTTCACCATGCCAGCCTGCTTCCAATACTAATCTCACAAAGACACATGCACTTCCAAGCCAGAGAACTGTGCACAGAACACTGAAATATCTACCGTACTTCCTATTTTCTCAATATCCAAGTCAAAGCCGTTTCATTATAAAGGACCAGCACATATCCTATGTCAAACCCAAGCCCTAATAGGTTACCATAATGGGCATAATACTATGTCCATTGTCCATTAAGTGTCCTATGCACACAACAAATGGTCAAACGGTCAACCACGAACACGGTCTTGTGGGTGACTTCAAAGTCATTTTACAATTGTGGCCCCCTGCCTAATCTAGTTGAATACCCCTGGCCTACGGTTGGTCTAATAGCCTATTAGTTGCCTTCCACATTATCTACCATATATGGTTTCTGGTAATATTATTGACCACTTATATTGCATGTCTGTGGCAAACATCTAATTTTGAAAAACCACTGCAAGATGGCATGCTGGTGACCCCTGATGACGTATGATGATAAGAGCGCCCCTCACTTAACACAGGTGTGATTTTTAATCATGTTTCCATAATAATTTCCAGTGAGCTCTGACACCATATCAACCTGCTTGTTCCTGGCACCAAACTCATTTGTACTGTATATGTAGTGCAGACTGCAAAATAAAACTAAAGAAAAGGCTTAGAAACCACTCCAAAAGTTAAAAAATGAGGAGAGGGTGGATACAAATAAATCGCCGAGAGTCTGCCGTTTTGCGTGACGGATGGTGAGGAGTTCCATTTCTGAAGACCTCAAACATGAAGACTCTGTTTGAATCAAAACATGTTGGCTTATTTTAACTTTTATAAATAAAGTACATTTATTTTTATCCACCCTCTCCTCATTTGTTAACCTTTTGAGTGCTCGGATTGCACTAATATCTTTAGTATGCCAGTCCCACTGATCCTTGAAGCACCAGCCTACTTTACATCTACTTTTTTTGCATCTTCATCGAGCACCTGGTTGATTTTATTTTTGTCGCTTTGCAGAATAAAACTCTTGAGGGTGATCTCTGCAGGCTCTGTAATAGAGGAGGATCTCGTTATGCTTTGTCATTGTTGAATAGCCTGAAACTGTCAGGAATGAGTTTGGAAGAGGATCCAGGAGGCAGAACAGATGAACTTAAAAGTATTTTAATAACCAAGCTTCTTCCAGAATGGGCAAATTATGTACAGTAACTAATAATAAGACTTCCAGGTACTGTAGATAACGAGGGCAATAAATAGACAAGGAACGTACTAACTAGAGACAGGTGAACTCAAACAACAAGGATAGGTCAACATGCCAACAGGACACAGGTGAATAGGGCCAACAATAATTACAGGGTGACAGACAAGACAGGTACAGCAAACAGACTGGAGACTGCATCTGATCGCTGTAAATTAGGTGGTGGGTGGGCCGCATACATTTTGAGAGCATGTACAGTATTGTCTTTAAAGTTCCTATCTTTATTTTATTTTTATTTCTTTACAAATTAATTATTTTGTATTTTTAAGATATTCACTATACTGTACCTACAGTACCTGCTTGGCATTCAGCATCAAGAGATTGGGGGTATAAGTCCCTGCAACATAAGCCTACTAAGCCTAGCATCATGTTCAGGGTGTGTACTTAGCAAGGCTTACTTACACTGTATGCATAAATCATTAAAATCGTGGTATTTTGATAATTATTTGGGGGCCCGCTTAGGCCTATACAACCCATCGGCCTACACGTTGGAAATAAATCAATAGGCTACTTTATTTCAGACCCAGGGAGATCCATATCACAGATAAAATACATACATCAGTCAGGGGCGGCCTTAGGAATCTGGACTTGTGGAGGCCCGTTTCATGACCAAATGAGGCCCCCATATACAGTATATATAAATATTCTGTTGAGTATTGACACACAGTTTTGACTGTTCAATATTGCTCGGAGCCATTACTCTCGACAATTACGCAGCAACACCACCTCTCCTCATCCTGTCGTCCCTTCACAATTAAATGTCTCCCATTTTCCTCCCAATGCTGCACATTTTACCCATGTTATTAACAGGAATAATGTCTCTTGTGTAGCAAGGCTACAATTTACAATTTAGGCATTTAGCAGACACTCTTAATCCAGAGCGATTTACATTAAGCAAGAACAAAAAGCATGGCAATAAATCATATAGGCTACATAAAAAGTAGTTATCATGAAAAAGACTATGGCGGAAGATAGGGAGTGAGGCTGCAGTTCTGATTGTGATGGGAGGTAAGTGCATTCCAAAGTTTTGGAGCCAGAACAAGGGAGAAGAGTTTGGGACATGTGGAGCGTTGTCCCGGTGTTATTAGTGAAGGTACTTCCAGCTTCCCTGCATTAGCTGATCTGAGTGCGTGGGATGGTTTGTAGAGTTCGATCATCAACCTTTGGTTGCTTTGAATGCCAGCATCAGAGTTTTGTATTTTGTGAAATACAATTTGTATGCTATATGAAATTACTACGCCACTCTCACAAAATAGGAGTGAGGGATCCTACAAACATTTATATACCCATAGCATTAACCATACTGTATATGCTAGAGGTATGACAAGGTTCCCCAATTTGGTACGCATTAACAATGAACAGAACCAGAGGCTCATGTTTCTACTTCCTGGTGTGCATGAGCACCAGTCCTAAGGTCAAATATGACCTTAGTTTGTATGATATTCAGCTGAAGGAAGTTACTCCTGCACCAACCGGCAAACTCGTCCACTGTTCTTCGATAGCTTATCTCATCATCCTCAATCAGACCAACAATAGCTGTGTCGTCTGCGAATTTAACAATACAGGTGTTGTCTGACTCACTCCTACAGTCACTTGTGTACAGCATCATCAGTGCCCCTCCCCCTTTCTATAGCAAACAAACCTGTTACATATCATCACTTCAAAACATACAATAAAGTACCATAAATATAGACCCTCATTCATTGTCTTGTTTGTCTCAATAATATTCAATGCACTTAAACAATTCTCATTTAAGTAATTACTCTTCTTATTGTCCTTAGTTATTGCAATAACACCTTTGAGTTACTGTACCTACTGTAAATAATTAAATATTATTCCTGAGAGCTTAATTTATTATAACCATGTCCAAATTAAATAAAATAGCTGGTTAAACTTCTTACAAAACACACATAGTTCACCAAAACACAATACAAAACATATCAGGAGTTCTATTTTGAGAGTAGAAACTAGGATCAGTGCACATAGACGTCGCCCCCTTTTTGTATTGATTGCGACAGCCAAACTAGTGTGTTCTGCCCTGGATTCACTCATAAACAATAATCACATCTTGCAAACACTAGAAGTTAGGCTCAACCGTGTCAGAACGTGTACTTAAATCAGTTAAATGTTATTATAATCATAAATCACATAGATATCATTCAGTGAGTTGATGCACCAAAACTAACCTGTTAAAAAGGAGAAAGAAGCACACAGAAGGTTTCAGTTGTTTTCAGACTGGTTGCTCTCATTAGAATGACCTGTACGTGCCCGTCGCTGGGAATGATGCAACTTCGGAACCTAATGATATACGTTGTCATAGCACACGTTTGAACTGTCAGCCGGTGTACCACATGGAGATCTGTGTATGTGCCTGTGTGTGTGAAGATTGCAAACTGCAATCAATTCGGCCCACTGGCAGAGCCTGATTGGTTGAGCCTCAATTGGCAGAGGCTGGAAATTGCACAGCTGAAAGGAGTTGGCCTCATTAGAACCACTGGCAGAGCCTGGCCCAGGTGAAAGGACTTGGCCTCATTAGGCCCACTGGCAGAGTCTGACCAGAGCCTTTTGTGGTGGTTCTGGAGATCCGTGGGTCTGACCGACTCGATACGTGGCACTGCACTCCCTGTGGGGTTGTGGAACGCGTGTGTTGAATGTGAAGTCGCTGGGTCAAACGGTTCTCGAGTTACGTGGATTACAACCGTACACACACGCACGTACACGCAGAGACATGGCTTTTCAACAGTAGAACAAAACCAGCCTCAATTTGTTGGGTGCACAGATTCGAAGAAATTAACCAATTCAAACTTTCAAATGTTATAAGCTCAGGATCAGTGAATGAGACACTATGATCAAAGCCTGAAACACTTGATTTATAATAACAAGAAAAGGCCTTATGTCATTGTAATAGGCTCATATGGAGCGTATCTTTGCTGATTCTGGGTCGATTTCATCAAAGGGAAGCCATTGTCAAACAGAATAAGAATAACATGGAACTTAAATCATTTTGTGATGTGTTCTCTGCAAAGATAAAAGCACGTTGTTACTTCCAACAGCTTTCGGCATGCTTGCTCATTTTACAGTGCGCAACATAAAGCTCCTCTGTTTCCTTTCAATTTGACTTAATAAGCATGGCCTTTACAAATGTGGCATGATGCTAACAGATGGAGAGAGACATTCCTGTGTTGAAAATGTCACAGGCCTGACATTTCCATTGTGTCCATGGAAAGGCATGTGTACAATCCAAGCCTCCTTGTGTGTGAGAATTAATCCAGAGGGAAAAGTCTATAAACATAATAATTTCATAAACTAGTAAAGTTGTATAAGTCTACCGAAGTTTGAACTCCTTGGAGACACCAAAATCTTAATCTTAACAGCAGAGTCTGTTGTTAGAACGTTGTGCTCGGTGAACATTTTTGCATGCTGACTTTCAAACTTCATGCAGTATAGAAAAGTGTAACTTGAACTGTAAGTTTTTTTAGTGATGGAGCATGACCATAAAAACATGATGGAAAGCAGGATTAAGGTCTATACTAGATGTAGAATGACAAGCCAGGCAGAGTTGTGCCATGCATTCACTGATTAACCAACACCAATTACAAACATTTCACTCATGACAGAGGCTACAGCATAACCTCAAACTGACCCAGACTATACCATCACCTCTAGCCTAAGATTTAGACTCTTGTAGACGTATTTGCTATTTATCGATTCTGGCATCATCACTCTCTACGAGAGCTTGGGTTGCTGTCTGAAAAGCTGTCCCTTTTAACTTTTACAAATGCAAACTCTTAAAGGTGCTTTTCCCTGCTGCCCCACTTTTCCGGTAAGGGTACGCTAAGCAATTACAACCCGTAGTTTTTAATAAAAAAAGGATTTTAATCCACTCTATCTCGGAATCTGGCATCCATCTAGGATTTCCCTCCATTGTAAATGCGCAACAGAACCCTGACCGCTAGGGGCGCTGTTGCACATTTACAACAGAACTAATGCATCCATTCTATAACGTGGGTCAGTCTGTGTTTAACAGACTTAACAGGTCCAGTCTATGTCCTGCATGGGTCAGTCTGTGTAATCTCATACTGTTTTAATCCAGTCTATGACCTGGTGAGACGCTGTCTCCATACCAATGCCTCCTTATGTGCTGAATCACACTTTAACAAGTAAGACGCGTGGACACGGGAAGCGAACGCAGCAGTGTGCAGTAGAAGACCAGGGAGAAATATGCAATTGGTTTGACATTAAAACCGGCGTCAAACAAGGATGAAATATGTCAGGGTTCTTTTAAGGGACCAAGCCCGTCTCGAAGGGACGTTGGTCCCTGATGACTGGACACATACTACGACAGGACCACAACAACAACTGCAGCAACATATAGCAATGACTTGGGCACCAGAAGGGACACGAATAAAAGGAAGACCAAAGACCACCTGGAGGCGCACCGTTGAGAAAGAAAGACAAGAAGCAGGATGGAATTCATGGTCTGAAGTGAGGATTGCAGCAGCTGACTGTGCTCTGTGAAGGCCTTATGTGCCACAACTTAAGGCATGAAGTGGATAGGTAACAGGTAACGTAACACTCTATGTATAGCCAGGAGATGGAGAAGAAGCCAAACATACTGTATGAATTATTGAAAGATCTGACCTATAGTACATGTATTTGGTTGTACTTGTGGTATTCAGGTCCTTGGTAGAGTAGCTTATAATGATGAAGTGCGTTATTCCCTTATTTATTCAGGGAGTTTTCAGTTGCTTGATATTCGTACTACAAACATTCAGCAATCAGCATGCAGTTTGTGCTAAATCATTTGCTGCTCAGAAGTACCAAATTATGTGACCAGACACTATTGTTATTGTTGCATAAGTATTTAAATAGTTTATTATTTTCTTCCGTCTTTTACATAAAACAAAGAATATCAGAAATGTACAACTCTTAACTCATACCACTAAGGAGATTGTCACACAGGAATGCCAGATGTGATAGGGCCTGGAAAACCAGATTTCTTTTATAAAGGTTAATTAAATGTGAATAACATTATATGCAGGGACAGCAAATAATTACATACATATCTGCATAGAGTACAAATACCAGACAATACATAAGCGTAAATGCTAGAAAAATACAATGCTCTTTTGAAGTCCACAGATTGACATGTGTCAAAACATAGAACCCATGCAAACAGAACCATCAACTGGTATCAATGTAGTGAATTGATCCCTGATCCACCACATCTCGCCTTGTTTTATGCTACATTTGTCATAATTAGATGTGCCTATTGTCTTAAACACCAGTGCATGCTTACAAACAGAAGCTTTTTCTCTACAAGTAAACATAGCAAGTGATCAAAGATCAAAGTAGAGATAGGATGAGACAGTGGTTCTCAAACATTTTCATATCAAGCACTCCCAAATTGATATGTATTTCCCCATAAGAGATTTGTGGTTAGATTTATTTTTATTAATTAATTTATTACAATCCCCCCCGCCCCCCACCTAAAAAATCCACAGGTTGATCAACAAGCTTTTCCAATTTATATTTTCCCTGCCCAAAAAGAACAGACCTACAAGCTCACATTGCGCAATGTTGTGAGCTTGTAGATCTGCTATTCTCTTAATATCCTAGGTATAAAATTGTGTTAAAGTGGTTAAATTGTTCCTTATTTAGCTGGAGACTCAAGGACTCCACTTGGACCCCACTCTGAGAACCACTGGTATTATATATAAAGAAACAAAAACAAAAAAACACCATGTAGTATTGTTCTGTATTTTTGTGTAATTTTGAATTTACATTGAGCTCCATGTAGATATGTGCTTGACAACATAATCTTTGACTTGATTTGATGTACAGTACTGTATAAAAAAAAGTGCTTCTTAGTAGCTACATTAGGCGAATGCTAATCTTGTATTTTTAGTAATTTCATATAGAATATGGCTCTAGGTCACGGCATGACAAATCTGATATGTAGATTGAATGCCGTTTGTTGATTAGCAGAGAGTGGTGCTTGGTGATATATTCTCACAATGCAGAGAGCAATGTCTTCAAAACATCTACGACTGGGAACGACTGGGGACTGACAGAATTAGGAGCAGGAAAAACATCTCACGGCAACTAAAACTGTCAAACATGTCAGGATGCATTCATAACACTGAAGAACATCAACTATAAAGAACACGACATAATTAATATATATATAGAAACTGAGTCATTTACAGCTGCTTGTGGGATGGAAGGTGACCAGACCAGTGTAGATGGAGTAGCAAGGTGAAGCTAAACCCTCCACAGCATCTATCAAGAGCACCAGAGACCACAAAAAAAGAAATATTTTCCCTGAGCTAGCATTGTGTCATCCACAATGTGCCTACACTGCAAAATCCTGAATGTTAATTTAACATTGAGCTCGAGATTTTTACAGTGTAGATGTCATTATAACTACATGCAACATCCTCACTGGTCCTTCTTGACGTCATAACTGTGGAATATTCTACAACTAACTAAGTACAATGGTTCATTCAGCAAAAAAACATATAGGCCTATGGCACCTATACTTTATGGCAAATAATTATTGGCATGAAGATAAAACTCACAATGTGAAGACCTTTAGATAACCTTAAGACTTCTGTCATCAGTGGATCTCAACTGGTTTGGAAATTTGACCATTTCCAAACTGTGAAAACGTTATATTCCTTTTTTTGTAACTTGATTGGGTTTTAGACTATAGTGTTATTCTATTTTAGAAAATTCTCCTGTGGACAGGTGTTGAAAACTAGCACTTGTGTTACTGCTAATACATGTAGCAATGCATCTGCAATGCAATGTCCATAACCTAGTTTATATATGAATAAATACAATGTTCTAAGCTGTGCTCTGACCCTATGTGATGTCTAGTAGTGAGCCACTTTTAGGTCATGACCCTCCAGTTGAGAACCACTGTGTTAGATATTGTAATCAGACATTTTTATTTTTATTTTGTTTTTTTAATACTGAGCAATGCACAACAGGTCACAATTCTACCCAGATAATACATGGGTTTTTGAAGTGAAAGCATTCATAGAGAGGTGCCATTATCATTTCTCCAGTTTGACATAGGCTGTTTGCATGCAGATCATTAATAACACTATGACAACAGAATAACAGGAAGCTACCAATTAAGTTAATGCACAGAACACAGAGTCCATGAATAGCAATCGGTGTCATGTGCTGTACATCAGACAGATCTGGAAGGAAATTGTGATCCACTGCCTTGGTATTCGTAGATTTCTTCAGAAATATTGGTAAGGAGTGATGTTTTATATATAATTTCCTAAGCAATCTACCATTACAATCACGTTTTTATATGTGCTTGTCTGCTTGAAGTTTGATTTGTGAACTGGTTAGGTAAGAGCTTGAAGAAGTTCAAATAAAAATGTCAAAAGGTAATATTTTTGTTTAACAAAACATCTCAAAACTACTTCCTTCAATAAACTCAGATGGAACCTTGTACATTGTAAAATCCCCAGGGCTCATTTATCCATGTGCAACTCTCAGAGTTAAATGAACACTCAAGTGTTCCATTGTAATGGTGTCAGAATGCTGTTGATTCCTTGGTCATTGATCCCTCCTTCCGCCTGGCCATCGCCCGCCTCGTAATGGATTCTGGAACAGATAAGAGGAATAAATAATGACATTCCAGAACATGAGAACCACCCACAACCATCCTCAGTAAAACTCTTAAGCTATCTTAGATGTAGAACCCACAAGAGTGTGTGTGTGTGCGTGCGTGTTCAGTGTCTGTTTGTAACAGGAATGCCATTAGTTATGCATTCCAGGTGCTTTTCAGGGCAAAAACACTAAGTTATCAAAATCTAACTTGGGCTCATTTATGGTTGACAACATGACCCAGACATTCATTGCTAATGACCAGCTTCTCACCAGAAATAAATAAATGATGAATCAATTAGTAGTGGCAGCTACAGTATGAAATTGAAAGCCCTTTTCAAGGACTTGCATATTATGTTATGCACACCACACCAATTGGTTAAAGGTTAATTTTGGCTTTTTTTTAATTGGCTCAACACCACAAACAGTGGGTGGGTGTGAAAATTATTGGAAATAGTCCATAAAGCGTTTCAGTTTGGAGAGGTCAAGCGGCAAGCGTTCCAACTACTTTTTATTGTCTGAAAACATTATTACAGTCTGGTCATTTTTGGGTTCAGAACTGGAACCCAAAAATGTCTGCCATCTCTTCTGTGAAAGCACCAAGGTTCCAAGAATCTTAAACAGAACCAGTTCTAGAACCAAGGTTCTTTTTGTGAAAAAGGGGCCTCAGTGAAATAAGTGCACAGTACAATAGAGAACGTAAGGCCTAAATTATGCTCCGTCGCATGATGACAGACCTACAAGCTCACAGTCTATCACTGTTGCGTGCCGTGGTGTGAATAAGTCAGAATTTGTGCTGTGTTGAGACTAGTGCAGTTCACATTCTATATGTTTAGCTGCGATTCTTACAGCTGGCAAGCTGAAGCCGTGTCTGTTCCTTCTGGCTCGGAGCGCTTCTGCTCTTTGTTTTCTTATAGGTCAGCTTCTTTGGTTCCATCCCACCTATAACGTTAAATAAAAGACACACAATACAAATTTAAATTGTGGTATTCATCAGGCACTCTAATCGATTCGAGAGCGACTTGCATTATCAGTAAATGACATGAACCCAGCTAGTCACAGAAGTTTGGTTAAAATAAACTAGGATACAAGGTAAACATCATCAAATTTAGCGTTAGCAAACATTGGGGATTAGATTGGAGAATGAAAACATACTGTAAGCGCCCCACCGGAAGAGGAGGGCTGAGGGCGGACCTTAATGGTCCAACATCCTGTTATCCACATTTTATTGGGCAGCGACCCCAGAGGCAAATTCAAAGGAAACAAACAGCAAGGGGCGCTGTTTTTATCCTTTCATGTGCCGCTTCCCAGATACAAGCAAAGAGGAGTGAAATAATGTACAGCTCAAGTGTCACTCATCCTTATTAACTTATTCTCTCCTTGTGACAGCTTTGGGCCAATGGAGTCGAGAACCTGCTCAATGTATAGAGCACCCTTGGTCAAGACCCCGGGCCCTTAGTGTCACTTTTATCACACTTGGGTACCGCTTTATCACATTGAGTATCCATTTATGAGGGTTTATCTTAAAAAATACTTTAACTTAAAATGCCTTTACCGTAACCACATGAACCCTATTTTTGGGTGAAAATTTGGCGAAAATAGCAGAGCTACAATCTCACGGTGAAGACCGCTGGGGGATCCCTGTCAACTACTGTCAACTAAGTATGGGGTAAGTCTTTTTACCTGGGGTCAGTCTGGGTAGTCTGCTCTGTGTATCAGACACACTGGCAGAGGTCACAGGGATCAGAGAGGGGTCGGGCTGGGGTTGGAGGTAGGTCACAGCGGGGGAAGGCACGGACTGGACAGGGGCCATGGAGGAGTCGGACAGGGAGTTCGCCACGGCCACGGGGCCGTGGTTCTTTGGGCCGGACGGGATTCTCCAACGGGGCAACGGCGAGGGCGCACACACCTCCTCGCCGGGAGTGCTGATGGGAGGACAGAGGGACCGGTCTGGGGTGGAGATAGATTTTGGGAGAAGGTGCAGGATGGAGGAGAAGAAGGAGCAGGGGGAGGATTCGGGGAGCGGGATGGTCCCAATACCACTGTCCAACGTTCGCATCTTGCTGCCAGGGCCTACGACACAGGGGGAAGACATGAGGGAAGCTCAGGGGAGACAGCATGGGTTCAAGGTTCAAATCATTGCTATGTCTGGTGACGTTACCGTTTAGTTCCTCTGACATTTCAGCAGCATAGTAACATGATATAAAAAAAAAAATAAAGAAAATAAAGGAAAAAAAAAAAAAAAAAAAAATATATATACAGCAGAGTGAGCAGGTTGTCAATAAGTGATACATTTGTCATGTTGTTGCTGTAGGGTGAAACCTTTTTGGATTATATATTATTTATTTATTTTAATTTATCCCACGATTATTGTAACCCATTTTTTTCCCACCCAGTGTCCATTGTCTAATGTAATCGTGGGCGCTACACTCCCTCTGCCAACATGGGGGTTGGAACGGACTGACCTCATGCATCCTTGAATGCATGAGTCCAAGCCACTTTCAACTTGATGTCATTACTTTGGGCATGTGATTATAGGAGAAAACTTTACTCTAATACAAATTTAGAGTAGTGACATAATTTCAATCAAATCTTTGTGCTGTGCATTTTCTCCACGGGTTGGCTGTGATACAGGTCGGATACGATTGTCCCATCGTCATGTTCATTTTCCCGGCCCGCCACGTTATTATTACTGTCAGCTACACAAGGGAGTACAGACAGGCCATCCTGTGAGAATCCAGCAACGGTGAAACAGATGGTGCAATAGTTTTTCTACTTTTCCCTTTGAATGTTGCTTCACTAACAATCTAATTACATGTGACGGCAATGCAGTGTAATGATCAATAGTGCACAGTAACAATTAATTTACTTGAGTATTGTACTTAAATATTTTGCTCATTACTTCATGCATGGACTTGATGCAACATTATGTTACAGAAAATATTAACATACTGAAGTAAACTAATTGAAGTGAACTGAAGGACTCCTCATGCATTACAAGGATTCATCAAAATATCATTCAACATGCATAATGTTCTTAGCCGGTGCAATAACTATGAAAGGACAATGAGGTCGTTGAATCAGGTCATATATATATATATATATATATTTAGACAATGCTATACTTTGCCCTTAAATGAAAAATGGATGAATAAAACATTTTGTATATCTTGTTATCTCTGCCAGGCCGGAAGGCTGGGAGGATATGATCTTTTCTCGCCCCTATGTGTCTGTATTTCTATATGTGTGTATAAGTGTGCGTGTGTGCGTGCGTGTGCGCGTGGCTGCGTGTGTGTGTGTGTGTGTGTGTGTGTGTGTGTGTGTGTGTGTGTGTATAATCTCAGAAACTGCTGGACAATTCAGCGTCACACTTTTTGTGTGGACAGATTCTTTTAATTGGCCTGGCACTATACCCTATTATTTTTGGCCCAATACTTTTTTAACCTTACGTCATACAATAAAAATGGTATCATGGACGGATCATGACACAATTTCCCATTTCCATGATCTAACAAGCTTTCCTACAATGTATATATATATATCTGACAAAAGACAGAAACAGGAAATATTTCAATTTAGCTTTTTGAAAATATCAGATCAAATCATCAAAATAGTTTGAAGTATTGGTTAGAAAAACAAGAACAGGTGAGTGGTACAGTACCTATGACATTCTCCTGACTGGAGCTCTTCTCTGCACATCCATTCTCTTCATCAGCTCTCTGATTCAACATCTGCATCTTAAAATAAAATGAAATATAACACCTGAATGTTTGAATTTGTTCATAATCAGTGTTGGGCAATATTACTCAAGAGAGTAATATGTTACTTATTACATATTTCTCCTTAAAAAAGTAATACTATAATGTCACTTATTACTTGGAATCAAGAGTAATATGTTATATTTCATTATTACATATTACTCTCCCCCCCCCCCCCCGCAAAAACAACAACACAATCTGTTTAGTCAGCTTCTTTTAGAAATGAATCAAATTGAATAATAATAATAATAAGTTTTATACTCATTTAGCTTGAGAAATTTCTCACTCATCCAGCATTTGATGCTGGACGGACAGGTCAACAACAGGTCTAAAGCACAGGGATCATCTGGAGCTACACAAAGTAAAATATAGTTGGGTATCATCAGCATCAGCACAGGGATCATCTGGAGCTACACAAAGATATAGTTGGGTATCATCAGCATCAGCACAGGGAGAACAATAAAGGACCAAGAATTGAGTCATGTGGACTACCTGAACCAATGTCATGTTTGTCTAAATCAAACTCAGCTAGATTGACAAAATAACTGCCGTTTGTTAGAGGAAAACCAAGAGGGCCGTACCAGACAAACCTATCCAGTACTCCAGACGTTGTATTAAAATTGTATGATCAATTGTATCAAATGGTATAATATTACTGTTTTTCTCGTTACTGGGTAAAGTAACAATAATATTACAGTATATTACTAGTAAATTGTTATTACTTAACACTGTTCATAATATACTGTACATTTACAAATTATTTAACTCCAAGACTTCTAATAGTACAATAGCTTACAGCAGTGATAATACATTTGGTTTGACATGCGTTGTTTATTTTTCATTGAGCTAATTTGTCTCCAAGGCCAACATTCCTCAAGCTTGTTTGTCTATATTTAATTAACTCTAATGGTGTGGACTCAAACTGTACAACACATTGATTTGTAGTTGGAATGAAGACTGTATTGCTGTTTAGACACATAGTATTATCATCACACCACAGATTGAATGAAAGTGGCACTTTTAAAGCTGCAGTCCATAATTTCCACCTACCCGGGATTCCAACCCGTCTTGATTCCTATTGCTGTCTTTGTGACATAGATAAACATTATTTATGCTTAGATGATAACTCAGCAGACAAACAATTATAACTAGCCGACACCATTCCTGGCCTAGTTAATTAAATTAAAAAGTGTGGGTCGTCCTTCATATTAGCCTTGGGACCAGACTAAATAACCTCTAATGCAATAAACCTGTCTAGGCTATAACTCTCCCATTTGCGCACAGCATTGTACAACTAAACTGCATTAAAGATAGGATCTGGCTGACTGAACAGTTCAGAGTTGCTTTTCTCTATGAACTGTATAGAGATATGACTAATGTGCATACTGGCACTAAATAAGGTTAAAAGTGGAAGTGCTTACTTTGACAAAGATGACTTTACTGTGTCAATATAAGGATGCTATTTTGGTTTTGGTTCATTCTCAATTGCATTAATTAGTTAATAACTTGAGTAATTATTGAACCGACTATTACATCCTTACAGTACAGTTAGTTGGTCCTCTCTTCTCTGTCTTTTAGGAGGGGCCCAAATTAGTATTTGTTAAGGATACAGGTCCAGTGGGCACCTACACCTTGTGGGCACCTCAACATTATGCAGGTGAATAAATATATGCTTTGGAAAATGGTTGGATATAATGTACACATTATTTTACATCATTATCAGACCTAAATTTACCCTCCAAAAATGACAATTAGGTTTTGTAGCAATTTGTAGAAAGTTGTGGAAATATTGGGCCTTATGTAAATCCTCAGGGGCCAAATTTTCCAGTTACGTTGTGAAATACTGTATCAGGGGTTCGGACGGGTGGAACACCACCCACACACACATATGTAAACTAGGAATTACACTGGAGTGATTGGAGATTGGAGTATAGGCCTACCATTGGAGTACGTTGCAGGGTCGATTTCAACCGTTTACATGTCCCGCCTACCATGGAGATAGGACCCTTTCCAGACTGAGTAGCGAGTGACATAACAAATTCAACGAATGCAGCGATTCAGGCTAAGATTATGAATGAAATGTATGATTGTCAATGAAGTGGTAGGCTGTCAGGGCCAGCAAAGCTTTCTCTGCTAGCCCTTCACTTGCCTGATGCAGAAATGTATATTTATAATAAATATTTATTTTTCACTGCCTGTCTCTCACTCGGACACGCTGCCTCCAATGAGAAAAGAATGTCCAATAAGAAAAAGAGAACCGTTTTTTCAAACTTCTTTCTGCGAGTTTGTAAGCTTCCGTCTTTGGGTTGATTAACAGATTTAACTCACAAACAAACGCAGAAAATGGCTGGAGGAGGAGATGAAACAGATTTGGTGGTGGATTTACAGGCAAAGCCTTTTTCAAGAAGGACTTTTCAAGAAAAGCTTGGCATTGTAACGAAGCGTCGACCATGGTATGATCAGCCATGATAAGAATTTGTATATATTTATATACATGCGATGCGGCTTATTGATGATTGATCGTTTATAGGCTATGGCTGGTCGAGTCTCAAATTCAGTGCCCCCACCTGGGCTTGGTTGTGCACTGCAGAGCGGTGTGTGTTTTTTATTTATTTTTTAATTACCCAGGGTAGTAGATGAGCACAAGTGCTCATTTTCAGCAACACCCTGCACATAGAAACACAGACACACACATTAAAACCTTACCAGTACAACCACAGTCTTATACTGTTGGCCACTAAGCAGCTCCACCGGAGCAGTTGGGGGTTCAGTGCTTTGCTCAAGGGCACTTCAGCGGTGTTGGGTGAGTAATAACCAATCCCAGATTATTCCCGTCCGGGGAATAGAACCAGCAACCCTTTCGGCAACAAGGGCGCTCCTCTAACCCTTAGGCCACCGCTGCCCAAAATAAAGAGTGCCTTTTGAATCCTGAGTGTGTTCCACTTATCTTTTGCATGCTTTCGTGTTGTATAAGAAAATATGGCTGGTTGTGACTGTGAGTTTGTTATTGTTCCAGACTTCCAGTATTATAACATTGATGTGCAGCTCATTGTTACGGCGTTGTGTGTGTGTGTGTGTGTGTGTGTGTGTGTGTATGTGTGTGTGTGTCTGTGTGTATAAGAATATAGTCAAATTGGGTATGGTGATCTACCTTTACCTTTGGGTCCCCACAGATGTCAATAGGTCCTTGTTGGTCATTCAAAGACATTCCAGGACAGGGCATTGAGATACAGGAACGCACGGCATCATGGGCCTCTCTCCTCCCCACAGAGCTAAAAGAGAACAGTTCTTCAACAAAACCCACAATAATCTGAGATTCCCTCATATATTGACTGTGAACATGCCCCCGGTGCTCCCCTTGATAAATTACATTCTACCTCTGGAAAAACTAGCTTTGATGTGTCTGTATGAGATGTGTCTCCACTACTCACAGGGCTTAGAGGATAAATATCTAAGAGCACTTGATAAAAATGAGCATGGTTAAGTGTGGTTGTAAATCACTTCATGGGCAGAACGAGTATGAAAATCATGAGCTCAATATCTCTCAAAGGCAAACTTGTTACGTTTCATGCATTTGTGACGCGATGACTGAAATGCTTTAGTAAAGAGATTGTTTCCCTGAAGCAGCTTTTGAATACAAAAGTGAAACAGCTAGTTCATGTGTTCATGTGTTATGAGCAAGAGGGTTCATTACACTATAATGTGTCATCACAAGTAAGGTCTGTGCTCTTGGATAAATGTTGAAACATTTGTTCTCTCCTGAAAATGTACTTTCAATTATACATTTTAATTTCTGATTCCATACTCCTGGTTTCTTAGCTGTCCTATCCATTTCTGTTAACATCTCACCTTGTTCATCTTAAATTCCTTACCAGTCTTTTCCATCACTTTTCCTTCTCTCCTTCTTTTTTTCACACTTGATCTGCTTTCCCCCCAGAAGGGATGTGATCTTTTGCTCCTTCTTCTCTTCTTTGACTTTAGGCGGATCAATCTTTTTGGCACTTGGAGCAGGAAGTTTACTTTTACGGAAACCAAACCAGTTTGCCAAGGACGAGCCAGATTTCTGCTTTGTCTCACTGTTCTTCTCCTGTTCCTGAGACTTGTGCAGGTTCTCCTCTATTCCAAGCATCACCTTCTCCTCAATGGTGGTTATAGCACTCTGTCTCTCCGGCTCCTCAGACACTGGCTCCCCGAAGGCGCTTGAGAACTGTTGCTCAATCTGAAGACGCCTGACTTGCTCTCGTTGTTGTTTTAGACTCTGAAGCCTTTCACTTGAGGATGCCAAAAGTGATGGGATTTGCAAGCCCTCCTCGATTAAAAAGTTGTTCAAAAGGGAGCGGTTCATTGGACAGTGATAACTACTGGAGCAACTCATACTTCCAGGGAAGACATCGCCTAGAGAGTTCAATGAGCTTCCTGAGTGAGTTTTGATCTGGGTGCGGCCCTTTCCATATCGGTTGAAGTTTGGCCGGTCCATGTATCGTGCACCAAAACTCTGGCTGCGAGCCTTAGCCCCATTCATGCCCATGACTGGTTTAAGAGGAGGTCTGGTTGAGACGGACACAGACCGTTTGAACAGCCAACCTTCCTCATCAAAGCCCCAGTCCAGCATCACACCACTGTCTGCTGCAGGAGGTAGGACTGAGGGCTCAGAACCCAGTGAACTACAACGGGTCTCAATTTTTCGCCGGATTTTATCCTTGGTACCAGTTTCACTAATGCCACGCATCACCTGAGGACCATGGGGATCACAATTGAAGGTCTCAAATGCCTGAAGACTTTTGGAAACAGAGTTTGCATCACCTTTGTTATGTCTTCCCAGAACTAGGAATGTACTGGTCCCCTGACCTGTGTTTGTCTCAAGGGGTTTAGCATTCCCTGGTAGCACTGTTATCAACACTCTTGAGTTGGAACTCTGAGGATTGTTGCCTATGCTTTGGTAGTGAATATTAGAGGACGCCTGAGGCAAGACCTCTGAAACTGTCGACTCACAAATACTCTGTTGCGATATTGACATCATGTTCTGATTCTGCACCATAAATATGGCACCGTTTTCATTAGGGCATGCAGTACAGTTGTTAGATGACTGCATTGGATCTGCATCTTCAGATTCCTGAATTGGGACAGAGGTTACAGGTGCTAACCTGGGTGATTGCAAATTGTAAACATTGGCAGAGACACGTTTAGGTGACTTAATAACGTCAGCACCCATTTGTGTGGCCATATGGCGAGTATCACAGACTTGAGATTGCATCTGTAATGCCAATTGAGGCTTGCTGCTGCTTGTTTTCCCAGTGGTGGAGGTTTGTGGTTGAATCATGGCTTTTTGAGCTTTAGGTAAAGAATCAGGTCTAATGAGTAGTGATGTGGTTCGGCCGGGTGGAAGGGGTGGGGATGGGGACCGGTGTTCCAAATTGGACAAGTCAGAGTGCTGTTCTTGTCGCCGTTGTTTAAGTGGAGAGCAGGATAAATTACTAGAGCTGGGCCTTTCTTGGACATCACCAGATTTATTACTTGATGGAAGTTTGGAGACATGCAAAGGTGATTTAGTTGGGCTCTTAGGGCAATCACTTAGCCCTGGAGGCTTAATTGCCTTTGAGGGTTTCACTGGTGATGAGAGCGGAGAACTTTGCCCCACACTCTCAAGAGAACCTGCAGTTCTTTTCACAGGATGATTCTCACCTTTCTCAACTTTATGAAACGCTCCCTTGCCTGTACCAGGAGTCTTACTGAGGTTAGATTTTGTACTAGGAGTGCTGTGTCCCGGGGCATTGGACTGCCCTTTTGACCTGTGGACCTTGATAAGTTTCTGGTGGAGGGGAGAATGTAACTGCTTGTGTTGTTCTGGGCCTCCATCTGCACTCTTACTCCGGAGGATGAAAGCCTTCCTTGCTGAGTCACAGGCCTGAGGTTTAAGTTTCTTCTGCGGGGATTCCAAGATGGTGCGATCCTTGCCTTCGTCACTGGCTTGACTTGCTTGATCTCTGCAATGCGGAGTGTCCATTGAAGAGCTACGCTGTCTCGCTTCACTGCTCAGTGCTCTTGTTATAGCGTGTTGAAGTGATGAGTTCACATCTGCTTCGAGTTGCTTGGCCACTGTTCTGTTCTGTTGTCTTCGGACATAATCAAGCCTGGATTTGCGGTCAGTGGACCTTTCCTGGTTGTTGTTTCTGTCACTCAACTTCTGCAAGCCTGATGACTTGTCTATTTCTGCCGTTTCTTTGCCGTTTAATGTCACCGTGTCGGTGGGGCTCCCTGTTGGGCTGATACCAGGTCTCAGATTGGGGCCCTCAAACAAGAAGTTGTCCGGGAGAGGTGACAGAAAGTGTCCATGATTCCCTGTAAGTTTTACAGGGTCGTTTTGAAGACAGTGGTCATTAGGATTCGTTTCAACATCCACCACTTCACCCAAGGTTGGGACATCTGATTTCTCCAAGCCAAGACTCTCTTCTGTAGGCTGATCACAGCATTCCTTAGACTTTGGTGATTCGTCATCTGCATCGTCGGAGTCTGAACCGAGTGCAGTACCCCCTGCTCCCGCCTTGAAAGGTTTGCCTGCAGTGCATGCCTGTTTGGGGACAGTCGCCTGCGGAGCACACTTAACTCCAAGAGAGTATATGCCTTCGTTGGAGGTCATGCAGTCTTTGTAATGTGGGCCAGAAGCAAGTGAGGACTGCTCCTTGGGGCTACGCATTTGGAGCCGCTTTAGACCCCTCAGGATGTGGCCTTCCTTCCAACCCAGATCAAGCTGCTCGACAGGAACCGATTGATTGGCTGACATAGACCCAGCACTCATCCTCTTCTCCCGGCTTATTGCACACTGTGAGTGACAAGAAATCCACAAGTCATGACATGGCATTAATCCATGCAGATCTATTTCCTTATTATCATTATTTACCACAGGTGGATAAAAAAAAACACACCTGTTTAGAAGAGCCACGTCCCTCTGCCCAAGTGTGTGAGCCACTGGAGTACTCGCTCCCAGCACTTGACAATGATGCCTCGCTGCCACTACCACTGCAGCTGCTGCGAGGGCACGTTAGACTGAGGAGGCTGGGCCATCTCCCTGCAGGAACGCCTGCCTTTCCATTCCGCTGCCCATCCTGGAACGCACCAAATCATAATGTGATATTGTCAGAAAACAAGAATTAAACAAATTACAATTACAACCATTCAGGAAATTAGCTAACTCTCTCATTGAGAACAACATACAATAAGTTAAATAATAGCACACGTCGAATGTAGAGAGAACAGTGTAGTGCCGCAGCCTCTCTAACAAAATGACATTCCGCAGCCTTTCAGAATCCATTCTTCAATGATTTCAATGTCAGAGTTGACGACATTGTAATCTCTAGCAAGGTAGAGGTTACATATCTGGGCTGTATCCTGGACAATAAGCTGACAGGTGAAGGCATGGCAACAAGGGCGATCAAAAAGGTAAAGCAAAGGACAAGGGCTCTCAGCTGGAGCTCATATTCAGCCCATATTTGACTATGCCTGTACCTCCTGGTTCTCTAACATCTCAATGTCACAAAAAACTAAGCTTCAAACCTCCCAGAACAAACTAATCCGACTCCTTCTAGACCCACCTTTATGCAAGGCATTTTGATGGCATAGGATGGCTCCGGGTAGAAGACACTCTGTCTTGAAAAGCAGTTGAAAATGGGACTGACATTCTAAATTTTAACTTAACTGATTACCTCACAAAGGTGAGCAACTCTCACAGCCACAACACTAGAGGGAGCATAAATAATTATCTGGTGCCACCCACATATAGAACAAATATGGGTAAATTCACTTTCCACAGCACTGCCCTGGAATGCCCTGCCCTCAAAACAAGCAAATCACTGGCATCCTTTAAAACCAGTCTGAAAATTCACCTATCAATGTCAGCGGGTCAAAAAGAGAGAAGGTGACTGACTGCCCAAGCTCCTTATACCCCCCTCCGATTCATTTATTTGTATTTTGATTTATTTGTGCAGGGTTATCACATAGTTATCATGTTTTTGAGATATCTCGATTATAGTCATTGTTGTGTTTGTGAATGAATGCATCATCCTTTGCTATCCTTTTTGACCAATGTGCTTTGACTGTGCCATGTACTGTTTGCATTTTTATTGTCTAATAAAATAATATGAATATGAATAGTTAATTTGTAAGATGGTGCTGTTGTTTTGCTCGTAAAAAATGGCTATTGGAGGCTGGTGTACGCTTCATGAGTTTGGACGTGTGTGGAGACAATGGCGGATTTATACATTGGCGCGTTCGCGCATTCGCGTGCTGAAAATAGAAGATCTATAAGCTCACAACATCCATTGCTTTGTGTGAGCTTGTAGATCAGGTTAGAATTTCAGCATATGACTCCATCATATCACAAAGTATAACTCTGGCATAAGAGTATTTTATCTCTTCATGTTTAAATTAACAGACATACAGTAGATATACGTCAAATCAAATAATCTTGATTATGTGATATAGTGCAAGACGGCAGCCAAGGGAAATGCTTATTCACAGAATCATATTATTATTAGTTAATATCACAAAGTATCAGTGGTGATCCAGCTATTCAGCATTTCTCACACACGTCATTTTGAGTGGAGCACTTGTGTGTTCATCCACAATATGCCTGCCTCAACACAAACTGGGAGGGAGCCCGCTAGCTCTCCATTTATATTTGTCACAGATCTCAAAGAATCAATACGGTGGATACATCGCTGTCTCTTTCCATCTAAAGGCTAATTGAGGAGAAGAATGACATTTTCCACTCGACCGGTCAGGGTGGTCCTGGTTTATAATGTTCCTAGTCAGTTTTCCCTTTGCCTGCAGGTAATGTCATGATTACATTTCATAAACCAGCCAGCTTAAGCTATTTTCTTTTAGAGCAGTATAGTTGTCAACTTTACATATTAATTCTATCTTAGACCAGGTGAATGCAAGTAGCTACCTTTTAATAATAGAAAACTAGCAGTTGTCTGTGTCCCTGCAAGCAGACATAAAATTATGTGTTTTTGAGAATTTCAACATTAGGCCTGGAAACCTCAAAACTGCTAATTGCTGCCGGATTCATACTTGGTCATGACGGCACCGCATGCCAAAAATAGCAGACCTAGAAGCTCCCAACGTGCTGCGGATGCTACGCATTGTGAACTTGTATACTTTGTTTGTGACAGAACATTAAGGCTGAACCATGTAATGACACTATTTTTACGCGGAATTCTCCCTTCATACTGATTTCCTCATATTGAAGGATATGGACGGTTGATATTGTCCTTTGCACTTTGATACATGGATTGAATACATTAACAAGTGAGTTAACAGTACAGAATAGTCAAGGGTTACGCTAAAAGCATAACACAAAAAGCCTTAGGGGGCTTGTTTCCATTGTACACTGTATGCTGTTTCTCTAAAATGTTATATTGTCCTATGATCCATGTGGGATCCTAACCATAACCAATGCCTGCATGTCCTTAAGTGTCTAACTCTGTGGATCAGGGGTTCACAAACTGCTCTGCGTGAACAAATTCTAGGGGGTGCGTGACATGAAAAGGTTGGTTTGATGGTGTTATTTAGCACAAACGGCTAAATCTGGTAAAACACTAGTTGTAAGGAGATGTATATAGAGCAGCTGCGGGAGTATACAGCAGCTGCATGTCTCTCAATACAGTGACATTCTGTGATTATTTGCCATAATCATATTACAAATGTATAATTTTTGGCCAAATACAACGAGTCTTAGGGTTGGGGGGTGCATCAGCTAGGTCAGGAGGTAACAGGAGGTGCACGGCCAAAAACGTTTGACATATTATAATGTACACAAGACAACAGCTTTCTGACAGTGCCAGTGGAACTGTGGCAATTGCTGTGCCTGTTTGTCACTAGTAACACATGTCAGCTCTTGAGATGAGATTTAGTCTTAATTGTCTCCACCAGGCCGAAGGCATGTGGGGAGAGTATGTTTTGCACTCCGTCCGTCCGTGTGTCCGTCCGTGTGTCCGTCCGTCCGTGTGTGTGTGTGTGTCCGTCCGTCCGTCCGTGTGTCCGTGAGTAGCTAATCTCGGCCACCGTTAACCCGGTCGATGCCAAATTTTGCACACACACTCCCTGGATGCCAACGATGAACCTCTGCCCCAAACTTTCCAGAACGGCCTGTTATAGCTCCACCAGGAGGCCGCTTTGTGCAAAACAAGTTTTTGCACAGTACACCTACAGATTTTGTCCAAACATCACGCAAATTGGTACACAGTCTCTCTAGAGCCATTCAAATTCTTTCAGATTTCTCAGACTCCATCCTGATTGGTTAAGATTGGGTTCCAAAGTTCACAGGAGTGCTCAGTTTCAAACAAAATGCTGCAAATCATGAACACATCGCGTGATTTCCGTGAAATTGTGCACCCACATTCCCACTAGGCCGAGGACAAAATGCCACATGAACAATTACAACTCAGACTCAAGGTGGCGCTATAACTGGCCGAAAAGTGTTTTTACCTCTAACTGCACGGATCTGTGGATAACTTTGTATGCCAACTCCCTAGAGGCCAAGGAAAAACCTTTGCCTGGAATTTTTCACATCTGCTCTTTATAGCGCCACCAGGAGGCCGACATATGTAAAACACATTTTCTATTATTACTCCTTCACATTTTATCCACATTTCACGCAAATCGGTATACACTATCTTCATAGTCATGTGATCAACACGGACCGGCACCATTTCCCATCTTCCATCCTGATTGGCTAAGATTGGCTTCCAAAGCTCACACGATTCGTCCATTTCGAAAAAAACCCACAAATCACAAACACAGTGTGCAATTTCCCTTACATTATACACGCACATTTTCACTAGGCCGAGGACGACATGCCACAATTTATTCCTCAAAATCAGCCTCACGGTGGCGCTATAACAGGCCAATTCCTGTTTTTAGCTATAACTGCATCGATCTGTATACAACTTATGTATGCACACATGGAAAAACATTGTACCTGCATCCCTCCAACATGAACCTCCGGCCCAAATCTTCCTCAACAGCCTGTTATAGCGCCACCATGAGGCCACAACCTGACCTGCCCTGGTGGAGACCTGTGCCGATTGGCACTTTGTCTAGTTTCTATTTGAAATTGGCAAAAAGTACAACTACGTAAAACAGCTGAACTCAGGATATACCACAAGGGCAGGATACCAGGGAATGTTCATTCATTCATCCATCCATTGACTGCCATTGACATGCATATATGTAATTTCAAATCCGACACTAAACCGCCTATATATGTAGTGTCATTTGGAGTTTTCAGTGGGTGCTCTTCCGCAACATGTGAGTGAATCTACAGCTTCAGGATCAGAGGACAAATCCAAGCTGGTTTAATATAGTATTATAGGATTTATAAAAATTAAAATGTCTCTGTTTTCTGTTCCGTTTTTTGTGAAAACAAGTTATATTCAACTGCCAATAACTATCGCGGTAGCCGGTAACACACTTTTACCCTTCAATGAAAGTAGTGACTCACATCTTTCAATGAGATCGAAAAACATTACATTTACCCAAACAGAATGAGATTGAGCAGGCGTGCACGAGAGAGGGGTTGTTTGTTTATTTGTGAGGAGTTGCTCACAGATAGAGGTAAAGTGTTTATATTGCGACGGGACATATATTATAGCCAGGTAGGCCTATATATTATATTGTGACATGGACACTGCGACGAGCTGCGCACAGGGTGTGATGGGAACGAGAGAGAGAGAGATAAGGCTCATACATAGTCTGTATTTTCGGTGGTTAGGTGACCACCGAACTACAACATGACGTCACGAGCCGCGGTGAAGAGCAAACCACCGCCACCGCTCCAGCCCTTCTCTCTGTTTTTACTCACCACCGCTCAACGTTATTTCACCTCCGGTGGTCAGCTCACCACCGAAAAACCAGACTATGAATATGCCTTTAGACTCCACTGCGATGTCCAGCACAGTAGGGGAAATGACATTCTCCTCAGACATATTCATAGTTTAATTGCTAAAAGTGTATAAACTATGAGGATGCTGGTTTGATCTTGACCGCCTGTTCTCGACTGCAGGTAAATACCACCCGCGCCCGCAACCTTTGTGTTGGATCCTGCGTGTGCCGCGGGATCCCGCGCCCAATGCCCAACTGCAGACTGTTCTAGATCAGTGGTTCTCAAACGTATTCACGTCAAGAATCCCAAATTGATATACAGTATAGTTGGTGGTCGACCCCCATCTGAAAATCACCTCAAACACTAGCCATGTGTTGTATGGAGAATATAGGTTGCTACCTTCAGGAAGGAGATAATATGGTGTCCCAGCATACAATAAGGTCAGACTAAAGAGGTCCTTTGCCCACCAATCGACTTTGAGGCTTAATCAGGAGTTGTAGCCATGGGGTAATCTGAGCGATGGACATTGCTCTTGTCTTTATGCATGTAATATTGTTCTGTTCTTTGTGTCATGTCAAATGTGTGTATATGTGTTCTGCATACATGGCTGCTGTGTCGCAAGACAAATTTCAGTGTGAACTGACAAAGTACTATATCATATAATTTAGCTGGGGACCCCTGGAACCGTGAAAAGGAAGGGATGTCCGCACACTGTTTCACTGCTCCCAGGAAAACTCTGGAGGAAAATTCTGGAACCCCCTCAAGGACCCCTGGGGGTCTCCGGACGAAGCTATAGTAGCTTCAAGCCACAGAAATTGGTTATGTTATATGGCAAATTATATACATTAAATAAAATAAATAAAACATTCTGAGGTGGAGAAAATCCGCACAAAAGAACAGAATTTGCTAGGGGGTGGCAATTTGTATCCCCTGGAACCCCAAATTATGCCGTTGGACATAAGCACAAGCACCTGTGGCATTTTCCACTGATGAGTAATTGGCACAGTTTACTGGCGTGCTGAAGACACAGCCTGCGTCGTGCCACTTCCAATTGGAATGTCCCACAGAGATCAAGTTGTTGACGCCTTGCGACCCCATTTAAAACAGCATTGATCCCTTTCAAGGCTGCCATAGCCAGCTTCCTCTCAAAGTCATTAGTGTCATCTGTTAGCTATAATTAATGTGAATAGGAAATAATTGCACGAGGGAGCGTGGGACTAAAGTGATTCGGGCCATTCATTGATATTCAAGTATTATTTCATTATCCTTGCTATAGCCTTTATTCATGGACACTGTGGGAGAAGGCCAAATTTGACCACGTGATTGCGGATTAATCTGGGAACTAATTACAGTCAGCAATTTGAGGAGTGTCCCTGAGATTTGACACAACTGATATGGTCTAACAAAATCGCCCAAAGAGAAGGGAGCTGTATTTTTTATCAATCCCCCCTCCCCCCACACACCATTCATGATTCAAATAGGTTTTCAATTTTTAAGACGACCTCTGCATAATAGTGAGGTTTCATTGTTATGGTAGCCAGGAATGCTTGCTTTGCAGAGTCAAGGAAGACATACATTTTAAAGATAGTTGAAGGCTAGAAGATAGCAATCAAGTAAATGTATAGTTTATCTTTACTTGAAGTCTATTTTTAATTTTTTATATAGGCCTAATGACAAGTCAAGTCCCAACTCCATAGATCGTATAAACCTCATTGTGCTTTTGCCTTTGTCACAAGTTTAAACGTACTGTAAAACTTGTATTGTGTTTTCAATTTCCATTTCTTACAGCAAGGAGCAGAGCACATTTTTGCTGTCAAAACACAATATTTGTGTGAAGATTTAAAAAAAAGTTTAATTAAAAGTTTATCCAGCCACTTGTGTGATAAGCAACTTCCCTATCTTTAGGGCAAAGAAACTGACAATGAACTAACTAAGTGGAATTTATCATATAATTACATCAGAAATGGCCTTTCACATTGTTTCCATAGAGCTCCCTCACAGATTAATGTGTACTATTAGCAGTGTAGTTGTACATATGTGTGATATGGAACACTTCTAAAGATTAAAACAATTCTATACTGTATATTTACAATTTACAATTTAGGCATTTAGCAGACGCTCTTAATCCAGAGCGACAGCGCAAATAACATGCATTTTAAAACTGCTTTTAATATTTAATATCATATTGTCTATGTCCCTCAAACTTATTTCTAATGGTTTGAGCCTCAATCACCACTCTGATATAACCAGGCCTTGTCATTTCTTTCTGGACTTTGAAAGCAGTTTCAGCTGCAGTACCACAATGTCCTGAGGTGGTGGGGGTGCTGATATGCAGATTATTTAATATTTGAGTCATTATAATACTGGTGCTAGATAAACCCAGGCTTGTTTCCATTCCATGCCAGCTTGGAAAATCAACAATGGTGGACATTGTAAACAAAGTGGAAATGCAAATTTGAACTGAAGACTGAAGAATAAGAGGAATTATATAAGTAGGGTGACATTGATGACATCACGATGAGGCCAAAATCAGTTGAGCTGTTCCTGAGAGCAATTTCCATTAAAACAGTAACACCCATATGATATGAAAGCCTGATTGTTCAAAATTGGTTATTTGTGGGGATAGAAAACACATATGGGAGCCCCAAAAACACAAAATAAATTGAAAAAGTAGAATTTTATGTTATAGGTCCTTTAAGCAAGAACAAAAAAGCATGGGAATACATCACATAAAAACATTTATCATGAAACATGCGTAAGCTAAGAAAGTAACAGTGGAATATCTATATAATGAAACTATACATATAAACTATACATATATACTACTATGCTATACATATGTACTATGACGTGCTATGACTACATACAATGCAATTATAGTGCTGTCTACATAACATGCTATAAGTCTGTATCAAATGCTATCTAAGTCTACAGAAATGCTATCTAAGGGGGTGGGGTAAGTGCTATGGGCCATGATGGAGTCTGAAAAGGTGGGTTTTCAGACTACGGCGGAAGATTGGGAGTGATGCTGCAGTTCTGACTGCAATGGGAAGTGCATTCCACAGTTTTGGAGCCAGAAGGGAGAAGAGTTTGGGACATGTGGAGCGTTGTCCCGGCGTTTTTAGTGAGGGTACTTCCAGCTTCCCTGCGTTGGCTGATCTGAGTGCGCGGGAGGGTTTGTAGGGTTCGATCATACTTGTGCGTTGGCTGATCTGAGTGCGCGGGAGGGTTTGTAGGGTTCGATCATACTTGTGCGTTGGCTGATCTGAGTGCGCGGGAGGGTTTGTAGGGTTCGATCATACTTGTATGTATATACCTATATACTGTAGTTGTAATTGTGTGTGGTTGTGCCGCTGTAGTAGTTTTTGAGATCTGGTTCTGGACCGAATCAGTGTCATGAAGATTCACACTTTGATTATGACTATGAGAGATCTGTGGGAATTCCTTACGAAAGGCCAGATCTGTAGGGTTACCCTTTGCAATCTACCTTACAGATTCATATGTGCAAAATTAAACACCCACTAAAAAAACAACACAAACCCTGTATGAGTTGTTTGAATGCTACCGGTAGACTTTACTCTACATGCAAGGGGGGGTAATTTACGTTATGATTCTGTCCCTATCGGTACATAAATCAACAGCAATGAGTCGGCATTGTGACTCGCGCCTGTTTTTTGCCAAACTAGTAAACTACTGCCTAACGGGCTGTTGTGGTCCGCTTCGCTGGGAGCGACAAAAACTATGCCTAAAAAACACATTTTTAGATTGGATACAAAAACGACAAAAGAGGGATTCGATTCTGAGGCGCTGTGATGGGAAGTCTAATGCTTAACGTTGCACGCCACCGAACATTGAGGCAGTTTTGCGTCACAGAAGAGGCCGTTGCCAAGTTCGTATGATCAGTAGGAATACGACATACGCACTCCACAGAGCTTCCTGTCGAGCTATGGAAGAACTGAGAAAGAAGTCCATTTTAAAGCAGTCTGATGACTGCTGAACAAGTTCCAAGTTCCTTCAGACCCCTATCTATATTTATGAGTTATGGGCTGGAAACCTGTGTACTGTACATAAATCTCATCCAGCTTTCTGTGCCACAATAATACATTGATCAAGAGAGAGGATCATTGCCAATGATGTGGCAACAACTTTACAGACTATGCAGCTTCATTTACATTCCATCACACAATGACAATGGTGTCACTTACGGACAAGAGATCTTCAAGCAGAGATATCTGTGACACGTTGTCAAAATATGGAGTATAAATTATGCTAGTCTACTGTATAGTATATCACATAATTTGGTACACATTACATGTGGTCACTGGTCACAGACATCTACCCATAAAGCTCATTGGTTCAACCCGGAAACACATACACAAAAAATAAATTATTACATGAACATAAACCAATAACATTAATCACAATAGACACATAACTCCCCCAGCACATTACTATAGGCAAAAAATAGCACGATAACAGTAATAGAATAACACATACAGGCACGCCCGAGGCATGCTGGGAAGCCACTAACCAAGCGTCGCACTACAATAATAAAAACACCAACAGATAGATAGACAGCAGACCAGAATTTGAATGTATGAGACTATTAAAGCTCAATTTTGTAGAGCTATTTTTTTATGTATAACACCAGAACAATTGTATAGTAGATGCTGCACAGCTGGGGCCAGGCTGCTGGAGGTGGAAAAAGCAGGGAAATGGAGAACGATGGAAAATAGCAAGAGGAGAAAATACAGGAGGGTGGATCATCAGAACTGTCCGGCTCAACATGTTCAATAAACCATTTAGTTGGTTACGCAGGGGAAGTCAGACATTGGACTGGACCTATGTGGCAGAGTTTTATTGATGTGACTCATACGCTGATTTGGCAGTGCCTGGTATCGAACCCAAAATCTTGTGACTCCACAGAGAGTACTCTACCGACCAAGCTACTCAAGCGACTCCAACAGCTCTTTAGTCCTTCACCCTACCTAACATTTTTCAGACTATTGGGGTTTCAGAACAATGGGCTGTTGGACCAAATGGCAGCCCCTGCAGCACAGACCATGTTAGTTACTGTCAGTACGAGGATTTACTGAGAAGAAATAGAACCAAGCTAAAGTGTATTGTTTAATGGAACCATTTGCAGAGTTATACTTTCAGCTGTGCTTATAGTCTCTTGCATTACTCAAGCCAGTTATATAGCCCAGTATAAAACCCATCTACACCAGTGTTGTTTTTGGCAGATTTTAGTTTTAGTCATATATATCTTAGTCCCCTGGAATGTCTAGTTATGCTAGTCTAGTTTTAGTCGACTAAATGTCATGACATTTTCGTCGACTAAATCTATGGTTGGTTTAGTAGACTATTTTGGCGGGCCTTGATGCCGTCGTAATGGTAGATTTTACGCTTGCTGAAAATAGCCGATCTACAAGCTCACAACGCGTCGCAGCGCGTGCAAAGTGTAAAATGACTAATACTGGATCTCTTTTCCACTAGTCCCTTCCTAACATTTTAGTCTAGTTTTTATTTATTGACAAAATTGTCGATATATATTTAGTCTTAGTTTTAGTCATTATAGCTTAGTTTTCATTTAGTTTCTATTTAGTTTTTGTCAGTGAAAAAAGGTAGTGGACGAACATTTTCTGTTTAGTTTTAGTCGACAAAATCAACACTGATCTACATTCTCAGCTGACATCAATTGATGTACTAAGTATTTTGTCTTTGATCATCAAAGAGGGGTGATGTCACTCACTACACCTGCGAGAGAGAGAGAGAGAGAGAGAGAGAGAGAGAGAGAGAGAGAGAGATAGTAGAATAGAACGCATACAAGGTTCAATGTTTAACGATAGGATCAAACCGACTGCCTTTACTCAACCGTGCTGACACACCACATCGGCCACATCCACGGCAATGGGTTCGAGTCCTGAGATGACTTCCACTGACGGGAGATTTAGAATGACCTGCAGCAGTTTGTTATCTGCTGAGTGCATCAGTCCAGCACCTTCAGACTAACCAGGATCCACTTTCTTCTTCTTACAGTACATCTTCTTGCCTCTACTCTATCTTTAATCTACCTCCTGCCCTCTCTGCAGCTCAGAGTTGTGGCCAGTAATTAGTTTGAACTGCTGTTCATTTAGTGTCAGAAGGGAGAAATGGTGTGCCCGGGAGCCAATGAAGTGGAAATCCAGCACACCGAAGGCGAGTGTTTTTTAATTCTGTTCCAAGATGTTCTGCTCCAGTGAAGATGTTTGGTGGCAAGCAGAGCAGTAGAGAATGATGGGGGTACTGGGGCAGCTCCCAGAGGAGCACAGTAAAGAATGGTGGGTGGGTGTACTGGGCAGCTCCCAGAGGAGTGTAGGCCTACACTAAACTAAAGAATGGAGGGTGTATGAGCAGGCTTAGCTGCATGCTAGTGAAGGATGTTATAATATTGTAGGGACTCAGTGACCCTTCTCCGCCTTAATGGAAGTTATAGGAAAAGAAATAAGATGATGCTGAAGGAGAGATGCTTGTGTATGGTTAATTCTCATGGGGCCTCATCTATGAATATATAATAAGGGTCTTTGACATTCCATGGCGCAGTCGCATCAAAGAAGGAAATCGATGTAGGCGACTGACGTTGACGGCAAGACCATTTCATATTTACCCACAGCTTTGAATTGGATTTGGATAAACATAATATATCTTGTCCATACAAAAAAAATGATACCATGGGTCTAGCATTCAATTATACGTTTTATCATCAGTACCTAAACATTTTGGTGAGTCTGAGGGATTGTTTGGTTAACAACCTCTGCTGCTGAATGTCTGGTGTGAATTTATGTCAGGTTTAAAGTTATATTCAGTGATTTCACTTAATTCAAATATCATACATATTTTTTGATAATCCTCCCTACTATAGAGTGTGCTGACCATATAAGGAGTTCCTCCCTGACCTCAGTAACTCAGTTAACCCCTAGGTTAAAAAACGTATAGGTTCCGCTTTTGGCTAGGGTTAGCCAGCCTTCATCCAATCAGGATGAGAGGGGCCTTCCTCCAATAAAACTGTTTAAATATCTTTAAACAGTCAAATGGGACCAATAAACTATTGTTTATTTCATTTTCCAGCAACAGGAAGTTTATCTGCAGAACAAAGCACTGTGCCCAGCTTATCAACTTATCCAACATGGGCCCCTCAAGCATCACTTTAAAGCCCAAATTAAATTCCCATAAGCATGTCTCGCTCAAGTAAAAAATAAAAAAAATAAAAAAATCAATCATTCATACATCATTGCCTCCCTGTTGTCTCCTAAACGGATGAACAACTCGAGTTCTAGTCTACTCTTCAGTGTCAGCGGTGGGGGGGTAATGAGATGACCTGCATTTCAGCGGCGGGGGTGCTCTCTGCAGCCAGGTCAGAGGAACCACCACAGAGCCTAATGGATTCTAGCCTCTAAGCTCCTGCTGTCTCACACAGCTGAGGCCATGAACCCGTGTCTTGGTACCCCTGGCCCTCATTTGGACCGAATGGACTCATTAGTGAGGAGAGCCGGGCCCGGCCTTGGGCCTAGACTGGTGCTGGAGACGAAAAGGGGCACTGCAGGGATGGAAGTCTTGACTCTTACTACTGTATGTCTGTCACGTAGCACGTGAATGCTGAATGACACTGGAGGAGAGCAGTCAGTCGATGAGTTAAAGTGAGAGACTAGCTGAAGGGAGGTCATGTACCACTGTAATTACATTTACAATCTCTTTCTTATCCCGAGATCCCTGTACAGTGATCGGGACAGTGGAACATGTTCCAATTTCTAAATAAAAAGTTAAAGTAGAAATTCAAGCCTTTTGCATTTCACTCTACTGCACCATCTAGGCATCTACTGTATGTTCACATTTCGAATTGAATAGAATAGCAGACAACGTTCTGCAAAATAAACAAAATAAAACAAATAAAATATATTGATTGATTGATTGAAATATTTATTAACAGTTTGTAGAATTTACAGTACATTTTAAGCACAAACTCAATACAAAGACTGTTAACTGTGAGTGGACGACCCAATTAAGCATTACACTTGTTTACAACAGGGTCCACATTGTTCAATTCATCAAAACATTTAGAGACATACAAATAGACACTTCTATGTAGCTAAAGAACAGAACAGGAATTCATCATATAGGAAGCAAAAAGGGAAAAGATACATATACAGTGAGGGGAAATGGGGCGGGGGGAGGGGATTCAGATTTTACAGAGGCCAGTTTCGAATTGCAGCCATCCGTAGGTGCCCTTTGAGAGCGGTTTTGAAGGCGTCAAGGGATTCACATGTCTTAATGACTGTTGGTAGGGCGTTCCACATTTTGGTGGCATAGGAGCGAAAATAATTTAGTCCCTTGTTTGTGCCGAATCTGGGTTGTACATATAACTATATTCAGAAAAGGAGGTCATTTAGCATCTACAGTATAGGTATTCCAAAAGTTGTCAGTATCAGTGTGGAGAATAAATAGAGCTGGGGAGATAAAATAAAGGTTTGCAGAGTGAGACTAATTTCTCCAAACTGTATCGACTATCGAATTTCGCCACTTTAATCTGCTCCCTCATTCATTCTTCCACTTCCTGCCATGATTTTCCCAGAGGCCATATCAAGATCTTACATTGTGCTCTCTACATTTTCCTTGTTCAAATTATTATCTTGCATCATTCTCTCCCTATCCATTTATTTCATGTTCAAACCTATGTCTGTTATATGTGTTGTTGTAGCCTGGCCTAGCCAGTAGCCAGCCTGCTTTCTGGTCTAGAGGGGCGCTCGCGCAAGGAACAACCGCTGGAGAATATTGGTTCACCGATCTCACCGATTTGTTCCAGTGACCGCACGGTTCATTCACACTCCTGCAGGAACACTACACTGACACGGTCAGCGGAGAGGCTGCTGTTTGTGTACCGTCGGCCCGTCTGCAAAGCGCCATGAGCCGGGAGGGAGGGAGGGGCAGCAACACCGCCGGGTAATCTCCACACTGACTGAGACTTGACAAACAGAGCCATCTCAGCCAAAATATCCCAAAACAATGTCCGGGGAACAGAACTGTTCCTTTTCCTCAGACTACTTTTACTTTAATTAAAAGGTAAGATGCAGTGGCTGTAATTGGGTCAAGGATCTTGCTTTCGTGAGCAATGGTGTACGAGATTGGTAATAAATTGGTCAAATCATGACATTGTTATACCATCTGGGGGAAATAAATAAATAAATCTGTGTCGTCGTCCCACGCAATTCTAGCCTACCTAAAGGTAAAATCCACCCGCCGCCTATGGCTGAAACAATTTAATTCTCTACTGTTGATCATTGATCAAGCTGAAATGTTGAAACAAGATGCTGAAACAATTTACTGTGTTCGTTGTGAACTGAGGGGGGGTTGGGGGGGGGCACCCACTGACGTTATAAGAACCTTCCGCCACTGGGTGAAGACATTTCTTAGTTTCGTTTGGTATTCTGGGCATTAAAGTCCCAGTGGGAAGAAAACATTTCAGTCCTGTCAAACAGCCTGTAAATCTGTCAAAATGTAGTTCTCATTATGTCACTAAAGCATGTGATGGAAGCCCTTGTCCAGTGACATCTCCCTATTAAAGTAGAAAAGCACTCAGAAAGATGATACTGTATGTACATTGTACAAGCATACTGTAGGGCAAACTTCTGACCTTGTGCTGTGACCTTGAACTGTGATGGAATATATATACTCTATATAAAAAAAACATCTGCTTAATCAAATGAGCACTGTGAGTTATCGCTGTGACAGCTAATCAAATAAACAAACATACAGATTATAATGCACTACTTCCACTGGTGAGGTTACAATATCTTAAATGATGTATGAAAATATTGACCAGTTCTAATCCCAGACTGGGCTCTATGTATACGTAGGACTGTGTTTTTCTTTGACATGCAGGGATGAGTTATCACCCTGCTTTATAATGGATTTTGTCTGTTGAATTACTAAAAGTGACTGGAAGGCTGGCTCTGCATTTCCCCTCCACTGTGTCCAATTGAAAACAAAAATAGCTTTCAGCTCTCAGTTCACAGCTCTTTTCAGTCATTGATGCAACTCAACTCAACTCGCGGTGTTGTTTCACAGAAGGTCAGAACTCCTCTTTGAGAAGGATTAGGTTTAATTGCTCCATCAGAGTGGAAAATCACACATGCATGAAATCGGCTTCTCTCATTGCAGTGATAATCACAGATTCATTATGAAAGAATTACAAAACTATTGGGGACAGAACTGTGTGTCTCGTATAAAACTCATGAGTCATGTTTCAATCTTAAATCAGTCATGCTTATTGGTTCCATGGAACACCATGGAAACAATTAACACAATAGTAAAATACTTTATAACAATTTATTGATTAAACAGTCAATAAGACCCTATCGGTTAACTGATCAATGAAGAGGAAGTATTCATTATTGTAATTGCTGCCCAGCGAGCAGCCTCATGTATCGCTTCACCTTCTTTTTCCTTTTTCTTTCTTTCCTCCTTACTGAGTACACATCCAGATACTTTGAGCCAGTATGCTCAAACTTGTATTTGTACAGCTTTGTGTGGATTTATTCAACATTTTGAAAATGTTTATACAGTAGTATACTCTTTTAAACATTTCACTTTTTATATAAATAAGGTAACATTGACTAATGGTCTAAGCGGGGAAAACAGCTTATTATTTGTTGGGCCTGTTTTGCACTCTAGCCCTGTTTTGCCTATAGATATTTTGTCCAAACACATTCTGTAGTTTTCTTTATGATTTCTTTTGGTATTTGCTAGCAGCTAGAGTGAAGACTGCAGTGTTTACTGCTCTGATGGACTCACAGTATAATGACCTACTATAGCAATGTTTACTGCTATGATAGACACAGTGTACTTTAATGACTAGTAGCAATGTTTACTGCTCTCATAGAGTAAGACTCACAGTTTACTTACAGTAATGATCTACAGTAGCAATGTTTACTGCTCTGACAGACTCACTTAGGTCACATTCACCAGAGAGCTTTGCTGCGATTAAAACGAATCCTGCTGCGCATTTTCAGAAAGTGCACTTCGTTTGGCAGGTGTGAAGGCTCATTCGAATCCTAATGCGTATCAAAGAACGGCATTTTACTCCGAGCAAAACGGGGGTTTCGCTTCGCTTCCAATCGCACTTGATTACGATTCGGTGCAGGTGTGAATGCAATCCGCAGTAAATAAAGGAAATTAAGCAAACAATGTGGCGGGTGAGGAGCTGAACACAGTTGGAGACGGAGAAGGCATATTTTACGCAGCACGAAGATGTCCCGTTACCGTGGATAGGATAGACATGGTCGAATGAGGAGACTGAAGCCCTGATCGAAATGAGGACGTGTACATTAATCAATTGCTTAAGAAAACACATACAAACAGTGCAGTGTATAGCCTATTATAGCCTTCAGAATATTCTGTCTGTCTGTCTGTCTGTCTGTGCGTGCCGTAAACATGGAGTGCTGTCACTGTGTGGGGACTGGGGAGTTATATCAGTGCGCTCAGCGCTGTGCCTCCATGCCCAAAAGAACAGTGTGTGGCGGCTGCGTGCGTAGAGAGAGAGAAAGAGAGAGAGAGAGAGAGGGGGGGGGGGGGGTCCCAGACGGCACGACACATGCACGTTATGAGTGTAATTTTATCACCATAGATTTCACTGTGTAGGCTAGTTTATGAATGGAACACATTGATAAAGGTCCCCCCCTGCTGCGTTTCCAATTGCTGCGAATGACAGTGTGAAGGCAAACCGCAGCAAATTAAATATGCAAGAATCCCAAATTCTCCGCCCATACGCATTGAGTCTACCGAAGTATTAGGTGAGAATGGGACCTTAATGACTTGCAGTTCCACAGGTTATTGCAATTCTCCATGTTTCCATGGAGTTGGGAAAGGTAACAAGTGTTGTTTTTGCAATTAATTATCCAATAATTATTTAATTATGAGCCGTGTTCAAGCCTAAAAAAACTCATCATAGTCTAATGACTTTTGGTGAATACCGGTATTCCTTAAGTAGTCATACTCTAGTGAATCTGACAATCACCACTTGTCAGCCTCCTGGAATTATGACATCAAACAGATAGTCAGTCCAGATCCGTCCAGTCTCCATTCAAACATTGACCACAGTCAACAATGGCATTTTCTCATGTTGGATAGTTCACATGCAAGAACAATATTTGTACAAACACACTCTCAGTATGGATAAAAGTATAATAAGTTAGATTCTCACATTAATAGCTGTTACAGCATATGCAGTATGTGGGACTGATATTGAAAAAAACAAACCAATCAATCAATCAATCAATCATATTATCTGCTGGTCTCAGACAGGAACAAACTGCAGGTTGAAAAGGCCCTCGGCTCTGAACTCGGTAGAATATCCACCTGGCTCGCTGATAACAAACTATCTTTACACCTGGGAAAAACTTAATCCATTCTCTTTGGATAAAATAGTAATCTCAGCAAGGCAGATGGCTTCTTGGTTAGAGTCGGTGACAATATTATTCCTGTGATAAAGCCACCAACGCAATAAAAAATGTCAACCAAAGAACAAGATTTCTATACAGGATCTTCTCACTGGTCAACAAAAACACCTTGAAGACAACAGGAGAACAGATTGTACAACGTTTCTTCGACTATGCATGCACCTCTTGGTACCACAGCTCCTCAAAGGCCCTAAAACAATGCTCCAGTCTTCCCAAAACAAACTGTAACAGGCTACTACTTGGCCACACTCTCCGAACCCCTCACCCCTGCCCATTTTGACAGGCTGGAATGGCTTAGGGTTGACGACAGAGTACAGCATCTTGCAATGGGTCTGGTCCACAAGATTCGCTACACCACCAAGATAACCATGTACCTGTCTAAATACTTCCTTAATGTCAACACATACCACACCCACAACATCAGAGGGAGTTCAACAAACCATGTGCAACCCAGATTCGGCACAAACAAGGGACTACATTTATTTCGCTCCTATGCCACCAAAAAGTGGAACGCCCTACCAACAGCCATTAAGACATGTGAACCCCTTGACTCCTTCAAAACCGAACCCACCTACGGACAGCTGCAATAAAGAAATGGCCCCTCTTTACCTCCTTTTTTTAAAATTGTATATTTGTACGTCTCTAAATGTTCTGATGAATTGAAAATGGTGGACACTGTTGTAAACAAGTGAAATGCTTTATCATGGTGTCGTCCACAGTAACAGTTTTTGTATTGAGTTGTGCTTTCATTTGAAATGTAGCCTACCCATTCTGCATACTGTTAATAAATACTTCAATCAATCAATCAATAATAGGAAAACCCGTCTACAAGCTGCAAGTACCCTGTTAATCCCAGCGCATGGCGCCTAGATTACTAGAAACAGGAACTGGACTCCTTTGTTTACTTCTTCCCATTGGCTATGGCCGATCACGTGACACGCACGTCAAGGCATGATGGGTTACAGGTGCATGATGGGAAGCCTATTTATTTATTTATTTATTTTTAAAGCTAGATGTGAGTGTACCAAAGGCGCATGAACCTCCAGTAACGTGTGACGTGCCACCGTCTTGTGAGCCTTGTACACATTGCCTCGTACATTGGCTACATACAATTGTTTTACGGGATTAATTCACCTGGGGAGACAGCTGCACATTTCTCTTTTGGGACTCTCGAGCTAAAACGTTTTGGGAACCCCTGCTATAATGTATATTTAGCAGTTTCCTGTAGATTGGAGTTTTGTTGATGATGGAACACTCAGTTTGCGTACCTGGGAGACAGCGTTGGTGGACATTTTGACACGTTGTTGGAACAGAACACTCAGAATCCGGTTTTGCTGTTCCAGGTCAAACACGCGTGTTCTGAGCTTCAGACATTCCTCCTTCAAGTCCTGAAAACAATAAGAAGAGATACACAAATAATTATGGGATTATGAACCTGACCTTTTCAGACAATTGAGATCCTGTAAAGTCTCCAGTGTACAAGAGGCTGTGTTTATGAATTTGAATGTGGTTTTTGAAGATGTACTGTATACATGTGCAGGTGCTGAACAGTCTCAGGGGCTTCACTGATGTCACAGTTGCATATAGCCTACAGTATTTAATTATTGTCTCACACCCTAGGGAGCTGGACAAATTGACAGTCCTTGATGTCTGTGTTACAGGTTACAGGTTGTTACAACGTTGCTTATATTAGGTCATGTGAGGGGGTTGGCATTTGCTCTCGAATTCTACCCTCTTCTGCTCCACCCATGGCGATTGCAATGGGATGCGTCACCAAACTACATCACAGTATTTTGGCATACCATGCATGTGTACAGTATGTGGCCAAGTCGCATCTTTTAGGCTTGTTTTCATTGACTTGGCTGCTTGTTTATCTCACAAAATCTGGCAACACTGGCCCTCACTAGCCAGCCTGCACTGAGGCCCACAGTTGAATAGAGTCATAGATATACAATCTGTGAATGTCACCAATGTATTTTTGATTAGAATTTTAGGTGACACAGACAAACAGAAGGATACAACAGGTACAGTACATGGGGGGCATGCATTGCATGGTCCCCGAGTAGGCCTACTGTATATCAAATTCTAAGCCATGCTGGCATAGCCTATACCATTGATCATTCTTAGCCTTGCTGACATAGAGCCACTCATCATTGTGACAGCCATGAATCCTCTAATTGATTGTAATGAATAGCTGAATTAAAATGCATCAATATGACAAACCTTTTGTGTCAGCAGTGCCTGAACGACTTGATTAGCCACCTAGGAGGAGGGGGAGGAGGAGAAGAAGAAAAGGTTAAATGAGTTCCATAAATTAAAATGCACAGTGTTATTTTACAGATAAAGCATGTTCTTGCAATGTACCAGACCCGGTCTGAAAAATGACATTCATCAAAACTACATTAGTTCGTAGATTATATCATTTTTGGGGGCTGTAGCGATGGAAGTCATAATTGATTGATTTGACCTGTTTTTATTACCACTGAGTTCTGACCACTCTGTTGCGTCGAAAAAAACTGTTCAACAAGTCAAAAGGAGGAGGTTCGCACTCAGAAATAGATAGATTGACACAAACGTTTTGGATATCCAGCCTTCATAATTGTGTGTCAGTGTGCACGACGGACCAATATGCTGGATATCAAACAAGAAAAACGTTTTGCTTGTATCTCCTCTTTTCGATTAGCTAAATTGCGTTCCTCAAACATCATTATAGAAAAGGCTCTTCTATGTTGAAAATGCTTTACAAATTTTCTCGCAGGCCGTCTTGTCTGATTGGTCACGGTCAATACATCAAACTTGACTTCCTGAAACACTCTAGAAGGCTCATGAATATTTTACAAAAAAAAGTTACTTTAGCAATGACAACTTGGCCTAGCAGCTGGTTGTAGTGGAAAATCTGACATCAGAGCAGCGTTACTTGTTCTGCATGTTTGAAGGTCCTCAAGAACTAAAAGGTTGTTGGGTTTTATTTAATCTCTCAAGACAGATTCAGAGCTCTGCGACTTGTTGCTAGTAGGAATTAAAACAAAGACGCACCACCGGAAGAGGAGGGCTGAAGGGTCGACATGTCGTCTCTACACTCAAATATTCAGACTCCACCGCTCTCTTTGCATCACCTTTTTAGTTTTTTCGATAGATGCTAAATTACTATGCAGATACACTGTACTGTATGTTGGTTACATGTTCACGTTTTGTTATTTCATGGACGGGGGTCCATGCTTACTCTGCTAATACATCTGAATACACAGGACCTCAATGGAAATAAGCCATGGGCTTTTTTGGTTATCTTTTTTAGCATTGTTTTGTATAAATCTGTATCACTGTACCCGTTTTGAAAACTGTTAATACAAGTATTCAACGAAAAAAAAAAAAAAAAGATTATAAGACACTGCATAAGTGCTGCTAAATGCCTAAATTGTGACGGATGGAAAGATGGACGCATGGCTGGACAGAGAGGTGTTTGGATGGAAAGATATAGTAATCAAGAAAAAGAAGGCATAGGCTACCACCCATTTTGTAAAGTTGGAACTAGTCCACATGGGTAGGGGTGTCTCTCTCTCTCTCTCTCTCTCTCTCTCTCTCAGCTTCTCGTTCCCTGAACAACCTGAGCTGCGTCCGCCTGGTTCAATTAGAGTGTGCGATAAGCTGGTTTTCCCTCCATGGAATTCAGTACAACACAGAGTTGAGTGTTACTGTAGCTTTGAAACTGCCGGCTCATTGGGGTTCTGCTACAGTACATCTATGGACTTGTGTAACCCTTGATCTGTCTGGCAGTTTTGTTTATCTTGTTCTGCGTGGTGATGAGCTCATAACACTGATGGCTGAGGCTGATTTAAAAAAAGAGTCAGTACTGCAAAAATACAATTTCTGAAAGGTAGTTTTGTGTGTGCAACTGTGGGACTGTACATGCCTGCCTGCCTGCATCTGTGTGAGAGTGCATGTGTTGCCCAGTCCTACATTTAAAATGTGTGTAAACGCACCTTATTCTTTCCAAATGCAGTGAACAGATTACAGGAAACACTCACCTCATCCAGACAGCGTTCATATTGTTTCCTCTGATTGTCATTCTCCATCGATAGAGCAGAGTTCTCCGTCTGGAAGAGAAAGACAACTACAGTTCAACACTCTCTGCATGTTTAGCACATGCCTGCCAATATTTTATGTTCACATCCAGCAAATGTTTCCAAGTCATGCAGTACATCATTATGTACTGCATGACTTGGAAAGGACTGAGGAGGACTGAGGAGGACTAGTCTAGTCTAGTTATAGTATGACCGAGAAAGCACCTACGTACTACTGCACATAACATGACCATGGGATTTAGATTCTTCCCAACTGACTGATGTTGGCTTTTGATTCTATTAATTCCTCTATGGGAAGATCTTATTTGGCAAGGAGCCTAATGACATTTTGAGATACAAGACACGCACTCGCACATGATCTCAACTTGAACCATATCCTTCACCTTGATGTTGAGGCCCACAGATGAATAGTGTATGTTTTATCCCCATCTGAATACAGACAGACAGACAGACAGACAGACAGACAGACAGACAGACAACAATTCCTGATTGTTGTTTTCAATGCGGCTGTAAAGCATCAATTTAACAAAACTGTTGGTGTTTTTCTTTTTAATTATTTTGAATCCAATCAACTTAGATTTCCTAAAGACTCTCTCCCTGTGAGATCAGTGGAAGTGAAGTCTCGCTGGCAAGGGATGGTGTTAAATGGATGACGCTATAAATCTAAGGTGCCACTGCCAACCTCCATTTTAGAGAGGGTCTCAGTGTCTGGGAGGCTGACACTAAGATACTCCACCCAGGTGTAATTCAATTACTGATAGAAAGGGTTAGCCCGTGTGGGGGCAGCATCCATTCCGGGAAGACAGGAGGTGACTTTCCACTGAAATGAGGAATGCAGTAAATCAAAGAGAGAGTTAGTAATCATCATAGACCTGCTGTGAGCTGAACATCCAAAGCCCTGAGAATCACAAGCGGTTGAGCAAACAGGATTCAAAGAACATCAACTCGAATAGTTGCACATATTCTGAATGCCACAATGTGAAGCCGTATATTGGCTGCATACTCTTAACGCTGCAAAGTGAAGCTGTGAGCTGAGGCAGTGGCACACAAACTCAGGGGCGTTACTAGCGCTACGCAGACAACGCGACCCCGGGGGGGAGGGGGGGGAGGGGGCACTGGCTGATCAGCCTGCGTCAGGGCCCACTGACATCTAGTTACGCGTCTGCCCAAACTGATTATAGATGTTCAAAAATGAGAGTTTGCTGCAGCAATTATGACTGAGTCATTCTTGTTACATAAAGATTCGATCTGGCCGCTGGTAGAGCCATGAACAAAGATACGGAGAAGACAGACCATACAAGGGAAAAAGTGGATTGGCACTAAAATGTCTTCCTTGCATAGTGTGATCAACCCAACATTGCAACATACAAGGTATATAAAAAAACGTCTACAGGGAAGTGTTTATTGCAGATATATAATACTAGAGGTTTGGGAGGGTGGTTCTGGACAACTGGGTATCCGAGTTTGAAGTCGATCGGTCCCATGTATGCACATAAATAGGAATGCTCCTATATGGGCATAATGCATATGGGTTGGATCTCTGTATCTGTCAGTCCTTGTCTCTTTTATGCCTATATTTGGGCTGAATGATTTGTTTGCGCCTGATGCCATGACGACACATTGAGACAACATACTCCATTTGGGTGTAGCCAGAGCTGGCCGTGGTTTGTTTATGGTTATGTTGTCATAGTGACATGGTTTGTTTAATATCAGAGTGACGTGGCCGTGGTCCCATTAGCCAATTTTAAAACGCTTGGGATGCTAATGTCCACACGTCCTCTCAAATAAAACCGCAGGGTGCCTCAGATGCGTGCACATGTCTTTAGGTCATTTTAATGATATTAAACAGGATCGCTGAAATCCTTTTTTTGACAGCGGCCGTTGCTAGGCAACGCCTTGCTCGTCTGTCCCGAAGCTGTTTTGCTTCCTGGTTTACGGGCCAACAAATCTCGCTATTCTCTCTAAATCTACACCGCTGTCGGTTTTGACCAGAACGGCGATGTTCTGTCCTCATTTCTGACTTAACCAAGCATCTCGTTTGGAATATTAACGCTTCTAAAGAGACTGATTAGCGTGAGGTAGTAATGGAAGATTTCACATCCCGATTTAGGGGGGGAAATGGAAGGCGGGGCTTTTTAGAGTAAAATCTGCCTCATCTGCAATTGGCACTTTATTCTGAACAATTCCCCGGCAAAAATAGTGTTTTAATATAGATATAATATCAAGTTATCTTGCACATACAGTAGTGACTACTTGCTGCTTTTAGCTCAAAATACTAGGTACTGTTACTATCAATGCTATAGTATAACCACAGTGCAAAAATACTGAGTCAAATATTATTAGTATTAGGATCAAAATATAGTAAAAGTAGCAAAAGTATGACGAATGCCCATTTCGGAATCATATTATGTGATAATAATATCATGCTATTGGGCAATAATAATTACTGATCATTAACCATTTAAGACCTAGTTTATACTGGATATTTGAAAATAGCTGATCTACAATGCAACACGTGCTTGTAGATAGGCTATTTTCGAAGAAATATGTATACAGTATGCTATATTACGAGCATATATACATATTTCTTCAAAATATTCATACTTCTTCCACCACTGCACAGCATGGATCAAATGGCATTCATTAATTTCCCATGACTGGGCTCACAGCAGTGTATGAGAACTCTGACTGTGTCGTTTCTGAGGAAACAAAACAAAGTTTAAAAGGCCATGTTTAGCACTGCATGCATACTATGGAAAGGTCACTCAAGCCTTGAAAAATAATGTGCTGGTTGGGTCTCACCCCTGCTATTGATGTGATATAACTTTGCTTTTACAAATGAGTTGTATTGATTTACAATCTGGCAGAAGTGAAAAAAGGGGAGAAACAATAAAAATACAAAATAAGAACAAGCCATCCAATATTGTATTCCATTACAATTTACTTTATAATAATAATATTACTAATAATATTACTAATAATATTAATAATATTACTTACAATACATTTTACTTCGCTTGATGGGTACTCACTTGGGGCACAACGACTACGCATAGATGTGGAATCGATAAAAAACATAATTATTAATGAGATAAAGAAATAGACAAAGGGGAAAAAGGGTATTTAATTTCAACTCCTACAGAACATTCTAAATTGACCGCGGCCCCTTGGGGTTGTATTCTTCAAATATCTTTGCCGGAAATAGCAGATCTATAAGCTCACAACACATTGTGCCATGTTTATGAGCTTTTGAGCTTGTAGATCTGCAATATGCTTTGCCCAGTCTAGGGACGTTATGTGGTTTCGTGGTTAAGGAAAGTGCAATTTTAATTTTAATATCCATTTTGAAATCAAATGACTTGGCAAGATGGTTCTTTGTTTGCTGCCACTCTCCCAACTTGCTACGTTTCTGGTCAATGTTGTTGGCATGCGGTGAGCATCGCATCCCATGCAGTGAGCATGGCATCACACTGTGCAATGTGCATAATTGTCAGAATGATGACGTGGAGAACGAAGGGCTCTTTTTAATGAGCACAAAGACAGCAAGCATCTCCCGTGTTTACGTATTCATCCTTCACACTCTCACACACATTGTGATACTCAGAGTCTAATTCTTCACGGTAGATTATACGGAAGCCCCTAAGTGTGCTGTAATGGCCGGAAAGTAGTTTAAAAAATAAAAGAGAGGGGGAGAACAAATCCATATCGTTCTTCTCCAGTTTCAACCTAAAACTTTAATTACAAGTGTGGATTAAAATAAAGGCAGCATCCGTGAAAAAGGTGACGGTCGGAAAGGCATGGGACATCCTCAAAAGGATCCATTAGAGTGGAGGAGGAAATGGAATATGTAATTTATTCGGTTTATCTAAGCCATCCGCATTAACGACAGAGTTGTTATGTCTACTCTCTTAAAAACACTTAAAACTTCTGCAGTTGAAGAAACAAACAAACAAAAATCAGTTTGCTACTGACAATGAGGTTATACTGTATCTTCCCTTCTTCTCTGGAATCCTGCCTCAAAGCAGACCAGAGGTACAAAACTGTCGTTCCCTGATGTCATCACTAGGGACACATGCATCAGTAATCACTACTAAGCAGGAACTGGGGATGGCAATGAAGGACCAGAAAGTCTGGCGTGGCATTGTGAAATCCATGATCTCGACCGCGGTCGAAAAATGATGATGATGAGGAGCTTTATATTGTGTTGTATAACTCAGCAGTCAGCACGCTATACTGTAGGTTAAATGTTACCTATTTAATTATTTTATCTCATTTGACTGCAAGGTATAAATAATAATAAAACAGAAGGAAAACTAATTAGCCTAATAATAATTAATAAACACTTTATTGCACATTAGGTGAAAATCCACCAAAACACTGAATTGAATTGTTACATAATTTCTTTCAGTTTCAGTGCTAGTTAATCCTAGTTTAAATTCATGAACAACTTTCTCAGCTGCTTTGGCTGTGCCTTGCTCTATATTTAAACCGTTTTTTCAGGCAGTGGCTCAGGAGGTAGAGTGGACATCTGGGAACCAGAGGTTTCCTGGAAGTATCCCCATCTCCTCCCATTTTATATTGAAGTGTCACTGAGCATGTCTTGAATACTTAACCCCTAACTGCTCCCTGCGCGTCCACTGGGGGGACTGCACCGGGAGCAACTAGAGATCACTAAAAAAGTAAAAAAAAGTGTAGGTCAGTGAGGTAAACATTTGAGAGTGAAAAAAAAAATACATATACTCGTACATTAGTAGTAGGAACTTAAAACGGCAATGTTCATAGATTACCAAGCCCTTCCGAGGTGTTAAGGGAGTTTGAGGGCTGAACAAGTGGGGCATAATGTGAATGCCCAGCATACTAATGTTCTTACACCTACAGGTACAGTACACCCAATCTAGTGTCTGTTCCGTCGTGGGTACATACCCACACTACCCCATATGGGTGTGGGGTTGGAGTGACACACAAGTGGGTAAGGAAAGGAAAGGTACTATGTTTACCCAGGGTAACTGGACTAAGCTCAAGAACTTGTTTACAGCCAGGCCCTGCTCATAGAACATTTCATGGTAGAGGTTCAATGCCTTGTCCAAGGGCACTTCAGCGGTGGTAATTTTAACGTGCCGGTCCGGGGATACGAACTAGCGACCTTCCGATATCAAGACCGCTCCGCAAACCGTTCGGCCTGTACCCACGAAGGAACAGACACCAGCTGGTGTAATGTACCTAGCTGCATAGGCATACATTACGTGTACTGACATGATTAACATTCAGAGTACCTCAGATCACCTCACTTCAATTTGTAAAAAAAAAGGTTTACATCAATTTGTAAAAAAGTTTACATAGCATCCTGGTTTGTTAACAGTTACCCAGTGATGTAATGTACTCCATGGACACCCAGAATTCCATATTTGGGAATAGCTGACTCATCATGACAACAAGGGTGTCACCTCCGGACAGTTTAAACAGTAAGCACCCATGGTCTCAGTGAGAGATTACTGTAGATCCCCACTATGAATTCCACAAGTCTGTATCAGTGCAGGCACAATCTAGACTCTTCAAAATCCTCTCTATGTAAAATATGTCACCCTTAATTGCACTGGGCTTACGATACATGTTAAAAGCCAAATATCCCTCAAGAGCGTCATTAAAGGCGTTGTCAGACATTCCCAGTGAAGGTTATAGCAGCTTCAGCGGGCCACTGGAGCGCTACAGCAGTCTGGTCAGAGACGGCTCCCTGCGGGAGGATGACCATCAGAAGGCTGTGATGCAGAAGTTGGATCAGTTGCACAACACCCTGAGAGGGTACACAAACACACCGTCGTCTTTGTTTTCAAAGTTCTTCACAAAACCCAAACCGCCAAAAGGTTGCTATATCTATGGAGATGTTGGCACGGGAAAAACAATGGTAATGGACATGTTTTATTCACATGTTGAAACAGAAAAGAAAAAGAGAGTCCACTTTCACGACTTCATGTTGGATGTTCATAGACGCATACATCGGCTGAAACAGAGTATGCCAAAGCGGAAAACGGCCAAATACTATGACCCAATTGCATCTGTTGCTGAAGGGATTAGTGAAGAGGCTTGCCTTTTGTGCTTTGACGAGTTTCAGGTCACAGACATTGCCGATGCCATGGTGCTCAAGCAGATTTTTGAGAAGTTGTTTTCGAATGGCGTTGTTGTAGTAGCCACTTCTAATCGTCCTCCTCACGACTTGTATAAAACTGGACTACAGAGGGTAAACTTTGTGCCTTTTATTGCTGTTTTGGAGCAGTATTGCCAAACTCTTTGCCTGGATTCAGGAATAGATTACAGAAAAAGGAACCGTCCATCCGCTGGACAACTTTACTTCCTCTCAAGTGAGCCTGATGTAGAGGCCAAACTGGATACAATGTTTGATGAGCTGGCCTTCAAACAGGATGATATAACGCGGCCACGGGTGCTGAATGTACATGGTAGGAAGGTACGTCTGGACAAAACCTGTGGGACCATAGTTGACTGTACATTTGAGGAGTTGTGTGATAGGCCTTTAGGGGCCAGAGATTACCTTGAGATATCTCGACTGTTCGACACCGTCTTCATTCGACACATTCCTCTCCTGACGCTTAACAAGAAAACACAAGCCAGGCGGTTCATAACACTCATAGATGTTCTCTATGACCATAGAGTGCGTGTAGTGATTTTGGCTGATCACCCATTCGAGAATATATTTGAACATGATCATGATGGGGATCATGATCATGATGAGAGCCACGTTCTCATGGACGACTTGGGCCTGAAAAGGGACTCGGCCAGTGGTCTGTCCATCTTCAGTGGAGAAGAGGAGGTGTTTGCCTTTCAGAGGACAGTGTCTCGTCTCACCGAAATGCAGACAGAACAGTATTGGATTGATGGGGACAGGAGTATAAAACCTCAACAAAAGATAGTATAAGATTGGTAACACAAGCTCTGCTCATTGCTCACAGAAGATTACTTCTTTCTATCTGTCAAAAGATAACAGTCCAAACAGAACACTAGTCTTAACACTTCTGTGTGGATTATCTCTAGTAGAATCAGCAACAATAGAATGGATGTACAGTGTGTTCAAAGAGAAGTCTGAGAATATAGTATATAATAATATATAATAATATAGAGAAAGAAGAAACTGCCTCTGATGGAAGTTGGTGGTTCTCAAAGGCAGAGTCTAGATCGAGACAAGTTGGAGACTTGTGAGTTTCGTAGTGGGCATCTAATCTCACTGAAACCTATTCTGTACGCCTCTTGTGAGTGTCTGATGATTAGTGTGTTATGCCCAAATATGGGGCACCATATAACCATAGCAATCTAGGTAGCCGCAGTGACTTGATATTAATAAAATCACACCCGTGTGAAGTGAGGGGCACTCTTATAATACATAATCTCATTTCGGCCAATTAGAATTTGCGTCCTCACCTTTGTCTTCAATGTTTGTGTTTACACAAACACTCAAAGCTGGCCATTCATTGTCAATGGCATTTACTGTTTGTGTTGGTACAATGACGTAAAACTGGCCATTCATTATCAATGGCATTTAATGTTTGTGTTAGGTCGGACAATGTTTGTGTTTACACACACCCTCAAAGCTGGGCATAGAAGGGGCCAGCGCTCCTCAACAAACCTGGATGAAGCGAAAGCCTTTTTAACAACGGAATTCAGGTGATCTGAAATCATCTGAATTTGCTGTCCCCGTGCATGTCAGTGATGTGGCTTAAGCATCTATCTATTCTAAACCCTAGATTCCAAAGGGTAGTATAGTATAGCCCTTCCTTTTTCCACTCTATACTAAAAAAATATATATCTTCATAGAAAATAACCAATCTTCAAGCTCACAACTTGTCACAATGTGATGCAGTTGCCAAGTTATAGATCAGCTATTATTGCAGAGTTACGTTTATGGTTGAGAGCTGTTGGTGTGAAATGAAACTAAATATACCTAAAGATTGACTGATCCACAGTTAAGAGGGAAATTAACTCAACTAAACTCTTCTGAAGACGTCACATGGGGCGGTGAGACTTGACTGTCATCACAATGTCACAGGTTTGACCTAGCTGTTGCATTGCACCCCATCATCCTACTAATCTTCAGAAAGATCACGACTCACACTGTAGTATGTGGATACCATTAGGGTGGATTTATACTGTGGTGTGGGAGGTGACAGTCAGACAGTGTGATCAATAAAAGTGATCTGAAGCCCTATTACTGCAGGTGTGAGACTATATTCTCTGGAACACTGGTTCCAAATGTTAACTACACTGTCTGCATTTTAATTGTCACCTCCCAGATAAAATAAGTTCCTTGGCCACTAATTCCCTGTGTTTCTCCATCCTGCAGAACGTTAATGAAACATTCAATACTGTTATAGTCGCTGTCGGAATGTCCAACACAGTTACTTTTCAGGAAATGCAGATACTGTGACTTGTTGGATCCAATGTAGTTACGATTTAGTCACAACCACTTTCAATCTGGCATCTCTAGTTTGGGTCTGGGAATGTCATTGTAGCATTTATGTAGATCCAATGTAGTTACGATTTAGTCACAACCACTTTCAATCTGGCATCTCTAGTTTGGGTCTGGGAATGTCATTGTAGCATTTATGTAGATCCAATGTAGTTACGATTTAGTCACAACCACTTTCAATCTGGCATCTCTAGTTTGGGTCTGGGAATGTCATTGTAGCATTTAAAAAATAAATCACAAAAGAATAATCACACCCGTGTGAAGTGAGGGGCGCTCTTATCATCAGGCAATAACAATTTGCGTCCTCACTTTTGTCTTCAATGTTTGTGTTTACACAAACACTCAAAACTGGCCATTCATATAGCCTCGACGAGCTTGCAGGCTTATGAATAGGCAAAAGTTTTTTATACGTTTTTTTGGCGGCTTACGCCTTTTATTGGTTTTTTTGAAGGGACAGACAGTAGGCTGACAGGAAACGGGAGAGAGATGGGGGAAGACATGTAGTAAAGGACGTGTCGGGCTCGGGAGTCGAACCCGCGGCACACTGCGACTGGATTACCAGTCGGGTGCCCAGACGGTTACGCCACCGCCTGGGCCAAGCAAAAGTGTTGTTAATGTAACATTGTTAAATAGTATGTTATGTAGACGGATGCCACGTCATTGTTGTGGAGTATGAAATTGGACATCATGAAAAAACATAACAAAATGGAATTATGCAGATAGATAGGTTTCTCTCTCACGGTGATGATATACTGTGCTATTTGTTCTAGTCTGTTTCTATACTGTTTTTAATGCTGCTCTATACTTTTCTAGACTGTAAGTACAAGAACAGTCATGTGTTTATTGTTGTGACCAGATAAAAACTGATTACCGTATATGAATATTACTTGGCAGCTGAAACTAATTATGATTGGTGGCTATTAATGTTAGATTATCTCCAGTGATCATTTGTGCATCAGCTGCTAATTGAAACAACACATCAAACACTCTTACAAGCGCAGTATCAGTGGATATGAGCTTCACTCCATCCAAGACAAATATGACAGACATAATATTGTCAGCAAGCTTGCAGACACATCAAAGACCCTCCTACACTTAAGACCAGTTTAACGCACATCTCCAAACAAAAACTATGTATTAATATCACAATGCATAGATTAATTACGTAAACACTACGACTGTATCCATTCAACTGACAAGGACCTGTCAAACCGTGGTGCTGAGACAGACTACAGAGCAGAGAGCACAGTGAATATATTTAGGAATGGGAATCTAGCAACACACTTTTTACGGCTCCATATCAAAACTTTTACTTAGATGAGAAGACCATATACCAACCACAGACTGTTTGGCTGTGCAGCCACAGAGTCACTGGCAGTAGGCTGCTAAATAGCTACTGTCCGTCCCACGGACAATCAGGCTACACCAATGTACATGCACCATGAACACTGGTGCTACATGACAGTTTGGATATCAAGACTGTGCACGCGTGCACACAGACACAGACACAGTAAATGTACATACACAGAGACGTGTAAATAGTCATGGACACACAGAGCGTGCACACAATACACACATGGATAACATTGTAGAAGTGGGAATCATGCACGCAGCACCGTTAAGCACATTAAGTGTACTGCGTAGATTTTATTACTTCCGATTTGTGCTCCAGTTGACTCAATCTATTCCTTTCATGTTTTTATTCACTATTATTTATTTTAAGCTTCACTGGTTTCCCAAAAATTGGCATTTCAAAATGGAAAAGGAAAAGGAAACTAAGGTAGCTACTGTTTTTTTAATGGGAGAGTGTTCGTTGAGGAGTTTAATTTCCTCAGCTTCACATGGAAGTGTGATGTGGGAGGATTTCAACAAAGTAGATACAAAAAAGAGAACAGTGCAGTGCAAAATATGCAGCGTAAAGTTTGTATATCACATGGTGTAAGTCTGGGATGAGTTCACGAGCGAGTCACTGTCGTATATAGAAATCAGGCTTTATTGACTATTTGAAATGTATTTAGAGGATAAGGCCCTTGAGATGCATCGTTTTCAAGGGGGTTCTCATTGGTTTTAGTGTTACAATGTTACCTCCAGGGCTTTGAGTCGTTCGAGAAGAGGCCTGCTGTCCTCCAAATTCTCCCCAACTTCATCTCCTCCTCCTCCTCCATCGCCTGGTGAGCTGGGCCCCTCTGCTGTGTCCCCTGCAGGGCCCTCTGGGTTGTCCTGCTGTTTCCACATCTCCTCCAGGAGTTTGTCCTGATGATGATGATGATGATGGTGGTCAAGTTAAGTCAATCTTTATTTCTACCACAGCAACCAACCATTTCTGGATCAGGGCCCACTTGAAAATCTTGGAATTAACCTACGTCAGATGGGTGGGCTGCATGTATTTAGTATGTTTTTTTTAATGATCCATCGGCTTAGATTAATCAAACCAAGTCCACACGCACACACGCGCGCACACACACACACACACACACACACACACACACACACACACACACACACACACACACACACACACACACACACACACACACACACACACACACACACACACACACACACACGCGCACACACACACACACACACACACACACACAGGCTAAGCCTCACTAATCACATCATAAACTTGTCTCAGTAGTGCAACTAACAGTAAACTTCTAAGTACATTTCCTGAAACTTGGAAAACATAAGTGAAATAACTTTCTCACTTTCTCTTGTTAAAAGTTCCTTATATCCTGTGTGTGTGTGTGTGTGTGTGTGTGTGTGTGTGTGTGTGTGTGTGTGTGTGTGTGTGTGTGTGTGTGTGTGTGTGTGTGTGTGTGTGTGTGTGTGTGTGTGACAACAATGTCACTGTTGCAAAAGGGCAAACTTGAGCGAGTAAAGATTTAATTAAACAAGGAACCACAGACAATAGTAAACATGACTAGGAGGTAAAAACCTAAGGCCTCTGGACAAGCACAGCTTGTTCCAGATACACATCCCCCGCATCATCCCTTTCTGTGTTGTACTGTACCTTGTATGCTTTCATGAGGTCCAGAGGGTCGACTTTGGACCCATCCATTAGGTCGTGGCTCTGCAATAGAGATCTCACCGTCTCCTCCATGCTGCATTGAAAGACAACAGGTCAACTGGTCACAACAGTGTCTTATAGGGGGGGGGGGGGGGATGGCTGTAAAAGCTAGTAAGTAGATTAGAAGCTGTCTGTCAATGTGTATGTCCATTTGTCCACCAGAGGGGGCTGAAGACAAACAAATAAACGTGGCCTGAAACTATGCACACCTCCTATACTGTAACTACCATAACTCAACTAGCGAAATTAGCTGATCTACAGTAGAAGCTTGTAGAGATAAGCTATTCTCAACAAATGTTTGACGAATGTTTGCCTATTTTGGCTGAATGGTTATCCATTCTTTCAGAATAGGGATGCTGAAATAAAGATCGTCGTAGATTACTATGGAAACCTGCAAAACCAGTCATTCAGTCAGTCCGTCACACCACCATATATGGAAATCAGTCCTTCACGCCTCACAACACGTCATGTCACCATATATGGCCGTAAGTCCGTCAGCCATTAGAGAATTAATTCCATCGGTCTACAGTGTATATCTGAACCCATGCCAAAGCGCCATCGTTCACCCAGCAGTCTGCCGTCACCCCGGTGGATGCGTGCACGCACTTCTCGCCCTTAGGGTGTCTTACTGGTTTTATATATCAAGGTCAAGGTCAAGGTTAACCATCAACACGACACAAAGATCATGAGCTGCATGAACCCTAGTGCCCCAGTCCCTATTCTGGGGCGAACATTCTTTGAAAATAACTGATCTACAAGCTCAAAACATGTCGCCACGCTATACATTGTGAGCTTGTAGATTGGCTAATTTCGGCAAAAGAGATTTGGTCCGGAGGGAAAAAAGGAGCTTGCCTAGTATGAAGCCCTGCGGGACCCCTGATGTGCTCACGGCTCAAAGTGAAAAATCTACTCTCTTTTTAGTTTATATTATTGCTCTACCAAACAATCTTCGTTCCTACTCTCACCTATGGTCATGAAGTGTGGGTCATGACAGAAAGATAAGTTCGCGAATACAAGTGGCCGATATGAGTGGGAGGAGACCCCGGGGCAGACCAAGGCGCAGTTGGAGGAAACACTTCGACTCACTAGCCTTGGAACGTCTTGGGATCCCCCAGGAGGAAGTCACTAATGTTGCTCTGGAGTCTGGAGAGGGAAGCCTGGAGCTAGACTCTGGTGGAGCTGTTGCCCCCGCAACCCGACTACAGATAAGTGGTTGAAGATGGATGGATGTATTCTATTCGGAATGTACACTAACATATAATAGGGGCTGTATAATATATATGTACAGTCAGATTGTTGCTTCATAGGCCTATTTGCAATAGGATTACTGTACTGTACATTACACGCTTTGCTGGCAGCAAATAACCTATTATATGGAGTTATTCTCCACTGTACCCATCCATTATGTCCACATTTAAAACCCTCTGATGAATACACAGCCCACAATGTATCATCTCTATAAACACCCACATTGATGGAGCTGACATTTGTTCAAAAGGCTTATACATACAGGCCGCCTTGATGAGTTATAATAATTGCTTTCCCCTCAGAGGTGTATATATGTCTGATGGAAAATGACCACGCAATTTGTTATGTTACCCTAGCTGACATATTACCCTTGATGCAGGCGGCTCTGCTGTTAGCGCCATTAGCATTAACTGGGGTCCTCCCTATATGTTCCCCAGGTTTAATGTTCCCCACTCCCCCCGCCCCCTGAAAAACTCATGGTAACATAGAACCTGGAGAACATAGAACCTTTTTGGGGAGGCAGGGGGAGTGGGACATTTTTAACCTGGGGAACATAGAACCTTTTTTGGGGGGGGCAGGGGGAGTGGGAACATAGAACCTTTTTTGGGGGGGCAGGGGGAGTGGGAAGATAGAACATTTTTGTGTGGCAGGGGGAGTGGGAACATAGAACCTTTTTTGGGGGGGCAGGGGGAGTGGGAAGATAGAACATTTTTGGGGGGCAGGGGGAGTGGGAACATAGAACATTTTTGTGTGGCAGGGGGAGTGGGAACATAGAACATTTTGGGGGGGGGGGGCAGGGGGAGTGGGAACATAGAACATTTTGGGGGGGGGGGGCAGGGGGAGTGGGAACATAGAACATTTTTGGGGGGGGGGCAGGGGGAGTGGGAACATAGAACCTTTTTTGGGAGGCAGGGGGAGTGGGAACATAGAACCTTTTTGGGGGGCAGGGGGAGTGGGAACATAGAACCTTTTTTGGGGGGCAGGGGGAGTGGGAACATAGAACCTTTTTGTGTGGCAGGGGGAGTGGGAACATAGAACCTTTTTTGGGAGGCAGGGGGAGTGGGAACATATAACCTTTTTGGGGGGCAGGGGGAGTGGGAACATAGAACCTTTTTGGGGGGCAGGGGGAGTGGGAACATATAACCTTTTTGGGGGGCAGGGGGAGTGGGAACATAGAACCTTTTTGGGGGGCAGGGGGAGTGGGAACATATAACCTTTTTGGGGGGCAGGGGGAGTGGGAACATAGAACCTTTTTGGGGGGGCAGGGGGAGTGGGAACATATAACCTTTTTGGGGGGCAGGGGGAGTGGGAACATAGAACCTTTTTGGGGGGCAGGGGGAGTGGGAACATATAACCTTTTTGGGGGGCAGGGGGAGTGGGAACATATAACCTTTTTGGGGGGCAGGGGGAGTGGGAACATAGAACCTGGGGAACATATAACCTTTTGGGGGGCAGGGGGAGTGGGAACATATAACCTTTTTGGGGGGCAGGGGGAGTGGGAACATAGAACCTGGGGAACATATAACCTTTTTGGGGGGCAGGGGGAGTGGGAACATAGAACCTTTTGAGGGGCAGGGGGAGTGGGAACATAGAACCTTTTTGGGGGGCAGGGGGAGTGGGAACATAGAACATTTTTGTGTGGCAGGGGGAGTGGGAACATAGAACATTTTGGGGGGGGCAGGGGGAGTGGGAACATAGAACCTTTTTGGGAGGCAGGGGGAGTGGGAACATATAACCTTTTTGGGGGGCAGGGGGAGTGGGAACATAGAACCTTTTTGGGGGGCAGGGGGAGTGGGAACATATAACCTTTTTGGGGGGCAGGGGGAGTGGGAACATAGAACCTGGGGAACATATAACCTTTTGGGGGGGCAGGGGGAGTGGGAACATATAACCTTTTTGGGGGGCAGGGGGAGTGGGAACATAGAACCTGGGGAACATATAACCTTTTGGGGGGGCAGGGGGAGTGGGAACATATAACCTTTTTGGGGGGCAGGGGGAGTGGGAACATAGAACCTTTTTGGGGGGCAGGGGGAGTGGGAACATAGAACCTTTTTGGGGGGCAGGGGGAGTGGGAACATAGAACCTTTTTGGGGGGCAGGGGGAGTGGGAACATAGAACCTTTTTGGGGGGCAGGGGGAGTGGGAACATAGAACATTTTGGGGGGGCAGGGGGAGTGGGAACATAGAACCTTTTTGGGGGGGCAGGGGGAGTGGGAACATAGAACCTTTTTGTGGGGCAGGGGGAGTGGGAACATAGAACCTGGGGAACATAGAACCTTTTGGGGGGGGGGCAGGGGGAGTGGGAACATAGAACCTGGGGAACATAGGGAGGACCCCCAGCCATGCTACCGTACATTTTAGACTTCAGAATGGACCCATATTTAGGCTGTGAAAGGGGTCTATAGCGGAGTATAAATCTGGTTCTGTCTGATCTAGACATACTATGATGAAGATAAGATAATGCCCACATGCATTTCATCCTGTTGTAGCCATAATAATCTCAAGATCTGTATTCATCATTATTAGACCACTAATACATGGCACATCTTCTGTCACTGCAGATTCAGAAGTTACATTATCATAATTATTATTAGTTCCACAAACACCATCATTATCGCCATCTCAATCATCAACAACAACAAGAACAACAACTACGTCATCATCATCATCACCACCACCAGGAGCATCAACATCATCATCATCATCATCACCACCACCAGGAGCATCAACATCATCATCACCACCACCACCAGGAGAATCAACATCATCATCATCATCATCACCACCACTGTGTTCAAGTTTTCGCTACCCAGTGATCCATTATAGAAAGTCTTTGAGCAATGGCATCTAGTATCTCATGCGCAGGCAGGATGTCATAATTCATCTACTTGCATATATCGCTCAATGTGCTAGATATAATAATTGAGGTGGTTCACAGCTCTGGTCTTGGGAAGCCAGAATACAACTCATGTTTTATTCTAACAGGTAGGCTACTTAAATCAATTCAACTGGTGTCTCAGGACAAAATCTTTCCCCGTTTTTAAAATGTGCCACAGTCAAAGTCTGGGGAAATTCCCACATGTGGACAGTAACAATATTCTGCACAATAACAGAGACCCTGCATCACATTATGAACACAATGTCTGGCTCACTGCACTCAATAATGCTTATAACTAAATCATGATGCCAAGGAAAAGAATCAGTTATTTTTGAACTGCATGACACTCACCCCATGCTGTTCTCCCACCTGACGCCACGGAAGCTTTAAGGAGGCCTACAAACCACAGCTCCCAGTGCTCTCCACAGCTCCATTGTGTGTGTGTGTGTGTGTGTGTGTGTGTGTGTGAGTGGGCACTGAGAAAGTGGGTCTCGGGGATTCGCTCTCAGCGGACTGTGTGGGGAGGAATGCTAAGCGCGGAACGTTCCCAGAAATGGGAAGACGTCAAGACGGAAAAAAAACAAAACCCCAACCACCCACGCTCGCTGTCTCACTCTCCAGACGTCCCCGGTCCTGTGTCCCTGTCCCATGACTCTGGCCTGGCAGGGGGGGGAACAACTTGAGGTCAGTGCGGCCGCAGACTCTGTCTATGTATTTGGGCCTCATTCCTGGAGTGCCACAGAATGAATGCTGGATGTTATGTTGTCTTTGCTCTAAATGTGTTAATGTGTAACATGATTGGGCTTAATGTCACACTATGTATGGAATGCAGAGCCTCGGCACAAAGATGCTTTTGTTCTTATTGCTTATCCGTCATGACATAATTCCCGTACCTTAACAGAGATACAATGGCATCTGGTTTGCATTATGGATGTGATTTCTTTGTCCCAATGAGATTCATCAGTTTTTTTTCGGTTTTTTTCAAAGATAAACATGATTGTACAGCCGTGTTCGTGTACAGCACTTTTCAACACAAAGTTGCAAATTGATTCACACATGCCCAGCTGACCAATTAACACATCAGACGGGTGGGCTGCATGCATTTAGTATGTTTTTTAAATGATCAATAGGCTTGGATTAATCGAATCAAGTTCACACACACACACACACACACACACACACACACACACACACACACACACACACACACACACACACACACACACACACACACACACACACACACACACACACACACACACACACACACACACACACACACACACACACAAACAAATCACTGGGACAATTATGTAGGCTATTAATTTGACCAGGTTGTAACATGCAGAACTACAGTATAGTCATTACAGATCATGGCAGATCAGGCATTATGCTGCTTTGAGCATGTTTATGTTCCAGATTTGTGGACTACCTGTTTTTAATTATGGGATAACAGAGAACAAAGACGACCCTGATTGATGGAATGTTACTGCCCACAGAGTCAAAATCTGTTTTACTTTTAGGAGTTAAATGTGCAAAACTGAAACAACGCTTGAAATGATTTATTTCAGTAGGTGACAGAAAGAGGACAGACAGATATGTTGCCAGAGTTCAGTGTCCTCATAGCTATACAATTGTAATTCAACACTGAGTATACTGTATACTACACTGCGTGCGTGCGTGCGTACAACGTGCAATTTAGCACTGTTAAATTCCCGTGCGTACAACGTGCATGTTAGCACTGTTATATTCCCCACAATTTATTTGTTGTTGTTTAGTTTAGTTTATACTTTATTCGCACAATAAAACAGTACAAAAAAGGTAACATCAATAAAATAGAAGTGTGTGCAGGTGAGAAAATAAACCCATGGAGGGCTTGCCCAAACAATATTGCAATAAATGAGACATCCCGTGGTAGAAGATCTAAGTGTCTGGAAAGGGGTGTAGGACTGGATCATGTTCTGAAGGAAAGGGAAGTGTGCCACGACATCCTGGATTATTTGAAGGGGTCTGAGAAAGCATGCCAGCAAAGACAGTTAGCAACAGTCAAGCCTGCCCTGGACAAGACTAGAAAGCCTAGAAAGAATGGATCTATCCTTCCGGATGCGTGCAAATTTACAGGATCGAGTGATCATTACAAAGTGTTACCTTGAAGGGCAGCTGACTGTCCAAGACCACTTGTAACGATCGTACAGGGGGCAGAACTGCTAGACAGGAAGACATTCCATTCGACTCTTCAAGTCTCTTCAGGTTCTCATGTATTTCAGCTTTCATTTGATAAAGTCAATCTATAACATATAGCCTGTGGCACTTATTGTTATTTGTTGGCTACTGTACGTCTCCACTGATGCTTCACATAAAAGGAATCTCCATTGCATTATACTGGAGGTTTCATGCAGTTTCTCCATGACATTTTGCCACAGGCTACACTTTCCAGAAGCCTCTGACCCCAACTCATTGTGCACAACACTGTGTGAATGGATGGCCTAGTTTCACCCACACAGCGAGTGACTCAACCCTTGTCACCGCTCTGATGACGAGCCAAACGGGTAGGCGAGCACCTCACCGTGGAAAACTGGAAGCCCATCTGTTGCTCTCTAGGGTTTTCATTACTGTATAGCTGCAGCACTACAATACACCTGAGTATAAACACCTGAGCCTTACAAGACAGGCAATCTTATTTATATCAGAGGGGTGGTTGTACCATAAATGTAATGAATGGATGTGATTCATGGCAATGCTGTGCTTCCTATTCAAACACTACTCAATCCATGGGGTCTCAGTGGCGCATTTTGTTCAATACAGAATAGTGTCTGCATGTGAACATATAAGTACCGTTCTTCCAGGGGGTCCCCAGCTAAATGAAGAAAAGTTTAACTACAAGAATAGTGGAATCTACAAGCTCACAATGTGACACTGTTTTCACTATTCTTTTTAAATATTTGCCTATAGCATGCACCAAGTAGGGATGTCAGATTGAAAGTGATTAATTTCACCAGCTAGAGAGCATGTCCTCTTTAACAATGACTAATAATATCATAGGTTTCTCTCTCACCCTATATACTTAATAATAATAATAATAAATAAAAAAATGCAGGTCTATACTAAGCAATTGGGTTGGGGGGGGGGGCGCAGCTGTATCACACACAAAGAAATACACAAGCACGCACAAAGGTCTGTGTGTGTGTACGTGTACGTGTACGTGTGTGTGTGTGTGTGTGTGTGTGTGTGTGTCTCAGACTGCCACAACAGCTGCGTTTGCTTCCCGCGTTCACACTTGTATATAGGTATCAATTTGGGGGCGCTTGACATGAAAATGTTCGACAACTGATGCGCTACCTCTCTGTTTTATACCTCTACTAAACTCCATTTGACACACTGGCACAACATTCCTCTGGTAAGCACGGCGCCGTCCTGATTAGCAAACCAATGACACCACCACCACCACCCTCAATGTCCATCATCATCTCTCTACCACATTTCCTCAACGCGTGGCAAATTAAATCACTGACACTAATCACCAGAGCCTATAATCTCACACTTCACTGAGCACAGGCAGATGGGTTCAGAACCTGGAGTGCGAGAGGGCTCTCAGCTCAGCAGTCATTCTGCAGTTGGCTGGACATAATGCCAGCTTATTACTACCCCTTATGAACCCGCTGAGAAGTACCAGCCATCAATGAGAGAGGAGACAAACGGGAATGTCAGTGCTGGAGGCAGACACTTCATATGAAGTTTCAGAGAAAGAGTGCGCGCGCGTGCGAGAGAGAGAGAGAGAGAGAGAGAGAGAGAGAGAGAGAGAGATGAAATTTAGATGTTATTTAGACTGATGCCAGGTTAATTTGTTAACCTGGTATATAGTTTGTATAGTTTCAATGTACAGAATACACACCATCTTTTGACATTATACTGCTTAGACTGATGATAGATTATTAGTTTACCTATGATCCTAGATTACTGATGCACTACACTGCGTCTCTATGCATGTGCGGTTATTAGTATGACTTTTATGAATTAGGCTTGGGGGTATTATTCTCGCCGGTGTAGCTACAGGGATAAGAGCGCCACAGTTTGACGAGCATAATATCATAATCCGACAGATTTTGATGGAATTAAAACAGAGATACATCTGCTTATCTCTCACTCCTCCAAACTGGAACACAAAACAGAAAACACTGACATGAACTGTCTGGAACCAGCAAACAACAATAAAAACACACTCCTCTCATGCCCTCACATCACCTCCCCTGTCCTCCCCTCTCATATCCTCCTCTTCTCTCCTGGCCCATCCTCTCTTCTCGCTCTCCTCTCCTCCTCAAGACATTTAAATTGTACTTTAAGGATAATCTGTCATTTTGGGACCAGGTTGACCAAATACCTGTAGAAGCTTAAAAATCAAACACACCTGAGAACTGTTGCCATGGATACAATTCAGTTAATTGACTGCAGTCCCCCCAGGTCTCCCTCTAGGATAAACCTATTATACCAACTGTCTTTGTAGAAACTAGCATATCTACAAACTCACGAGTCACAACACGTTGCAAGATATCTGCTATTTTTGCTGAACGTTTCCCCCAGAATAGGGATGCTAGGTTTCAAGCGGTTAAGGTTCAGAAGACTTTTATTAAAGTAGGGTTAGGTTTGCGTTGCTACAACCTACTAGACTTCATCAGGGCCCCGTGAGCAAATACTACGACATATCTATACTGGAGTCTGGATATACATACTAAATTCATAAAGAAGGGGTAGCGGCTGTGGCTCAGGAGGTAGAGCAGGTCGTCCAATGATCCCTGGGTCAGCGGTTCGAATCCCGGGTCCTCCTGGCCATATGTCGAAGTGTCCTTGGGCAAGACACTGAACCCTACATTGCCTCCAATGAGTTGGTCGGTGTGAGCTCCCCACCATTGGTGTGTGAATGTGGGAAGTGAGGACGCTGACGACGACTGTTCGCCGCTTCACCTCCCAATGTATGAATGAATGAACCATTGTAAAGCGCTTTGAGCACTTGGAAAAGCGCTATAAAAATGCAATTCATTATTATAAGGAGGGATCTGAGAAGCTAGGATGGTTGGGTTCAAATTCTCTTCTCTCAGTCCCTCATCTTAAAAGTATGTCACGCAAAATAAATGAGTCAGGGTGGTCATGGGTGCATCCAGACAATACCAGCTGTGTGTAAACTGGTAAACATGATGTTAACAGTTTGTAATATACAAAGTATGTGAGTGACTGACAAAAGAGCTGATGACATACAACTCACACGCACAATGTATGTCAGTGACTGACAAAAGAGCTGATGACATACAACATACAGCGTGCGCGCGCACACACGCACACGCACACGCACATGCACACACACACACACACACACACACACACACACACACACACACACACACACACACACACACACACACACACACACACACACACACTGTAAAATATGATTCACCACTGCCATCTGGTGGCGGACTCAGAGATGAGCTAAAACTAACCCTAACAAGAGCAAAAGCACTTTTCCTACATGGTAAATTGTGCATTTATATAGCGCCTTTATCCAAGGCTCTTTACATAGATTGTGCATTAAAGCAACTTGGACACTCAGGCATGAAGGAAGCATGAGTTCAATGTCCCACATATATAGGGACTAGGTTGGCGGAGGGTGTGTAGAGCGCAGGATCACATTAGATAATTGACACAGGGGTGAAAAATGGGTTACAAAATCGTGGGATAAATAATTATATATATATATAAAAAAAAGATTGTGCATTATTCACCCATTCACACACACATTCATACACCAATGGTGGCGGAAACCATACAAGGCACCAACCAACAAATCAGGAGCAATTTGGGGTTCAGTGTCTTGCTCAAGGACACTTCGACACCAACTCTGGGGGAGCCCAGGTTCAAACTGGCAACCTTGTGGTTACCATCCGGCCACTCTACCCCTGAGCCACCGTCGCCCTGCAGAGGGTGGTGACACAAAAGAGGGTTACTATAGGGTGTGGTCACACCTAATCTGAGTTCCCAGTTTAATTTTCCCGCCAAACTTTCTCAAACAAACTCCCAATGCTTTTCAATGTAAATCCTTCTTTTTGCGGAAATCCGCGAATGGCGGATTAAAAACAAACTCAAAGTCCCATTGAATTCGTCGCATAGGCATAATTAAAGTTCTTATGGGACATTCTCACAGGGTGAGCATTGTTATGTCAATGGGAGATGCCCAGTACAATCACAGTATTATGCTGATCATTTGGTGCTGACCAGTACAACCACAGTCTTCTACTGTTTATAACTGGGAGCTGACCAGTACAACCACAGTCTACTAATGTTTATAACTGGGAGTTGACCAGTACAACCACAGTCTTCTACGGTTTATAACTGGGAACTGACCAGTACAACCACAGTCTTTAAACTGTTGGTCAGTGGGAGCTGACCAGTAAAACCACCGGTTTCTACTGTCGGTCAGTGGGAGCTGACCAGTACAACCAGTCTTAAGACGCATTCATAGTCCAGTTTTCCGTAAGAGGTGACCACCGAAAACTACAACATGACGTCACGCCGCGGTGGTCACCGCTCACACAACACACCTCTCTGTTTTTACTAACACACTGGTCACCTCTTCACCGAAAACTGGACTATGAATGAATAGGCCTTCATCAAAGGAGATCATTTCACATGATTCTCACAGCTGATCTGGGATTTGAACATATAACCCACCGGTCAAAAGCCAAGCTTCATCTGACACAGTTTAATCACAACTGCACTGCACTATAAGCTTCACATTAAGCTTCTCTCAACTGTAAGTAGAACACTAAAGTACCACAGAATAAGAATTCCTTCATGCATGCAATGCAAACACAGGTACACACACACACACACACACACACACACACACACACACACACACACACACACACACACACACACACACACACACACACACACACACACACACACACACACACACACACACACACACACACACACACACACACACACCAGTTTTAGTAACCATAATATGGCTATTGTATTAGTCAATAACGCTGTGTAGTGTGTATATATATATATTTGGATTGGATACATATTATGTATCCATCATTGTACTTACAGTCAGAGTCTTGTAATAAGGATAAAACATTTATGTCTTGATCAATGCTGTGTACAATCACAGTCAGAACAAATCAAGATGCATTTCACAGTCTTGTAATAAGGATAAAACATTTATGTCTTGATCAATGCTGTGTACAATCACAGTCAGAACAAATCAAGATGCATTTCACAGGAGCTGCAGTTGTCTATTCAACCCAAGAAAAGGAAAATGCATTCCCCCTGCCAAGAACATTCTTAGAACAAAAGGAGAACAATGATTGTAGAACAATGGTTCGCAAAGTGGAGTTTAGACACTTACACCTATTTTAATTTTTGCCTATTCAAAAATTGCTCACAATGTGTTGTGATGATACACGTCGTGACCTCGTACTGTATCTTGTATGTGGACAAATCTCTTATTGGGCATCTCTGGCACAAACATGCGACCGTGGCCAAATACATATAAATTTGGGGGTCTTTTATATGAAAATGTTAGAGAACCACTGAAAATGTGTTTACATTAATGTTGCAGTACTCAGCACAATCACAAGTTTACTGTTGATGTTTTGTGTGTATCGTGTAGTCATCATGGAATGAGTCTTTTAAGGTCAGTTCAAGAGTAATGAACTGAACAGCATTTGTCTACTGTATGTATGTAGGTGTCTTGATCCAAGGGACTGTCACTGTGCCACATTAGAATTATTCATTATCTCATTGTTAATCAACCAGATGATCATAGTCAACACATACTGTTTGCTCAGACAGTATGACTATGCTGCAGCACATACTGTAGTCCAGGAGCCCCCTCTTGTGGCCAAGATTATTAATACATTTCTTTAATTAATTGCCCTGAATTAATAATTTCCCTGCAGATAGTGCTGTTGGATTAGTGTCAGCAGCTTGGTTTCAACCTACTCATTAACACAACCTCAATGTTCTCACGTGTTCTATTTTTAGATTATAGCATGATGATGGTGGTGTTGTTGGATAGCAGGCCACAGAAAAAGACGAGTCAGAGTCTAGATGGTGTCCAACACAATATGAAATATACGGTAGGCCTAATATGCTAAATGTGTTTACTTTGTGGAAGCATCCGAACATAGTCTTTCATTAATTCCATCCATGGTAGAGCAAATACACGTTACAGATGTTTCTGTGAGGTATTCACATATTCTGCAACATATGAAGAATCTGATCTAGTAAAGTACATTTGGAAAAACAGGTAAATCACCCTATATTGTAGCCTATACAGAAAATTACGTGCAGCCCTTATTGGATCCATGACAATATGTATGCCTTGAATCTTACATAGTCGCCTGTCTCCGTGCAGATCAATGAGCCATCCATGAGTCACTAATGTAATGTCACTCAGAAGCTACAGTAGATGTGGATTTGCAGTAACTATGAGGCATTACATGGTTACCATTGATTATGAGAACATGATTATTATAAACCATAAATAAACCCCGAGTTTGACGTCACACCGTTTCATTCATTTGATAACTGGCTAACAGCCCTCCGAGATCACCCAAACCGGCATACAGTACATCTTTTATGTATTTTCATTCATTAATAATTTCATACTACATTTTAATTGACTGTCGTGCAAAAGCAGCCGAAACAGCCAATCTGCAAGCTCCAAAATGTGTTGCACTGCTATTTTAAAAATCTATTTTGAAAATGCCCAAAATAGCGACACAAGGTTGAAAGTGGTTAAATTGGTCTGTGAGTTTTATAAATATGAAACCACTGAAAAGTATTAACAAGAGCTTGTGACAAGAATATTATTAGTCAATACTTTTCATTTGTTCAATAGGCCAGTAGTTCTCAAACTGTTTCATGCCAAGGACCCCCACATTGATTTGTATTTGTTTGTGGACCTCCCCCTCTGAAAAGGTATTGTGCCAGGAACACCCAGAAGAGAAGATTTATGTAAATATTGTCAAAATTATTCAAAATGTACCAACACTTTTTCAAGGTTTTTCAAAAAAAAAAAAAAAATAGCAGATGTACCTACAAGCTCGTAGCATGGCACGAAGTGACATGCTGTGAGCTGTGTAGCTTGTAGAAGGACTCCTGGGGGTCCCTGCCCCCTGAAGGACTCCTGGGGGTCCCTGCCCCCTGAAGGACTCCTGGGGGTCCCTGCCCCCTGAAGGACTCCTGGGGGTCCCTGCCACGCCCCCTGAAGGACTTCTGGGGGTCCCTGCCCCCTGAAGGCTGTGTAGAAAACTCATAGACTTAATCATTTTCAAGTTCAAGGTTTCCACAGTGATATTATCCACCTATGCTTACACAATTTTTATATTTTGATACCTTAATTTAAAGATGGAGTGCCGTGATTTTTGTACTTTTTCCGTTTTGTATGTGTCTATTAGGGCACGATCGATACATATCAGGATACAGAGGCCACAATACGATGTGTCCTACTAAATTTACCTTTGCAGAGTCCTAGACCACTACTGTAAAAGCATGTGACTACTCAGCACAATTCAGGAGCCACTATTGTAAAAATAGTGGCTGACTACTACTCAGCACACTTTGATTCTAAAGGTACGTTCAGACTTTAATTGAATGTGTGCGCAAAAGGAGAACATGCTCTATATCGTGTCTTTATCTCTAATGAACACAGCGCTGCAAATATTCATACACCATTATGCCCAGGGTCTAACTACTTTAAATTCATAAATCTACATGTCCTCTGTACAACAATAATAAAGTACTAGTCCATACCCGTTTGCGGTATACGGTGACATCACACAATATGTATTATATTGCCTATATAGGCAACCACACTCCCCAGGATTGCATACCGTATCTGAAAACGTACAATTAATTACTAGTTACTTTGCCGATGTGGATTTTTAGTCCCCAAAAATACATCAAAATACACAGGTAAGCTGGTGAAGAAATGTTTGCCTCAGGCTAGGCTAACGGCCTTGCTAGGCTCCCAGCCTTTGGGTGAGGAACACCCAAAATAGCTGCCATGTTTAGATTTAGATGGGGAAAGTAGTGCAGTGTAAACAGTGAAATTAAATGTCTTCCTTTGGGCGGGGATAAATTGGTATAATCAAGGCAGCCGTGCAGCCTGAGGCATTGATGTTGGAGAGAATTAGGACAGGGGAGCGTGCTCCATCCAGGCCCCGTGGGCATTCAACGAGTACATACTCACATCCTGCTGATAAACACACAGCTCCATCATTAGCTGTAACACACAATGGGGGAAATAAGTTGTGAAGTAAACTTGTGTGTATCTGTGTATGTACAGTATTGTATTTTTTTTTTATTTTTTTTGATCAGTGGGTCTGCAGGAGGCTAGCCATCTATGAGTGGGTCGGTGTTGATTACTTGCATGTTATCCTTTTAATATGGAAGTGGAAGTCAATGGGGCTCTGATGGGGCTGAAACATTGCTCACATTTTGAGTAATATATGTCATAGATATGCCACATCACAGATTACTGACATCACAGGCAGGCATCAGTCACGCTGTTCCCACCATGAGCATACAGAGAGCATAAAAAATAAATACAAATGTTCTGGCGATGATTCAGACTCAGGTTATCTCCCACTCCTTCACTCACTCAATCGTTATCTCAGTCACTTGGGATTCGGAATGTTTCCGGTTCGATCCCTGGCTCTTCCTGGCTCAGTGTCAAAGTGTCCTTGAGCAAGACACTGAACCCCAACTGCTCCTGATGAGCAGGTTGGTGCTTTGCATGGTTGCCTCCACGGTCTGTGTATGAATGAGTGGATGTAATAGACGCTTTGGGAAAAGGTGCTATATTAATGCAACATGTAATGTGTCGACAGCTGTCTCGTGGGATGCATGACATAACAACACACTGGACCGCTGTTAAAAAAAACAGCTAACTAACTAACTAACTAACTAATGAAATTGCTTGGTTGCTTATTCACTCACCCAACTCTAACATTCAACTGATCTATTCAATGTCATTCTGTGAATCTTCTTTTTATTTGTAATATTCATGGGATAAACACAAGTATTGTTCCTCTTTAAGCATCATCCTTCATTGTTTCACTACATAAATAGTCTTTAGATGGGATATATTTAGTACAGTTATATTTATCAAGGTGCAGACAACGCATTACGAGTTAAAACAAATCCTGTCGGGCTCTGAAGTAGAGCTGTTTGTCCAATATTTGTGTTATTTTAAAGATGGAGTGCCACAATTGTTTCAGTTTTTCATGTGTCTATGAGGTGACAGTACTTCATTAGACACCCTGGAGTCGTTTTTATGTGCAATGGTGTATTAACTTTGTATTTAGGGTTTCTTCCTGGAGGCTGAACCCTTGACAGTCAAACGGGCCAATGAATTAAAAAGCAATATAGTGACATCACACTATCAGCCCCTCCCCTAACCCCTCCCACTTTATCATACAACAGCTGTGGGTGCGGCTTCAGTTCAGGTGGATCACCACCCATCACCACCCACCAGGCAAACCAGGCATACTTAATGAACTGGTGGGCGTGTCCACATAAAAGCATGATTTTAACAAATACTGTACACTTTTTTATATTATAACAATACCTGATGATCATGTTTTAGAAATCATGGCACTCCATCTTTAAACATGCATCCATCTATCTATCTATCCATCCATCCATCTAGCAATCAATCAATCAACACACATGCAATTTACAACACTGCTTCAGTAAAACAACTTGATCTTCTCTTCAGAAGCTCCACTAGAGCAGTAGGGGTTAAAGCTGCAATCCATAAGCTTCATGTCCAGCTCTCCCAACGGAGAGAGATATAATTACAACTGTAACACATCCGGGTCTCCCGCATGCAAGACTAAACATCTACCACTCAAACAAGAGGGAATATCCTCCCTTGGCCCTGTTATCAACAAGGTGTCCTACCTGACACCAGCGTGTAAATCACTCACTCCACCCGCACCTCCTGCCTGACTGACATCAAAACATGGATGCAATCAAACTTCCTAAAACTCGTTCTGCAATAAATCTAAAATCCTAATCTTTGGCCCAGACGCCATCACCCACTCCACTCATGATTTCTCCCTCAACAGTGATGGTTCCATTGTCACCCCCTCCAGCCAAGTCTGCAAACTTGGTGTTATTGATTGATTATATACATTATTAGTTTGAAATGTAAACAGCACATGGTACAAAATAGTATGTATTCAATTCACCACACTCTCCTTCCAGTACCATGTCAACCAGATCACAAACACTGCCTTTTTACACCTTCATAACATCGCCCGCCTTTGTCTCACACACAATGCTGCTGAGACTATTCATGGCTTCATCACATCACGACTCGACTACTGCAATAGCCTCCTATATAGTCTCGCATAGCCAGACAACTATTCCACAATCTCTGAATGCAATATGACGGACGCATTTGAAATTGAGAGAGGCAACAGTCTGGCAATGGGAGACTACTTTCTATATAATAATAATAACAAATACAGCTGCACATGAGCAATATGAGCGCTTAAGTAGCTGGTTGGAGACTGGAGATGACGTCACTTTCTTTGAGGCGCTAGCCCCTCCTATGTCCAGCTTTCCGGGTTTGTGTAAACACAAACATTGGCTTGTGGATTGGCTGATCACCCCCTAGTGATGTTTTAATTGCCTGAGCAAAGTACATATTGAGGATAAAAGTCAGGGCAGATAAGTGAATCATTTGGGAAACTATATTTGGGCATGCCTGACTCAGGGCCCCTGAACTGATCCATGGTTCCGACCCACGGTTGTCCAGAACCGCCTCAAAAAGGCCTCTTCCCAGGCTCTGGAGGGTCCATATATGGAGCTGGCCTGCTCTGACAACACAACACTCCATATTTGGGCACGCCTGACACAGAACTCCATAAGCTGGCCTGTTCTGACATCTGGACAGGGCCAGACCCCCTCGAGCTCCATCAGGTTGTGTGATGCCAACCTCCTGGACATCCCCAAAACAAAGAAATTAACCTGGGGTGACACAGCCTTCTCATTTGCCGCGCTCTCCCTATGGAAGTCACTCCCAGCTCACATCAACGTTTAAAACCACATTAAAACCCCACCTTTTTAGACTACCTAATTATAATACCCCTTTTCCACCTTTTATTTCTATAATAGTTTTCGTCTGTTGTTAGTGTTTAGTTGTTAAACTTTTATCTAGTGTTTTAATAAAGTTGTTTTACATTTTGTTTCTGTAAAGTGACTTTGAGTACTTAAACAAATGCTATATAAATTGCATTTATGTTATTATTATTATTATTAAATGTTTCAGTGAAAGCATACTGTACTATACACTAGTGTAGAGAGCACTATCAACCACTGCAGATGTGCTAGTTGTAATTGTATTAACACTACTCTACCACACAGATTGGTTAAAATAAACATAGGCCTATATTCATTAAAATAAAAAATAAATAGCCTTGCACGGGAATATCATTTAGTCCGGCAGCCGACAGGCTTCATTTGTTTAAAGTGGGAAATTTGGTATATACCGTAGTCTTTTTTATTGGCCTAAAATATTGTCTATAATTCATGAATTCACTTACTTGCTGTTAGTATTGGGCAATCTTTTTTATAGGGGTTTCATTGGACCCTACCATTAACATACTATGGCTGGCAAAATGTCAATTTTTTCTTTTACATGATTTGAATCCATTCCAAGCATTAGATTTGCACAAAATACACTCCTTGGGCTAAAAGCAGCCATAACCACTTTCCCAAATGTGCCCAAAATGTGCTGACCTCATCACAGTCATGATGTCTATAGCCGTTTTTAGCCCAAGGAGTGCATTTTGTGCAAAACTAATGCTTGGAGTCAGAATCATGAAAACCCCCTAGTTTGACATGTCACATGCTACTTAAAGCAAAAGGAAAGTTTGACATTTTTGCCTGCCATAGGATGTTAATGGTAGGGTCACAAGAAACCTCTATAAATTGCCCAATACTTTCAGATGGTCAGCAAGTGGATTCATGAATGTATATATGATATAGACAATATTTTAGGCCAATAAAAAAGACTATATAGCAAATTTCCCACCCGTCCACCTCGGCTGCCGGACTAATTACTCACTTGTCACTTTCTTCAAAGCAGATTTTCTGGAGATTCAAACCAGCAACCATCCATCAGTCCATTCTAAACCACTCTGTAACCTTGAGGCTACAGTTGCACAATGGTCATATCCAGTCTCCCAATCAATTGCATTAGACATTCTGCTTCATGGAGTGGATATAGTCACAGACAATATCTTTTTACTTGCCCTAAGCTACTGTACATCCACTACTGTTTAAAGGCCCATATACTGTGCATTAAGGTCAGGTCAGCCATGTTACAAGTCTCTGATGTTCTGCTACTGAATTATTGGATGGGCACATTTCTGAGGCATTCAGCCAACTAGGGTTGAATTAGCTAGGGAGAGATGATTTTGCCTCTGATTTTGATATCCCCCCTATGGTCATTCATTTTTATGGCCGTATGTTTTAAATAATACATGCATTTCCTTTTGGGAAATGTAGACTGTTTTCTATTATTTTCTATTTTACAAAATCAAACCCTGCAGCCAACACTCGACTAGTGATTACAAGTCTAATCAAACTGATTTTCAAGTTGGCTCTGATTTGTGTGGTTCTCAAATTGATACATAATGTATTAGGGCCATATGGACCCCCATTTACACCAGTGACCCCCATAAGATGATGGTTGTTGTTAGATTAGCTTTAGCATTACCTATGCTGTAGTTGGGGAGATAACATGGAGAGAGTGAAACCTGTTAACCTGATCTGAATAGTAATTCTTTACCATATTTCCTCAGAGGGTAGAATCATTGCCTCTAGTTGACCCTGCATGTCTCAACTTGTAGATAAGAATCCCTGGCTGGTAGAAAACAAAAACATCTGGCATCTGGCTTTTTTATTGTAATCGTTTAATTCTTCTAACAAGGGATTCCTCTTCCTCTTCCTCTTCTAAGAGCACTGGGCCACCGGCTGAATTGCACAGTGCCTCTACGACCCCTTCTGTGGCCACAGCAGAAACAAAGAATAAGTCAACATAAAAGCAAGCAGATTTGTTCTTTCACAAATAAGATTTGAGCTCCTTGCCTTCAAATATTTAGCCATCTTACACTCTACAGCATGGTTGAATGGTTGACTTTGTAGCATACACACCAGACCTAAGTTGCTCAAATTAACTGAAAAGGTTAAATGAATGGTTAAATAAAAACAATGGTAAGAAGGCACACTGGGCCTGGATGCCAAGGCATTCAATATGGTCATCAGTGTTGAAACTTGAAAGCAGCATTGAGGTCCAAGAAAATTAAGATGTACGACAGTAGCGGCAGCAGGATTGACATTTATGGAAGGCACGCAAAAGTAACAGGTGGGTGGATAGTGGACACTGCAATGTTGTGGCTAGCTTGCAATAAAAAAGAACAATGAAATAAAAACTAAACGACTCGCCTATACTGCAACAGATGACCAAAAGCCACACCAGTGTTGGCAATTCAATACAAACAATGATTAATTCAATATAATATGCAACATTTGCCATGTTTGTTGGAAATTATTCATTGTCAACTCACCACCCTAGTGGCACCAAAGATAGCGTTCACCCCTGTATGTGACCTGACACGCATGTGCGTGTGTGTTACAGAATGGACTCACGCATCTCTGTATACAATTAACAGACAATGCCTGTCTAGTGTCACATACTAGAAGTAGGCTATGAAATACTGGGCTTTACACATTTCCGTTTCTTCTTTTCAAACTAACATTAAAATAAAAATCAGCAGGTGATTGGCCATCAGCCCCGTCACTCAACAGCGACAAACAACAAACATGGCTGCCCCCACTGCGGTAACTGGCGACCGTATCAATCTGGCTATTAAATCGATCTATGACAAATAGTTTCTTTACAGAAACAACAGGTCCCCGGGTGGTCTGCGGAATGAACGTGGCCAGGACCCCCAAGAACGTGCCCAGGGTGCCGGCCCGGTTCCGCCGAGCCTCGCCGTGTCCAAAACCGTGGATAAATGACAGAGTTACCACCCTGGGGGTCCCCGGGTGTTCCCCGGAACAAACTTGCCCAGGGCTCGTAGTGTAGTCTGTGCCACTTTACGCTGTGCTGTACTCTACTGTACTCTACTGGCCACTTTAGGGTGTGGGTCCATGCTGGGACACATACGTACACACAGGGTTGGGAGGGTTACTTTTAAAAAGGAATCCCCTACAGTTACAAGTTACTTGCTAAAAAATGTAGTCAGTAACGTAATCCCGATTACTCCATTTAAAAAGTAACTACAAGTTACTTTCAGTTACTTTTGTATTACTTTTAAGTAAAACTCAATTTAATTAGATAATACAAGTTTTACCATTGATAGACAAGAATGTTGAGCCTATGAAATTAAGATAAGGACAACTGAAATATGGTTAAGGTCATTTGTTAAGAATTTGACCTCTCTGAACAGTTACATTACTGTAGAGTCAGGGTCAGAGTCAGGGGCGGTGGTGGCTCAGGGGTAGAGTGCCTGGATGGTAACCGTAAGGTTGCCAGTTCGAACCCGGGCTCCCCCAGAGTTACTGTCGAAGTGTCCTTGAGCAAGACACTGAACCCCTAATTGCTCCCGATATGCTAGTTGGTGCCTTGCATGGTTTCCGCTGCCATCGGTGTATGAATGTGTGTGTGAATGGGTGAATGTAATGCACAATCTCTGTAAAGCGCCTTGGATAAAGGCGCTATATAAATGCACCATTTATTGTGTCAACTTATAACAGATCATAAGAAAAATGCATCTTGACCTACAGAACCATTTTGATTGACAACCACCAACAACTTTGACAACCAACAACTCCATCCATGTGTGGTCAAAGTGGCAAATAAAAACTCTTTCTGACATTCCTGGCTGACACTCATTTAGATAGACATGGCATGAGTTTAAAACATTGACTAGACAGTAAAGACTCATTTATATAGTCTACAAATAACTCAGCCCTATACAATTATATTTATACCCTGTAGGCTACTCTTTAAATAAAAAGCCTCATTGTATTTGACCTAAAAGAGAAGACTGCGCTACCCATTATTTATCCCCAATCCAATATATCATATATGCTCTCCTATCTAGTATCTCTGCAGTGTTGCCTGGTCTGATTATTATAAGCCACATTGGGCTTATTTTTCTGAAGTTGCTTGTAAATAATGGTAGAACGGTTGTGAGCTTGTAGATCGTCTATTTTCAAATAGCCAACATATATAAATATGCACATTGTTTAATGGACGATATATATAGCTTTGAAGTGCTCGTGTGGCCTTTTATAGTCGCTTCTTTTGGGCTTGTTTTCATAGACCTGGTTGCTTATTTCTCTCGCAAATTGGCAACACCGCCCTGAGCAGCCTCCACTGTGAGGATTTTACACAGAGTCAGAGAGGTGCGCGCTGCGCTCAACTCCAATCCATTCCGTTTGGTGTTATAATAATTTATAACTTGTTTGTAAAATTAATGAGGGGAAGGGGAGAATGTAATCCTCATGTAACCCCCGTTACAACACCCCCGTTACTGTAATCCAGATTACACATTTTAAAATGTACTCTAAGACGTTACAGTTACTCTGTTTTTTACTCAGTTTTACTCTGATTACAGTAACGGATTACATGTAATCCGTTACTTCCCAACCCTGCGTACACATACATACACACATACTGTAGCTGCGTAATGGAGCATGTGGACAGGAGGAGCCGGGATTCGAACTGCCGACCCACGGATCATTGGTCGACCTGCTCTACCTCCTGAACCACAGCCGCCCCAGCCCCGGTAGGTTCGGAATGGCTCCTGTGTCTCGGTGCTCGGGTAATCACTAATACCCGAGTGGACCCGGTGATTGGCTGTCACTAGCCTCGCGTAGCAATACTAATATTACTGTGGATATCGTCAGTATTAAATAATTTTCTGCAATGTCCCGCCCCATAATTGCATACTGGCCCCTGGTTGGTTATAGCCTGGTTCGATTGTATTCACATGACCCACACTTCATGACCATAGGTGAGAGTAGGAACGAAGATTGCTCGGTAAACAGAGAGCTTTGCCTTCTGGCTAAGCTCTGTTTTTGTCACAACAGTGGGGTACAGCGATTGCAATACCGCACCTGCCGCTCCGATTCCCCGGCTGATCTCCTTCTCTGTCCTCCCATCACTTGTGAACAAGACCCCAAGATACTATACTATTGAGTGAAATATTCAGTGATTTCACTCAAAAAACCTTAGGTTTCGTTTTTGGCTGTGGGACCCAACCTTTCGTCCAATCAGGACAGAGAGTCAAAAACGAAACCTATGGTTTTTTGACCCCCAGGGGTTAACTGGGGACAGGGAGGAACTCCTTATATGGTCAGCACACTCTATAGTAGGGAGGATTATCACAACAAAACAAAAAAATAAGTGATATTTGAATTAAGTGAAATCACTGAATATACCTTTAAACTCCTTCACCTGGGGTAATATCTCATTCCCGACTTGGACTGCACAATCCATCGGTTTCCTGCTGAGAACCATGGCCTCAGATTTGGAGATGCTGATCCTAATCCCAGCCGCCGCGTATACTCTCACCGGCAAACCGGTCTAGTGAGAGCTGAAGGTCTTGTACCGATGGTTCCATCAGGACCACATCATCTTCAAAAAGCAGTGAAGCAACCCTTAGCTCACCGAGCCGTATACCCTCTCTGCCACGACTACGCCGAGATCCTGTCCATGAAAATCACAAACAGGATAGGTGACAGCCCTGGTGGAGGCCAACCCCCACCGGAAACAAATTCGGCTTACTCCCGAGCACACAGACACAGCTCTTGCTTTGGGTGTACAGACTATGTGCAATACGCACAATAAGCGGGTATGTTTGGGGTCTGTTTGTATGAACAGCTGCAATACCGCTGGGTACCTATTCACACTGAGCACTATATATCTGCAGCCAGCCATCGGTGTTGTTGAGCAACCTGCACCGCTCAGTTCACACGGGTGTGATTTTTCTTATTGCTTGGCACAGTCTTATCGCTACTTGCAGCTAGATTTGACACTTGTTTATGTGGCTGCAGGTGTAAGTGAGATTTAAAATAATCTCTATAAACGAGATGTACTGTAACTAAGAAGAAAGCAGTAATAGATCAAATGATCCTGATAAACACATATGGGCCTTGGGGTAATTCAAATCATGGGTGCATTATAAGTCCAACTACATAATGCATGAGTTGGGGAGAAGAAGGTGAGAGGAAAATGAATAAAATGATTAATTTCTATATCCCATTCCTCCAAAGTGTTTTACAATGTGCGTTACACTCACCCATTCACATACTGACAGCAGAGGAAACAATGCAAGGCACCAATGTACTCATTTGAAGCAGTTAGGGGTTCAGTGTCTTGCTCAAGGATACTACAATAAGCTGCCAAAAGTACCCGGGGATTGAACCAGGAACCTTCCGATTCCAAGAGAGCTGCTCTTCCTCCTGAGCCACTACTGCACCTGGGAAACCGTGATGCCGTGAGTGTAGCGGTAGCCATAGAAATGTTTCATGAGGATAAAATAAGGAGTGCTGAGCATATATTCTCAGTTACTGCACCTGGGAAACCGTGATGCCGTGAGTGTAGCCATAGAAATGTTTCATGAGGATAAAATAAGGAGTGCTGAGCATATATTCTCAGTTATATAAGCTCAGTCATGCTTCATTAAGTGGTTGCATTACACAGTAAGACAGGCTGCTGACAGCGACACTGCATCTGAAGTTCACAACATTAGACCTGCATCTAATTACGGTTTGAAATAAGTGGGGTTTTGCCCTTTACTGACCTATTGATCCACTGTCCATCAGCTGACGGCTGCATTTTGTATGTTAATCTACTAATCAAGTGATGGTGCTACTGTCAGGTACATTTATGTAGATGTAAAATTATGAATTGAAAAATTGATCGACAAGAAATGAATCAGATATAATCGATTTAGTAATGTGTCATGTTTACAACTTAACCAAAATGTGAATGCTTGTGTTTGTTGAATATTAGCAAAAAACAGACCCGGGCCGCCGGTGTGGTGGTCCGGGCACTCTAGGCAGCAATGCCAAGCCTGACAGCGTCTTGCGGGCTCGAATCCCGACGACCTCTGCTGCGTGTCACTCCCCATCTCTCTTCCCATTTCCTGTCAGTCTACTATCCTATCAATAAGGGCATAAAAGCCCAAAACTAATCTTAAAAAACATATGTGTGTGATATGTGTGAACACATATTTGTTTCTGTATAGTAAGTAGCTTGTTATGAGCATGTATACACCACCATTCAGTGTATGGTCTCAATTGAACTTGAAACCCATTGATTTGACTAAATCAATGGTTTTTGATAGTAAGAGAGGGACCACCATCCTGACTAAGAATGAACCTGAGGACCACTGTTGTGTTTGGTAAGGATATATGGGCTAAGATGGTTTTCTTTCTTTCTTTCTATTCTTGGTAAAAAAAACAAAAAACATCTGGTTTCAGAATTGCCCTGTACTTATTCTTCAGGTACTGTATGACAGTGTGAAAAACCCCTCTCACAGTGTGTGTGGTTGTAAAGGGTAAATACATAATACATTGTTGTTCCTGTAAACCTCTAGAGAATTCGGCCTGACAACTCAACCAGGACTGGTTCCTAACCCTAACCCACGTGCAACTTGACAGTCTGTGGATCTGAACCAGCTGATCTGTTTCTCTAGTAGTTAAAGCTTGAAGTACTTTTGGAACTGAAGCACAAAAGCCTCCTCAAATGAACACTGATAATGATACTGTATTCAATTACACTGTCCTCCTTACTCCAACAACAACAACAACGACAAAACACACTACTGAATGTAAGGCTAGGTATCACATGCAATGCCTTCACAGACCACAAGTGGACTTTGTCGTTGACAAATAAGCGAAAATGTGTCACAAATATTTCACATCAAACTATTAATTTGGTTATGCCTCATTCATACAGGTTGATTATTTAATTCAAAGTAACAAAATCGACATTGTTTCGAAACATAATTAATTTACAAAAATGAACAAGTTGTATTCACATTCTGTGTGGATGTACTCAGTCATGACAGAACTGCAGTTTAATGTCACCAAAATGTCACCAAAATAAACGCTCCTGATGTTTACGGAGCATATCCCTTATCTTTATCTAAATTGCAATAATCAAATGAATTCTCTCCAGCTCTTTACTAAACAGAAAATACATTTTCAGATGTCATGCCAATTTCATCCAATCGGGAGATTTAGTTTTTTGTATCAGCTTCCATTTTCTTTTGCATTCCAGTTTTAATACCTGCTCATTGTTTAGTTGTTTGTTCAGTCAGACTCAGTAGGATACAACAGCAGTGACAATGCAGAAATGGGTGACGGGAGGAACCAATTGGCAAAACGACTAAATTGGGGAGAAAAAAAGGGGGTAAAAAAAAAATTGTATACTGGAAAAAATAAAAACTATATAATGACATTTGCAATTATCATGATAACGAATTGAAGTGAGCTGAAATTAGATGAACTGAACTGGTAGAGTGGAATAAACCTGGACTGGGCTGAACAAATTGAGTCAAATTGATCCATTGATCTTCTTGTCAAATGAACAGCAACTGAAAATGTCAAACCCTGTCAATCTCTCCCTCAAAGCAGCTAAAGTTATTGTTAAAAAAAAAAATATATATATATATATATATATATATATATATATATATATATATATATATATATATATATAAATAAATGTATAATAATGACATGCCCGAAATATGGTCACCAGCTTGAAAGTATGTTTGTCTGTGGGTTTTGTAAATAGTGAACCAATGAAAAGTATTAACAAGAACTTTTTAAACGTTATGAAGATTTAAAGTAAAGTATAATGCAGATCCTAACTGATATATCTATCTGAGAACATAGATGTATGGACTCAAATGTTTACATTTAACACGCGCACACGTACACGGACGCACACGTCTTGTGTTTTCAAAATATACATAAGCTCCCGTCAGGTATTTATTTTGTTAAGTGCCTGGTAATATAATGTAAACAAAGGTGCCAATAAACTCATTGCAGAGAGGGAAAGAGAGACAAGCATCTCATATTCACTCACACACACCAGCTTGATATTAACAGCATGTCCATCATACTTTACCTTGCTCTGTCACTTCCTCCTGTGTGTGTCCACTGAGAGCGAGAGGCTTCAGTCTGGGCTGCAGCACACTGTGTGGTCACCGCTGGGTTGCACAGCATGCATGGTCTGCACAGCATCCACTACTACAACACAGCGCCAGCCGCGACAACTCCTCAGCCCACAACACGGACTCCGTGAAGTGGGTCAGTGATGACAGAGGCAGGCCCACGAGAAACCTGGCATCCAGGCATGACTGCACCTTCTCTCTGCAGCTTGCTGCTATCCACACAAGGAATTCCACTGGTACCCGATGGGAAACAAATCCATGAGGCTGTTAAACAATGATGGAGGAGAGAGGAGTTGCCTCCTAGTAAAAGATAAAACAGCACACAGCGAGCATCACTGTCTCAGTCAACGACTCTCTCCTTCCTTCTCTCTGCCTGCTCTATCGCTCTATTTCTGTCTTTTCCTCTCATGCTCACTCATACTTCCAGCTCATTGCTCTCTCTCTCCCCCCTCTCCATCTCTCTCTCCCCCTCTCTCTCTATCTCTCTCTCTCTCTTTCAGCCCCCGTGCCCTGCAGTAGATGTTAACATGTGTTCAGGGTGGGGGATGGGCTGACTGCTGACTTCATAGGTGGCACACAGTAGCACTCTGCTTCCTGCACAGAGGGTTCAAGATGCCACTGACTGCATCAGCATGTGTTTGGGGACGCCGCAGTGTGCCACTCTGCCAGGGCAGAAAACCACAGCAGCTGAGCTCACAGAATGTCAGGTGGCCTCATTTCCCCCCCCCGAATTTTTTTTTTAATTTAATGAAAAACTCTACGCCATCTCGACCAATGGCGGATCGGTTTGAATTATGTGACAAACGATCTCAACAAATGGGGGGCTCCTAAGAGGAAGAGGGGGGTGGGGGTGAATTGTGACAATGCGATGTGGCGTGTGATGACGCATTACCATGATAAAATCACTGTCAGCTTACTATCCAAAGCACTGCCGATTCTGGGGGGGGGGGGGGGCTTACGAGGGTGTTTTTTTATGATCCAGATTAACACTTCCACCTGCCGTGAACGTGAAGGAGGGAAGATTGGAGACACAAACAGAGGGGAAGGCAGAGATGAAGGGGATGGAGACAGACGGAGAGAGAGACATCATAGAGAGAGACAATAGAGAATCAAGAGAAGAACAGAGAGAGAGAGAGAGAGAGAGAGAGAGGAGGGGGCGGAAAGCAGTGGAGAAGGAGAGCAGGGAGGAGGAATTGAAAAGAATGAATATAAAAAGGAGAGAGATGAGCACAAGAGAAAGGATGAAAAGGGGAGCAGGAGGAAATGAGAAAGCAGAAAGAGAGCAAAGGACAGAAAGAGAGGGATATGTTTATAGTATTTATAGAAGGAATAAGCTCCTCTATTTCTGGTACCGTGTCACATGACCTCCATGCAGGCTGAGACATATCAAATGAATATCATGTCATTATAACTGATCTGCACAAATACGATGATTTATCATTCAAAGGAAATTTTGAAAGCTTCCGAGAGATTTGAGCCAAGCGGCCGGAAATTTTGAAAGCTTCCGAGAGATTTAAGACAAGCTGCCGATGAAATAAATACTACAGATTAAGCTTTGTTTTTCTTGAAAATCTTTGTTGGAGGGGGACAGTTAATCAAGGAAATTAAGTATTTAACAATCATTAGAGCAATTAGCCGGAGCCACTTGACCAACAAGGTTAACTGAGACGGAGTGGATGAGGAGAAAGAGGGAGGGGGGGGGGGGGTAACCAGGGAGTCAGACAGAGACAGAAAGAGACAGACAGAGAGAGATGAGGAGAAAAAGATGGGGAAAAGAGTGGGAGGGAGGGAGAGAGAAGGGTGAGAGAGAGAGAGAGAGAGAGAGAGAGAGAGAGAGAGAGAGAGAGAGAGACAGAGAGAGATGAGGAGAAAAAGATGGGGAAAAGAGTGGGAGGGAGGGAGAGTGAAGGGTTAGAGAGAGAGAGAGAGAGAGAGAGGGGGGGGGGGGGGGGAGTCGTGTGGAAAAGAAAGGGAGGGGATCTTTTGGGAATTGAATTGTGTTATTTATAGTTTTATTAACAGGGAAATAAAAACTAAAATGGCATAATTGCTTGTCTACATGCCAAGAGAAGACTCACAGCAAGATTTACATACTGAAGGAAAATGGTTCAGAATTTGCACCAACAATGTGAAACAAAAGTCATAAAAGATTAAAGAAGATACACACACACTGTAGCTCGATGTATTGTCTCCAACAGCAGTAATGGTTTGAGCTAATGCATGTTAATGCTCTCCATCAGGCTGTTTTAAACGTCTTCACATGGATAGCAAAATCTGAAAAGATTTCACCTCATGGGGAATTTGTTCTGGTTCTCAGAAAGGACAGGGGTCAGTTTAGTCAGAGTTGCAATTAGGAAAATATTCCGATTGGGGTTTAGATTAGGATTAGAGGGTTGGGGTTTGGGGCTTCGTTTAAAAGGTTGGGTGAGGTGAGAGTTGGTCCAGTAATGAAACATTGCTTTTGAAATGTCAACAAAGATAGTAAGATGATTGTGTGTGTGTGTGTGTGTGTGTGTGTGTGTTGGGAGCAGGTCACCCCTGGGCAAATGCTGTGACCTAGATTATGGCCTGATGCTCCCTAGCCCGGCAGGCTGTGTGTGTGTGTGTGTGTGTGTGTGTGTGTGTGTGTGTGTCATACATGAAATGTGCATGAACGTTTGGATCTCTGAGAGAGAGAGAGAGAGAGAGAGAGAGAGAGATGGGTGGGAATGGAAGTGGAATGGATAGAGTGGAGAGCGCGCACGTGTGTGTGTGTGTGTGTGTGTGTGTGTGTGTGTGTGTGCGTGTGTGTGTGTGCCCCAGCTGGATCAGGTACGAAGAGCTGAGCATGAACACTGAACAGAGGAAGCAACAAGATGAACAAACCAATGCTAATGCTGACTACACAGCATCTGCCTCACAACACACATCAAACAAACACACACACACACAAAAAACACAACGTTTAAACAACATTATCCAGATCACAGCAAATTCACTCAGATATAAAAAGTAGGCAAGAAAAATCTCTTCCGCCAGCTTATCCACTTAAACCCTGTCCCCAGTGTTAGCCCAGGGCTCTACACTAGGTCTGCTCCTTTCCCCCCTTCAACATCACATCTCTTCACCCAAGTAGCAGATCCTCAAGCTCACAGCGCGTCACAATGTGTTACGTGGCGCGCTGGTAGAGCTGCCCTTTTTGCTGAATATTCACCCCAGAAAAGGGATAGGGACGCTAGGTTTCATGTAGTTAACGTTAACGTGAATAGCATTCACGCTCTCTATTTAGTGATATTTCGGAACGTCATTATGACCTTTTCCATTACCGTGCACCACACTACACTACATCTCTATTGTCCAAGACAGCATCAGCTCATGTATACACTTTAGCTTTCAAATCCATACAACCTTACAATATGGACAGACTCCTTTTCAGTGTATTATACTGTGCTTATGTAAGACATGACTAGAATCATCTCGCCCCAGTTCCACCGTCCCGTCCCCAGGCCAAATTCCCCTGCATGTCATATAACGGTTACTGTGCCACACAATTTACACTTTGTATAGCAGACAGTACAATAAGCCATGCTCTGACCGCCAGGCAGAAGCAATTGAGCCATTATGTGGGTAATAAATAAATACATGCATATTTTTTGGTTTCTTGTTATGTAAATGTTATTTAGACATTATGCTCATGTTCATCGTTTACCCGTTATTCTAGTTTCAATGTACAGATGCTGGTTTCATGGCTTACCTGCCTAGTATCCTAGTTTTCTTGAGGCACTACACTGTCTCTCTGCATGCAATCTGTGATTATTAACCAAACCTTACTTACTGTATGTCGTTCTGGATGAGAGCTTATACATTGTAAAATAAATTATTTAATTGAATAGTTTAATTTAAAGTGATTGGTCATGCTAATAAGAACACATTCACTTTGATTCCCCATAACAAAATGTGCTCCTCAAAATGCTGCTGTAGATAACCATTCCCAATGACTTGTGATGAAAACATCTTTGTGACTAACAGACAGTGACTCTACCACATAGCTATCTACTGCTGCTGGTAAGAAAATGAGAAGAATCATCATTAAGGAGGCATCAGTAAACATTGTTTCCTATTTATCTCCAAACAGGAAACAGTCATACACTGACACAACTTCCTGCATGGATGTTTAGAGATGAGTGGATTGATGACCCATGACCTCTGCAGAGTCTCATACAAAGCCATTTTCCAACATCTGTCATTTTAGGCAGTGAGCATTGCCAAGATGACTTCTGGGTTTGGTTATTTCATCCGTTTGGTCCTGAAAACTAAACTAGGCCCTTCGTAAAAATGGTTTTGAAATCATTTTAAAATAATACGTTAAGTAAGAATAAAATGTCCTTTATTAAACACAATTAGAAAATAGTGTTAACAAAACATGCTCAGTTGCAATTTCAGTAAGTAAGCACATCTGCCTTATATAGGAGAGTAGATTTCAGTCTGTTTCTGTTCTGTTGTGTAATCATATTATCAAATTAACAACTATGTTAGCAAGCACAGCTGGCTCAAAGTAAAACAGAATAAAGAATGGAGGGATGACAAATTAAGGAACTGTAACTAATGTCACCATAGGAAACCTATTTTATTGTGGCAAACAAACGGTTTCAACAAGTTTAGATCAACTCCAACTCATAGGGGTGGTGTCGTGGTAACGTGTGACTGTTTCTTTAAGAGAACAAATGGAAAAATCAATGTTAATGATTTTAGCACCAAACACTAATTGTGTATAGACTAAGTAAAAGGCATTGGGAAATAGTGTTATGGAGGTTAATACAGCCAAGGTACAGTAGATTATACATCGCAATATGCCAGCTTGTAATGTGACATGTTGTGAGCTTGCAGATCAGCTATTAACGGAGAATAAAAAAAACATAGTAGTATACCAAGGTTCTGATTGGCTTCTTCAAAGTGCTTTTACATGTGTATCCTTCGCTGGTCCTTCCAGAACTCTGCAATACCATTAAGCAGAGCTCCCTCTGCTAGAAACCTACACTCTGTGGGGGTGAACCCCACCAGTGCAGTGGCCTTCGTGACCACGCCCTGCCTCCCCGCCAGCTCTGACACTCTGGCCGTGATGGCAGAAGCTGGAATGTGGCAGTAAGGTTGACCACCGATGCTGAACGTGGGCCAGGGTTCGGCCACGCGGTCGGGTGGACTCCCCTGCACGCTCTCCACGTTGCAGGCGATCTCCACGGCGCCCTCGTGAGGCAGCGCCAGAACTTGCACCCCGGGAAGTCCCCCCGGGGTGGACTCTCTGATGGCTGCAGCGATGCTGCGCCCCAGAGCCATGTCCTGGGTATCGATGGTGACGTTGCAGTTCATCACATAGGGGCTGGCCCCCACGCCTGCAAGTCACGGAAGCACGGATCAGGCAAGAAAACCTTATATTTTTAAACAAAGCAATATTGCCTCATCAAAGTTGGTATTGTGACTTTATTATATTGTCAATTACTTGCATGAGAGGGGGAGAGGTGGTGGAGTTAGCTGCTTTAGCAGACAGTTGAGGGCCCAAAGGAGTTAAGAAATTTGGCCAAATAAATTTTTACTACTTTTCATTGGTTCAATGTCCAATAGCACTGATTCATGCAAATTAAATCAAAAACTTAAAAAATTGAGTTTGGTGGTTTCCTCCCGACAGCGTGTGTAATTATACTATAATGTACAGCACACGCCACACAGTGTGAATATACTAGTAAGTACAGTACAACTACATACAGTAGATGTTCTTACCCGTGAGGCCGTATCTTTTCTGGGGCTGTGGACCCACATCAGGCCTGATGGCCTGCATGTCTGGTGTCTTTTTGAACCAGCCCATGTCCTTCCTCCGCTGAGCCAGGCCCCGTTGAAGAGGACAGTCAGCCCAGCCAAACAGGAACGCGCTGGTCCCCTGTACGCGCTCAGTAAGCCCCTCGGCCACCGCTGTTCCCCAATAACAGAGGATTGGTTCGGCGGTTTGTTTATTTATGATCTAATGATTGATTCGTTTAAGGCATTCGTGCTACAGGAAATGGAAGGTATATAGAGAGATGGGTGACATGCTGGATTCGAAACCAGTGTTTTGTGATTATGCGGTAAATGGTTAATTGAGCCACTGATAGAAGGTAACAACGCAGGCTTAACTGCGGAGAACATTGTTTTAGCGGTGCAACTGTTGATCAAACTTTTTTTTTCATGCATATTGGTGGAACATCATTGTACAACAAAGTACGCCCAAAATCATGATTTTGTCTATTAAAATTAATTTAGTCTAAAATAAAATAAATTATTTGAATTATTTAACATTTATTCATTGATAATAATCGATGGTTGCAGCCCGAGATAGTTAACCTGACTTTGCCAGATGGGGGCGGTATTGGGTAACCATGTTCCCCAACACAGCAACCATCTGGGATCTCTCAGGGAGTTCAGCTAACACCGAACCGCTCCGTGGTCTAACCAATCAGCGTGAGCTAAGGGCGGGATATGTGCGAAACCGGATGTGAAGCTATATAGACACGTCAATATGATTGGTTGTGTTTGCACGCCCACACGGTGATAGACAGACGGTCCCATCCAATCATCTACCAAGTATCTTGAAAAAAAGGAACAGCGCCGTCATCGAATTTGCTTCCGAGATCCCAGATCCCAATAAGCTGTGAAACAAATTTGTGTAGCAAGCTTCTTGGATCTGGCAGCGTCAGGTTACGAGATAGTTGCTCATTCATGTTAATGGCAATCTTCCTGGCCAGCCCAAAGCAGTCAAGCGGGTGACGTTGTGGATCGTCAGAAATAGCCGACCTATAAGCTCACAACGCATGGCGGATGCAACACGTTGTGAGCTTATAAATCTGCTAATCTTGGTATGCAACATTGTCGTACGACAAAGCATAAATCAGGCTTAAACACACCTGAGGTGAGCTAGCTCAGGCTGCACATGTACTGCCTATTACATGCATGCATGCATTGCTGCAGCATAATAGACTCATGTGGACCAATGCAAAGGCAATTAGCTAATTAGTATGGTACAGTCACACCGCAGAGATAGACATGTAGAAGAGAGTAGGAATGTTGGAATTATTGCTTATGATAAACTGATGTGCAAGAAACAACATATGAATGCTGAGTTGGCAGTATACAAGACCACCTGCTCCATATGGAAGTGAGTCAATGTCAGCACATTAATTAAAGCATCTTCTGGATGAATGATGTTATCCATGCTGCCATAAAGCCTCAAGGACAGAACACTGAGAGACTTGATACAGTACACTGTACAGTACAGTCTCCACAATGAATAATCTAGATTCACACAACCACACTTATGCCCTATTTCAAAAATAGTTTATCTTAATGTTTTAGTAGGGAAGCCAGGTTGAAAGTGGTTAATACTGTATGTATTCAAACAATATGCAATTACTAATTTAAAAAAAGCTATCAACTTTGGAGTGGGAGTTTTGAGCATTAGGACTTGGGACTGTTTTGTGCCAGATGCAATACATTTCTGGACACATGGGTTGCCCACCCCCACTCCTGAGAACAAGCTACGGATGCCACGGTTATAGCTTCCCCTGAAGTAACCACAATTTATGCTAACCTCCTCCTAAGTCAACTCAACCTACAGGGCAAACACACACGCACGCACGCATGCACAGTCGCACACACGCAGGAACGATCACATATGCACACCCAGACACGGCATGTGTTAATACATACATAATATACATAATATACGAGACACACACACACACAGCACTTCACCTCGAGCTGCCTTTGTGCAGTCATCAATTCCCACATCGTCGCCCAGTGGGTAGATGGGTACAAGGTCTACAGAACCCATACACGGGTGGACCCCCGTGTGAGCACGCATGTCAATCAATCCACAGGCCTTCTGACACGCAGACAACACAGCATCCTCTGGAACACATTCATGGACACAATAACACATAAATGACAGCACTCCTTTATCCTTCGTATGTATGAATGTGTGTGTGTGTGTGTGTGTGTGTGTGTGTGTGTGTGTGTGTGTGTGTGTGTGTGTGTGTGTGTAAATACAGCTCCAAGTTCATGTTCTTCCGTAATATAATTCATTACATAATGTATTCTCAATTCATTGTGCAAGTGAAGTATTTAAAACCTTTTTTGTTTTAATCTTGATGATTATGGCTACAGCTCATGCATATCTAAAAATCCCAAGGGGCCAGTGAGGCACTCCAACGTTGAAGCGCTGGGCCCTAGTGGTAAGCGGAAGGACTGCAGGTGGACCCGTGGATTCATGACGAGGAAACCCCGTGCAGCTGGGCTTTAACATTGAGCGCTCGGTTGCATTTCCGCATTGGACCACCAAAATTTGGTGGTCCAATGCGGAAATGCGCCCAAAAAGGCGGAAATAGACAGTCCTTCGGGCTGCTTCAAAACGCCACTGAGCAACTTCCACTGACATGAATAGCGGAGGGGGCGGAGCTTCGCGCCAGATCATTCTCTATCCTTTTAATACTCCTTTTAAAAATCCTATCTCAAAATATTAGAATATTTTATGAGGCAACTAAAATATAAAATTATACATTTTTTTTAATCCAGAAATGTCGACCATCTGAAAAGTATATTAATGTATGCAGTCAATAATTTGTCTGGGCTACTTTTGAACAAATTATTTCATCAATGGGGCGTGGCGTGGAGGTGATCAGGCTGTGGCACTGTTGAGGTGTTATGGAAGCCCAGGTTTGCTTTGATAACAGCCGTAATTTCATTTGTATTATTGAGTCTTATGTGTCACACCTTTCTCTTGACAATACAACCTAGATTCTACATGGGTTTTCAGGTCAGGCCAGTTGGTTGGTCAGTTAAGCACAGTAATACCATGGTCAGTACACAAGTTAGTAGTTTTGGTACTGCAGGCAGGTGCCTAATCCAGCTGGAAAGGAAATTCTGCATCTCCATAAAGCCTGTCAACATACGAAGCACAAAGTGCTCTAAAATATCCTGATATATGGTTGTGTTGACTCCAGTGTGACGTTTTCATTGTCAGTGATGACTTGGAGTGCCATGTCATCAGTGGCAAAGCCAGAACTGAAGTTTTGGGTGGACCTGGCCAGGAGTGGGTTGGCCTGCATGCACACACGTGACGTCGCACCACATTATTCAAGTATTTATTCATTATAAAAAACAAAAACATTTATTTTGGGGCGATATTTATTTCTATCTGGCTGCATGTCATCTGCTGGTGTTGGTCCACTGTGTCGTATCAAGTCTAGAGTCAACACAGCCATTCATCAGGATATTTTAGAGCACTTTGTGCTTCCGTATGTTGCTGCCCACAGTGCCAAAACTACTAGTAATTGGTGAATTGACCACTGTGCTTAACTGACCAACAAACTGGCCTGACCTGAAACCCATGCAAAAACTCAATAATACAAATGAAATTACGACTGTTATCAAAGCTGGTAAGATAATATCATTGTCCATAACGTCCGCCGTTGTATTTTTCATCCCTCCCCCGTTGCTGCTGCTATGGTGGTGGGGGTCTGCTAAGCTAATGGGCTAACAAATAAAGATCTGTATTGAGCTTGCATGATATTCAAATTAATTTATTGTACAATGGCTTATATACAATGGCTATATGATATTAGATGATGAGAAATGTCCTTTTTTCCGATATGTTCAGTGGTACGATCATCCATTTTATTATCCCACGGTTAGAACAAAATGTACTGTGGCTTATAGGCTGAATCATATAGGATGATAGCTACAACTAAATGCTTTTGATTATTAGCATGCAAGACCAAATCAAAATGTATTGGTGATGACGCAGCGTTAGCACAGGAGGCTTCAGCTGTCCTCTGTTTTACATGTTGTAGAATTATGTCAGTCGAACGGCTGCTTTTTACAATTCTATTCTATTATTTTCCCTCTCAAACACACTTACTGATGGTATCAATACTGGCCACAATGGTGATGACAGAGCGATTGTAGTCATGGTCATTGAAGATGTTCAGCACAGTTGTCATCTCCCGTCTCTCCCCTGATAATTATGAAACAGGAAATTAAATGGTATTTATCAAAGAACACACAGAGGATGACGCATAACATACTGTTATTAGGGTGATGATATACAGTAACATACTGTAAAGAGCTATGATAACATAACCATTATGTCATAATAGTTACCGATGTGATGAAAACTACTGTAGTGTGTTGTCAAGGTGTCTACTTATAAAATGTATTCACACACACACACACACACACACACACACACACACACACACACACACACACACACACACACACACACACACACACACACACACACACACACACACACACACACACACACACACACACACAGAGGAAAAAGGGCTGTAGGGTTTGAGAGGACGTTTGCTGCTTGGCATAGATAGTAAATACATATATTCATTTTGAATTGATTGATCTCCACAATCAACCCCTGCCCTGAGCACAACCCACATTAGTGGGTTGTGTTCTTCTGTCAGCTGCTCATCAACCAAAACCCAATCATTTACAATGACATGGATCCCCAAGGCTAATAACTCCCGAGGGCTCTTCCTTTGACCTTCACATGTTTTTACCATGAAGGTCATATACGGCTGCCTTGGCCACCGTCTCCACCAGGTCCTTTTTGTGAGCCTCTGAAACGTTGAGCAGGCAGGCCACCAACCGACGGCCCAGATTACTGGAAGACATCACTCAGCACAACACACAGCAACACACATCTTACAAAATGAATGTTATCCCAATCATTGTCGTCGGCATTGGTCGTTGGCTAACACACAGAACGGCCTGTTATAGCGTCACCTTTTTATTACCTATAATCTGCGTGAAACGTTGCATACACACACCCTATCTGCCTTTTATAGCGCCACCAGGAGGCCGACTTTAGTAAAACATTTTTTTTGATATTACTCCTCCAGATTATATCCAAAAATCCCACAAATTGTTACACAGTACCTCTATAGTCGTGCTCAAGACGGATCTGTCTGATATTTCATATTCCAATCCAATTGGCTGACATTGGCATTCAACATTTGCAGGATTAGCCCGTTTTGAAGAAAAAGCCTCAAATCATGAACGCAGCGTGCAATTTATGTGAAATCTTTCACGCACTTTCCTACTAGGCTGAGGAATATATCTCACATTGGCCTGTTATAGCACCACCAACAGGTGGATTTTTGCACATTTTTGGAACAAAATGCCTCAAATCATCCAATTGCCATAAAAGGCGTAAGAAGAAATGGCACCCGTGCCCAGGCCGTAGCGTAACGGTCTGGGCACCGGACTGGTAATCCAGTCGCAGTGTGCCGCGGGTTCGACTCCCGGACCCGACACGGCCTTTACTGCATGTCATCCCCCCATCTCTCTCCCGTTTCCTGTCAGCCTACTGTCTGTCCCTTCAAAAAAAATCAATAAAAGGCGTAAGCCGCAAAAAAAAAAAAAAAAAAGAAATGGCACCCGTTTCACATTGGCCTATTATAGCGCCACCAGGAGGCCACAACCTGACCTGGCTTGGTGGAGACCTATGCCCCGAGGGGCACCTAAGGTGCCCCTTTTCTAGTTGACTATACTCCTGTACAGTGTATGGCATATTTCCAGTGGTGGAAAAAGTACTCAATTGTTTTACTTAAGTAACAGTATCAATACTGCAATATAGAAATACTTACAAGTAAAAGGAATTCCTATGTCCAGCATTGAGGGTTTGTGTAAACACAAACATTGTTTTGCTACCACCACCTGTGAACTAGTTTTGAGTTTGTGTAAAAAACGTGTGTGAAGTGAGGGGCGCTCATATCATCATACATGTTCATGATGTACGATGATATTGTCAATGGGAATTTGTTGTGTTAGGACAAACGGCTTCTCAGTTAAAGTGGGTGACAATATTATCACAAGAAAAGATGAAATTACCTACCTAGGTTCCATCCTGGAGGCAAATCTTTCCTGTAATAAAATGCCATCAATGTAATAAAAAAAGTCAACCAAAGAACAAGATTCCTGTACAGGATCTCCTCAATGGTCACCAAAAATACCTTGAAGACCCTAACAGGAGTTCACGAGTCACGACTATGCGTGCACCTCATGGTACCACAGCACCTCAAAGGCCTTAAAACAAGACTCCAGACATCCCAAAACAAACTGGTCAGGCTACTACTTGGCCTTACTCCCAGAACCCACCTCACCCCTGGCCATCGCTACACCCCTAAGATATCCATGCACCTGTCAAAATTTGAAAATACTTGTCAACAAAGTCCACAATCACAACACCAGAGGGAGTTCAACAAACCATGTGCATTGTGCAACCCATCTTATTTTTAAACTTGGTAGCCTACCAGTAAAAAGGAACATTAGGTGCAGTATAGTGACTGGGCATAAATGTTTTAAATGTTTTTAAATGTTTCAGCAAATTCAACATACTGTAAGGGCAGGACCAGGGCAGAACAAGGCAGAAAGAGCCTGGTGGTTAGTCAGTCAGGGAGTCAAGGACCTATCAAAAGGCTGACAATGGGTCATTAAGAAATGTGAATCCCTAGACTCCTTCAAAACTGCTCTCAAAGAGCACAGGTGGCTGCAATTCGAAACTTGCCCCCGCCCCCAAAAAAAGGAAAGTCCCCCACTCCCTTTTTTCCATACTGTACAGTGTACACGTATCCCCTCTTTTTTTGAGGGGTGCTAATAAAGGAGAATTTACGTAATGTGTCTGAACAAACAAATTGGCTATTTGTCATAACACAATTACAAAACCAGTAAAATGAGTAAATACCATTGACAATGAATGGAGAACTGTTTAGAAAAGCTGATTTGCTCGTCCACATAATGAGTCATGACTCATTATGTGGACGAGCAAATCATCTTTTCTAAACACAGTGCAACTGTTTTAATTCAGCTCTGAGCTTTGACAAATTAATTTCATTGTCAAAGTATTTGTATACTATGTGCAGTGACAATAAATTTAATCTAATCTAATCTAATATTCATTTTTTATTGGATGATATATGACGACAAGAGCGCCCCTTCACACAGGTGTGGTTTTTACTGTAGCCTATATGATTTTATTTTATCCTTCATAGAAGTATATTTATTTTGTACGTCTCTAAATGTACATCTCTGATGGTGCTTTTTATGGTTTTATCCTCATTGCTGTTCTTGTATTGACTCAAAATTGTACTACAATTTTACTTATTTTCCACCACTACATATGTTCAATGCAGACTCTTACATTTTGTTCAAAAAAAAAAAAATCATCTATAGGCCTATATAAACTGTGGCTCAGTTTAGGGCACAACATAATTTCTAAACTTCAATACAGCAATTGAAATGAAAAAGGACGTGTTGAAATGTGTACTTTGGAATAATATCTCTAAAAGCATGTAGGCCTACGTTTAAATAATAATTTGAAGCAATTATTCCAGTAAGCTTTGAACTACTACTAGCCAATTTGAACTACTTTGAGCAAAGTTCACTTGTTGTTTGACCAGGAATTGACTGACAGCTGGTGGAAAATGCAGTTATTTCTCATTAGACTCGCGTAGCCAGCCTTCATCTGCCTTTGCAATGATTTCTCATGACATTAAAGTCAAACAATAAACAAAACAACTGTGATTCATAAAAACATAGTTTGTTTGAGAGTGACACTCACGTGTTTCTGTAGGTGTTGGTGGAAGCGTGTGTTTTCGTGCTGCTATCATCAGCGGTTACCATGACAATCAACTCATTGTCCAATTACATCGCGGAGTTCACTTCAGGCCATGGGATCTACTAGACAACTGCCATGCGCAAATAATATGCAAATAATATACTCCCGCAGTACCAGTAGAAAGCTTGGGCTTCTATTAGCAGTTCAGTGTTCGGGTCCGGTCTAGAGCCCGCCTACTGTATCTGCCTATTTCCACCTGTGTCATTTGCACCAACATGCAAATGACACAGTTTCCGTGTCCCCTGTAGACCGGATATGCATTATTCAAATGCTTATGGATTGTATTTGCTTTCTACTTGTACTTGCTTTTCCTCCGAGGTGGAAGCCTTTGCCTTGGCTTACGTAAAAATGACCCACGGAGCCACCTGGTGGATAAATTAATATTTAACATAAATAATGATTTCCGCCGTTCCTCGAGCTCGAAGCTCCAAACAAAAATGCAGCAATACAGAAATAGAAGTAAACGAAGAACACCACTGCACGTATTCCTATAGATATATATTACCAATACCAATGAAAAGTAGAGCATTTGTATTCTAGTTATTCATGCTCGTCGTTCGCAGGCTCGCAGGGGGCTGTTCTCTGATCGCTGCAGCCGGAGAGTCATGAGCTCCACGTCGGCCACATCCTCATCCCTGCTCCCCGGCCCACTGTGTCAGACAGGTACCCCGGATACAAGCGCTGCAAGCCCACAGAGGCTCCAGCGTCTGGTCGGTGTCCCTGGATCTCACCCAGAGCGAGTCAACGACTTGCTGCTGTTACGGCCTTCGGGATGCGGATCAGACCTAGAAGAGGTCCAGGACGGTGGATCTGGATCACATGTCGTCTTCTTCCCCGGTGACATTCAGGTCTGTTTTTCCAGGTCTGAGTACTGTGTACGAGTTTCCAATATTATTACCACTAACAAATGTAACAAAAATAAATGATCCTGTTTGTGTAATGTTCGTGTCGTGATGTTAAAGAAGTGTCTCTAGCCCCCGTTTAAACTGCCTCATACTATTTTTTTTTATAAAGCACCATAATTTACTTCAACAAAACAGCAGCATTATGACATAGACAGATTAGTTTATTGTGACATAAACATACTGTAGCCTACAGTACGTTGCTGTAGTAGCTCTGGTCCATATAGCTCTAATCATGGAATTAGAGCTATATATGGACCAGAGCTACAGTTGCTGTAGGAAATGCAATTATTGTACTTCAAGTACAAGTGTACAACTGACAGTCACAGTGTGGATAATTAACAATATAAATAAAATAAAAAGGTAAAATAACTATGTAAAATGAATAAATAAATACAAACAATAGTCAAATAGATCAACAAATCCTTTATATACACATAATGTGGGTAATAATACTGTACATACTACATAACTTGGTGCATAAAATATAACACCCCATGAAGCCTTTATTTCATGGATATTGTTTTGTTTTTGTCACATTCCTAAGCATTTCTTAGAAGTGCTTTAAAAGTCCTCACTCCAGCAGTGACAAACACCTGACTAGCACTGGCCCCTCTGGGCGTAGGAGTATTCTCATTGCAACATATGCAACTTTACTAGTAGCCCTAGAACGGCTCTTGTTGTTACATACAGTATGTACAGTATTTCACATACAAGAGCCATAGAACACCCTCCTTGATTTCTGGTAGAACTTTAACATATGTGGCATAAATGTGATAAATGCTCCGTTTGTACTCACCCATTAAATAATTCCAAAGACGTGGTGGTGGTGTGAAAAAAACACAAAAGTTTGCGGTCACACAATTGGCAGGTGCTTTGCGATAGGTGCTGGGTAATTAATCACACCACCTGCCAATTGTGTGACTGAAAACTTTTGTGTTTCCCTGGTCAATTGGTGATGACGTCTGCGGTAAACAGGACGTATTTGTAAAATCAGTTCATCGATTGTTCCGGCCCCCCTCGCCCGGAGAGAAAGATGTCCGTGTGCATCTCTTGAAAAAGTGGATATAATTGACTAAATACACGTTTTGTGCCAGAACTTTCACATGGATATAAAACTAGAGGACCATTTTTCACACCACGTCTTTGGAATTATTGAATGGGTGAGTACAAACGGAGCATTTATCACATTTATGCCGCACATGTTAAAGTTCTACCAGGATTACCAGCAAGCGATCTATGCCTGTGATACATGAACATTTACGAAGTATAATTAAATGATCACAGGCATTCTAGGTCTACTTTACTAGATGTTTTATAACATGACCACAGGTGAGCAGTATAGAGCGGTGCCGTTATGCAATATGCCTTAACATGACACTTTCACTTTAGTAGAACATTGACTGAACTTATGAGCAATAGTGTAATAATAAAACCTGCACAGGCCATATATTTTTTACAGTTTAATGTTTAGAGTTCAAAAGCAACATGCTTACTGAGCATCTTCTGTACCAGGCAGTAATGCAGCTGCAGTCATGGTTTCCTGGTGAGGTTACAGAGTATCCTTGAGCCCATGATGAACCTCTCCACTCTGTGTGGGAAGTAGAACTGTGGACATGCCTCCTTTGATGATGGTACCTGCGTGGTATGAATAGGGCTGTCACGATCATGACATTTTATGATTGTCATACTAGTGCAATCATGCAGTCATCAGTCATCACCAGGTGTAATTTTCGGGCCTGTTGGAAACTCTAGTTTTGTCCGGCTGCCGGGCACAGCTGCGCTAATAACTTTGGGGCGGGCCCGTCTAGAGTTTGAATGGATGGGTATCAGTCAAAAGGGGGCCATCGAAGAGGAAGTACGGGTGGGGAGGGATCAACATATGGAATGTCAGAACAGGTCAGCTCCATATGGAGATCTAAGGGTTTGAGGTCAGATCAGATGTAGAGTTGCTGGCCGGCTCCATATACAGTATGAAGATCTAGGTGATGATCCAGTCTTCCATGTATGGCTAAGGGTTTGATGGGATCAGTGTCATGATCTTCATATATGGAGAGTAGACGGCCATATATGGAGCATGTCACGAGGCGTGACGGACATACTACTACTACTGGTGTCTTGGCTAAATCAAAAGTCAAAATGTCAGTATCGTGTCTATAGTCACAGCAATTTGTCTCTTATGTTTGTGTTGTGCAGAACTTCGAGGAGGAGATGGCTGTGCAGCAAGAGGGATCCCAGTGGTTGTGCTGGAGTCTGGAGCAGACGGCACTGGCTCTGGGACGCCGTTTTCCCGGACGGTACATCTGGGTGGTGCGAGCCTCCCTCATGTACCTGCACAAGTTCAGCTGCTACCAGAACTTTGTAGTGAGCAACATGTTCGGAGCGCCTGAGCACTCGGCCTACTCACCTGATTATGGGGCCTTTCATCACCTCAGGTTGGTCACTGTGGCATCATTATAATTTTGTGATGTTCAGCCATCTACTTCGACCAGTGGGAGGCAGTGGTGGAAAGTAATTAAGTACATTTGCTCAATTACAATGTTGTGGTACTTTCATACTTTCACTTAACTTGAGTATTTAAATGTATTTTATTGTACTTTTTACACTACAATTATTTAAAAACATTATACTATACGACTATTTGAAAATAGCTGATCTACAAACTAACAACACATCGTATTAGCACAAAGTGTCATTCTAGCCTTGTGTCTATTGAAACTAAACAATGTGGTTGATTTGATTTCAGGGCGCTCCTGAGTCATGGCATGGATCGAGCCAACTTGCCCAACCCCCTTCCACCACCAGGAGGTGCTGGCACCATCCCCTCCGACTTCTCCCTGACTCTGGTGGGTTTCAGCAAAGGCTGCGTGGTTCTGAACCAGATGGCTTACGAACTGGCTGGCGCTTATGCCGACCCAGCGCTGTCACCCTTCATGGGACGCATCACCGACATGTTCTGGCTGGACGGGGGTCACCCTGGTGGCAGTGAGACCTGGGTGACAGATAAACGAGTGCTGAAGGCATTAGCTGGCAGCGGCATGGCCATCCATGCCCATGTGACGCCCTACGAGGTGTGTGATCCCATGAGGGCCTGGGTGGGCCGGGAACATAGAAACTTTGTCAAGATCCTGGAGGACTTTGGTGCATCTGTGAACAAGAAGCTGCACTTTGAGGACAAACCCGCCTCCATCGACAACCACTTCCGGGTTATCCTGGAGTTTTGAGTGGCATTCACACTCTGGGTGGGTAGGCCTATAGGGTGACTGTTAACACCAGGTGATTTCAGCCACATATTCATGAGTCTAAAACTTGGAAGTAAATTACTCTGCACTCTGAATTTGTTCTCATTCGCTAACATTACCTCATTTTCTGTGATATATGCTTTTAAGGTTGAAGATTGAGAATACGCAAACAATATTAGCAGTCTCCCTTTAATAAATGTACTTACCATAATTATAGGCAGAATATCCCAAGACATGAGTCTTAAATATGAAATCCTCTAATTACCTGTTCTAACCTCTCTCCCAGAACCTATAGCCCTAGCCTCACAAATACTGTCTCCGCCCTCCGGCATACATTTTAACATTCCAGTTGTTAACTAGTTGTCAGACTCATTTAGGATTTCAGATGCTTGCATTCCACAATGTTATGTTTCAAAAGTTGTCTGATACACATGCTTTCTTCTGTAGTCATGTGTTCCCAAATTCAGCTCTTGCCAGGGATAAATCTTTTTCTGAAATGTTCAGTAATATGGTCTAATGTGTGAATGGATAAAAGCTAAAGCATGTTTACAGAGTAATGTATTCCAGTGGATGTGATTGCTATGTAAGCTTATATACAGTAGCATCTTTGCACTATTGTCATGCCTGAAATGATCTTTTTCATGAATGTAAATTAATGAATGTAATTTAATTTAATGTAATTTAATTTATTATTTAACAAAATGACAATTTTTCAACTGAAGGAATTGTCGCTCAACATTTCAGTGTAGAATATAAACTAGCGTTAACTTTTACCTCCTGCCATTTAATTACTTACTTTGTACACTTTCCCCCCAAAAGGTCTCACATACAGCGGATCATTATGAATAGCTACATTTGCATTGCACACAGGAGAGGTTTAATATAGAACAAGGTGAGATATCACATCCACCCCTGATCTACATACAGTATACCTGCTATGAAGTATGAACACGTTTTGTCCCTTGATCATTCATTCTCAGATTGCTTACTGTACATGACAGTGATGTACTGTAGTTTGTTTTGAGTCATAGCTCTCCTCAACGGCAGGGGGAAGTGTACAGTATCTGTTAATACAAGCCCATTACAACTATTGGCTGGGGAGGTTCCATACTTCTGTTTTGGTTAGCAACCCAAATCTAGGATGATGTGCCACGTTTTTAACACTGGTTGTAGTTAAGTTTTTGTTTTATTTGTTACGTTTATAGTTTTTCATCAACCGAATTTGAGCCCATTTGAAAAGATTTTGTGCATAAGAGTAGATTTGTCAACATTGTCTTGCAAATAGCATATCCACAAGCTCACATCATAGCCAAATAATAAAATAGGGTTTAAGTGTTTATAAATCAATGGCATAAAAATATATTATAGGAAACCAAAACCAAATGATTTGCATTATTCATTGAAGATGAGAAGAAAAGAAAAAACAGGTTTACATAATTGTCTACAATCTTTAATGAGCTTTCCAGCTTGCTGTATAATGCCTACATATTGGTCTGTGGTCAATCAGAATACAATGTAGATTTCTTTCAATGCAATGAAAATGCTCGTACATAAAAAAACAAAGCCAAATAAACATACATGTCTAATAGTTACTTTGCTTGTGAGTCGAGTTTCACTCAAACTTTTTTGCTCCAGTCGACCAGGAATGTGAGATGACATCACGATGACTTCACTGCTCTAGTTCTCAAGGGTGATGGTATGAGTGCAAATGAAGCATCTCTTTTTTTTCATGCTCAGACAATAAACAAGCACACAACACAGAATGACTGGCAGCTGCAGGGATCTTAATCAGGTCAGCAGCACAAAACTAATTATACAACACTGCAGTTAAGTGAACACTGTCTGACAGCGCTGGACTACACTGCCAAATACAACCACCTTTATATAATATATATCAGATGAAATCGCAAACAATGTTTTTCTACAAGTGAAAGTGGGCAGGTTGGTAATTGACTGCTCTCAATACAATTTACTAAATGTCCTTTATCAATGCACTGCACTTTTTTCAGGACTGCCTAAGAAAACAACTGACAGATTACAACTTGTCCAAAATGCAGCAGCCAGAGTTTTAACTAGAACTAAGATGAGAGAACATATTACTCCAGTTTTGGCATCACTGCACTGGCTTCCGGTTGTTTTTAGGATTGATTTTAAAATTATTTTACTTGTCTATAAAGCTCTCAATGGTCTCGCACCTTCCTACCTACATGACTGCCTGCCTAAATATGTCCCAAACCGCCCCCTAAGGTCTTCCACTGCTGGCCTGCTCGCTTTGCCTAAGAAAAAGGCAACTAAAGAATACGGGGAAGCAGCTTTTTGCTTCTACGGGCCGTCGGCATGGAACAAGCTCCCACTGTACCTTCGTCAGGCAGCCTCTGTAGACATTTTTAAAGCTCAGCTCAAGACCCACTTCTACAACATTGCTTTTAATTGATCTTTTATTTTTTGTTATTCATGTCCTCACTGTATTGCATTACTGCTTGTTTTTTAATGTCGTTGCCTGGCTTTTCTTTTATTCTCCATTGTTTTGTAAAGCACTTTGAGCTGCATTTCATGTCATGAAAGGTGCTATACAAATAAAGTTTTATTAATATTATTATTATTTATCGAATCAAATTAACCTCATGAACCCCTAGCATCCCTATTCTGGGAATTTCATAATAGAAGATTTGACCAAAATATGAGAACATGTGGTTAAAATAACAGATCTACAAGCTCTCAAAGTGTCACAACATGACAAGTTGTGAGACATTTGGTGTAGAGGGGAAAACGAGGGCTGCAGATATTAGACCCCTGGGCGATCCCGGTCAACAAAGCATGTATGGTTTAAGTGGTTAAGCTATGTCACCCTGATGCAATAAAAACACAAAACAAGTCTGAAAAACATTTGAATGAATCAATCTCACCTTAATTACACTCAGTCAATGGTAAGACAAATATGATTTTTAATAAATCTTGCTGAGATGAATTTACTTTTATTCATTTTTTAACAGTGGTGTTTCAGTTCCCGAGGATGACAGCATAGAGATGAGCACATGGCCGTGCACGAAAACACCCATAATCCCACAGTGTGTGACACACAAAGGCCATTGTATGATTCTGGTGACATCGCTTGGGCAAACCTTGAGGTCTTGTACAACAACAAACAATAACAATGTGTTTGGCACCTCTATGAACAAAGGGGAACGCTTTGCTGGAGGCTGACAGAGTTGAGCTCTAAACGTCAGTATGCCAGTTGCCACCGTGGACAGTTATTCTATCATGCTTTGACGTATAGGACATGGCTGGCGTGCACCGATCCGACAGGACCTCAGATTCCACATTTTAGTCTGGCAGCCGAGGTGGACGGGTGGGAAATTTGGTATATAGCCTTTTTTATTGGCCTAAAATATTGTCTATATACATACATTCATGAATCCACTTGCTGACCGGCTGTATTGAGCAACCGTTTCTTGTGACCCTACCATTAACATCCTATGGCAGGCAGAAATGTAAGAAATGTCAAACTTTACTTTTGCTTTAAGTAGCATGTGACATGTCAAACTAGGTGGTTTTTATGCTTCTGAATACATTCCAAGCATTAGCTTTGCACAAAATACACTCCTTGGGCTAAAAACAGCCATAGCCACTTGCCCAAATGTGCTGACCTCATCACATTTGTGCTGGCCTTATTCAAACACAGGAGTGTGAACTTTTAGACAGGGAGACTATTAACAGGACAGGGCGTATCCCCTGTTGCCTGGCGACACTCATCACATTTGGCATGACGTCTATGGCCATTTTCAGCCCAAGGAGTGTTTTTTGTGGAAAACTAATGCATGGAATGGATTCAGAATCATGAAAACCCCCTAGTTTGACATGTCACATGCTACTTAAAGCATAAGGAAAGTTTGAAATTTTTGACATGTTTGCCTGCCATAGGATGTTAATGGTAGGGACACAAGAAACCCCTATAAAAATTGCCCAATACTGACAGCCGGTCAGCAAGTGGATTCATGAATGTATGTATGTATATAGACAATATTTTAGGCCAATACAAAAGACTATATACCACATTTCCCACTTTAAACAAAAGAAGCCTGTCGGCTGCCGGACTATTTCAGTATACAGTAGCCTTTCATCCATCTCACTTATATCTTCAAGGACTTTCTTCTTTCAAAAATATCAGAATCATCTGTTCTTGCTTTAAACATTCTCAATATTTCAGCTGCTTTTCCAAAAATCTTTCACACCCTCATTTCACAATATTCAACTTCACTTCACAATTTAAGATTATGTCACCATCGAACCACAACGCTTACTCAACTGTGAAACAATCTCGCTTCCCATCAAAAGCCTCTCACATTGTCTTCCAGTACCGTCTGGACAATCTTTCCATCCCGTATAATCTCTATCGTCACTTCCTAGAACCATCCAAGCAACCAGTCCCCATCCATAGCAATGGCAACATCAACTTATTTCAACACTGTAAGCAAGCAGAATACAATTCTTCAATCACGGCCAAAACGTTAAACCAGCACTGATAAGAACGTAGACTACTGCTGCTTTTCTACAGGTAGTTCATTGCATGTTTCTGGTGTCTCAGGTGTGGAACAGGACAACGTTGCCTCCCACAAGGCTGAAGTGAACAACCACAGCTCCAAACACACCAGCACAGATTTTACATCCAAATATAAACAAACATACTACTCCAATACATAAATAATAGGCCTATAAAGAATCATATTAAGAGTATAAAACTAAATCAGCAAATATAAAGAGGCAAACAGGTACAGACTGACAGTTCATGCCCTGAGAATGAGGAAGACCGCGAACGGATGAAGGTAGTTGAAGGTGAATTATTTTCTATACACTCCAGTGGTGCACTTGGACAACACTTTAACCTACAAGTATAATTGGCCTTTAGGCCACCAGCTCCATACATTACATACTATAGCTTTTAATGCCGATTCAAAATGAAAACAGGGGGAAAAACTGGGGAAGCACAGGACAAGCTCAGGTCAATGTCTGAATGAACACCAAAACATAAGTAGTTTAAGTCATATCTCTCTGCCACTACACAGTAAAATCCTCAATGTCAATTAAAATGAATACTCAGGATTTTACAGTGTATGTAATAAAGGGGTGACATGGACAGTATGTAAGGGTGTGACCAAATGAGTCATTTTTCAGTCCGTTTTAATCTGTCATCTTGCTACTAAACAGACACCAGCAGGACCTGTTGGCTCACTTACAACATAATAGATTTTTTTTAAATGAGGTACACAGTGTGGTATAAAAAAATAACCTCTCCCCCCAACAGGGGCTTTTTTTCTTTTGTTGAAATGACTGCATTTACAGACTTAATGTGTACAATACACTTCTATTCATATATTATTAGGCATGGAATTCTAGTCCAGTGCCCTTAGAAGTGGTCTTCCACCAGTTAAACCCTATATACTTAGTTGATCAGAGTCCGTAGAGGCCACTCCCGTTTTCCCTCTACACTTAATATATAGATATCCGAAAATAGTTAATCTACAAGCTCACAATACATCACATTGTGTTGCATTGTGAGCTTGCAGCTCAGCTATTGGCTAAATATTCACCTCAGAATAGGGAGTGGGACGCTAGGGTTTTAAGTGGTTAAGTTCCACATTTAGCATGCATGAGTTCCCCAGTTATTAAAAGGTTTATATAAAGCCTGTACCCCTCAGGGGCTGGCCCACGGGAACAAAATTATGCTGGATTTATTTTGCTGAATGCGTGAGAGCTGGAGAAAAGAACTGCTGAAAAAAGGAATGTAATATGCTTGCTTGTAATCCTGCCCTACAGCTGGTTTGTCCATAAAGAAGAAGTACAGCTTCTCGTGAAACATCAACAGGGTTGTGCCACTGTTTCGGTTACAAAACATTACGTACTACCGTTCGGTAATGTCACTGGAAGACCCAAATACTAACTTGACACGGAAACGTGTTGATCACATGTAGGCAGGCAGAAAACCGTCTAATGATTTGTTGTTACGTTTTGCATGGCCAGAGATTTGGGAATTATTATCATTCATGACCACATACAGAGTTGCTTAGCTAAATATGTGTGTGTGCGCGTGTGTGTGTGTGTGTGTGTGTGTGTGTGTGTGTGTGTGTGTGTGTGTAATCCGTACGGTAACATAACACTAGCTGGGCCCAATCACTAAGACCACTTCAAAACAGGTTCAGGCCTTTAGGCAAAGTAAGATATAGTGTCCATGTGGTTTCAAGTTCCTTTAAAAAAGAAAGAAAGAAAAAACTTAGTTCACAAATGGAAGAGTACGAATCATTGCGTAGATTTTCCCTTGAGATTATCCACACAGAAACCACTAGAAGAGCATAAACATGAAACAATACATAGAAAATATCAACTTACAATAAAAGTTATTACCGGTACTTATTTTAGACCAACACATTACATGAACCAAGAAAAAAATAAAGAGTGATAAATCAGCGTTGAAATTTTCAAAACCTTCAGCTGGTAATCTTTGGCGTTGAGTGATGGGCACCTGCCCTCAACCAAGGCATGGAACACAACATCAGGCCTAAAGGGAGATTTACAGTATACTTAGTTGCACACCGGTGGCCGACAAAACATGCAACCAAGTATAAACCAGGCATAAGTGCTCTCGCGTGTTGGCCAATTGGCAGATGGTTCTCTGAATGCAGGAAACAAACCTAAGGGCTGTGTCCACCGTCCACAGAAAGCTTTTTTATTTATTTTTGTATTTTATTTAGCAGAGGACCACTTTAAATATCATGACCAGATCGCTTCGTGTTCTTATTTAGCGCATGGAGCATTTGTTGACGCCCATGGACTTCGAAACTATCAATAAATGACATTGATGAGGTGTGCTCCTCTCCAAAAGTAAATTATTTTCTACTTTAAGAGGGGCACTCAGCCAAAAAATGCTGTATGCTGAGCATGCTGAAAAACGTTATCCTCGTCACTGGGAAGAAGAGTGCGTCTTTACCATAGCAATGAATGGCAGAAAAGCGTTGGCAGCTCAACTTTTGTCGACACAGTCCCTAAAAACCTACAGTATGAGGGGGTAATGAACTACCCGACCACACTCCTTTCTGCTCCCCTTCTTTTTCTAGAGGTCACCGTCCCCGGCAGCCAGAGCCTCCTCGTCAAAGCGGAACCTTTTTGTGTGGGAAGGGGGTGAGTCCAAGAAGTTCTCCTTGTCCTCCGTTGGTGGGGCGGCCCATTTCGTGCCGCTACACCTCTCACGGAAGAAGGTGCGTGGTGTGACTGGCTCCGGGCCCAGAAGAGGCGGCGTCTGCTGCTGCCATAGCCACGGGTGGCTCATACAGTCTGCAGCACTGGGACGGTCCCTGGGCGGGAACAATGATGATTCAGTTTATGTCATCCAAAAAAGGGAGTTAACTTCGATTTATCTTTCTGTCTGTTTCATCAAATATAGGCATCCTCAGTTTTGAAATTCTGTAGTGAATTTAAGTGCTTTCTGCAAGCTTGTTAATGTATTTGTCTGTGTCATAATTGGCATACCAATGTGGTTATTGGTACAGAATAAACATCCTGACAACAGGAACTCACATTTGTAGAGTCAGAGTAGTTAACCACAAAAACCCCTCCTCTTTTCACTGTACACAATATCCTCAACGGATGTTCCCCCAGAATAGGAGCGTTGAGGTTCAGGGTGACTCACTCAGGTGCTTTGACCAACAGCTTTCGGATGAAGTCCACAGCGAGCTCGGACACATTGGCAAAGTTTTCCTTGCTGTAGTCCACATTCACTTGAGACACGTTCAGGTAGGTCTCCTGCTTGTTGTCCCCCACAAACGGGGACTCACCCGTCACCAGCATGTAGGCAATGACCCCGACACTCCTGAAGAAAACAAACGACAACAACATACCACTTCACGGGTTCCATTCTTCATATTTAGATAATGAAAATATTAAAAGAATATCCACCATGTAAGAAATGTGTGTGTGTGTGTGAATACATTAAAAAACAAATCTACAAATGGGGTGGTTGTATTTGGTCTCTATGCTCTTCTAGACATTAAAATCCTGTATTCAGGTAAAAAAAAGAATCCCCAGAGCAGGCAGGCTCTGAGAGGTAAAGGATTAAGCACTTGTGCGGGTTCAAATCTTATAGCTATAATCAATCATAAAGCATTTTTGTAAGTTTGGGTCCCAGGGAGACGTAAAATTTATCTTTTGAGTCTTGAGTCTTTGAGTCCTGAGGATCCTCTAATGTCATTAATATCTGGGATTGTTTGGCTTGACATTCATGCGTGCATTGTGTAAAGGACTCACCATAGGTCAGTTGCTGTTGTGATTGGTTCATAGTTCAGGATCTCTGGGGCTGAATGGAGCCATGAAGGAAGAAGAGAAAAAGAGAGTAATTATATTTTATCATCACCAGAAGAAGCCATCAGGTCAAACTTCTTATTACACAGATTGTTTTGGTAAAGATTAAGTAAAGTTTCTGATGGAGTTCATTCCCAAGTATTGGATGTGACAGCCTGATCACATATGAACTATAGATGGATTCAACCTGACAATAACAGTGAATGTTCCAAACTCTTGGATAACCAACACACAAGAAATGGTATGCCTGGCTTTTGGTCTAATGCTGTGTTCACACTGGCAGCTACCAAAGATGCAGCATATCTGTTGCCAAAGAGCATTTGAAGTGTTTTGAAAAAAGGTTGTTGAAGGAAATAATGAATTTCCCCCCATTACAAGCAGGAACTGTGTGAAGAGAGAAGGTGGGTGGAAATTGTTAAACAACACTTGCTCGTTTTGTAGCTTTGAAACTGCTAATGTGAAGATAAAGCCAGCTCAACTTTATTTAGTAGCTTTGTAAGTGTTCCAGTTCATCCCATAGCTTCATTTGATTGGCTTAGCAGCAGATTTTAACTGAAAACACATGTGAAGGCGTATTATGTTTCTGGTTCAAAGCTGCTGCTGACCCAATCAAACAAAGCCTGGCAAACTGAATTGGAACAGGAAACAGGTTCTGTATACCACCTTCTGAAGACTGGGACTTGAAATGTGATTTTATGGATCCTGGAGGCTCAGTATATTTTCTGTAGGCTCATATGCCAAGTTGTGCGTAAAGGGGCATCTGGGTAAAGTTCCTGCCCCCCAACTGCACCAACTAGGGATTTGAATCCTCTGTGGTACATCCTGTTCCAATTAACATATTTAGCTGTAATCCGTAGGTGGGAACCAGGGCGGAGAGGGCTTTCTCTGCATTACTGACTCCAACAGGTTGATTCAGCAGGAAGCACTGCGAGGGATAGCATGCCAATTGTCAATGCACTGAATGCAGACACTATAATCCGGCACCCAAGGTGGACGGGTGGGAAATTTGCTATATAGTCTTTTTTATTGGCCTACTACAATATTGTCTATATACAGTACATACATTCATGAATCCACTTGCTGACCGGCTATCAGTATTGAGCAATTTTTATAGGGGTTTGTTGTGATCCTACCTAGCTTTTTCTCTGCCATCTACGTTCATAAATGTAGCTAGGCTAACGGTACCTACTGGTGCTATCTACCAGGCGCGTAGCGTGGAGCAAATTATTGACTGGGCAAATTAGCATCGCGGGGAGGGGGGGGGGCACCCCGGCTGATAGGTGTGAAGTGTGAACAGTTTGGGGGACCATTTAAAGGGTAAGACCACTTCTTTTGAGGTTTGGGTTGTGTAGTTACTTTGCCAAACTCCAAATGTGGACAAGAAATACAAAATTACTGCTCCAGTGATTAGAAATTGATAATTCAAAATATGCTCCTCATTGACTTACATTGTAGCTAAAACAGCTCTCAAAGTCACTCTTTTAGTATGTAAACAAACACAAACAAAGCATCACCAAAACTCATGTGTTTTTTTTTTTCTCATAAAAATGTTAGATTCCTGTTGATTTTACTATTTGAAGATCTGGATCCAGATCCACGGATCCAGTCCGGGTTTTCTTCCCAATAAAATGGACAAATCAACAGGAAGATAACATTTTCATGAAAAAATAAAACCACATGAGTTTTGGTGATGCTCTATATTGTCTGAATCAACACTGTTTGTTTTCGTACTAAAAGAGTGACTTTGAGAGCTGTTTTAGCTACAATGTAAGTCAATGAGGAGCATATTTTGTTATTATTTTCTAATCACTGGAGCAGTTATTTTTTATTTCTTGTCCACATTTGGAGTTGCATCATGGCAAATTAACTACACAACCCAAACCTCAAAAAAAGTGGTCTTACCCTTTAAAACAAAGGCGGCTTGCATGCTGTGGTTTGCTATACTAAACAGAAATGTGCATGAACGGGCTGCCAAAGTAGGCTATATTTTGTTGTTTTTCTTGTTTTTTCACCCCCTCTCTTCGAAGTTAGACTGGGCCAGCTCTAAACTGCTGTGAAGGTTTAGAGCTGGACAAACATTTCTCATAACGTCTATGGCCGCTTTTAGCCCAGTGTTTTTTGTGAAAAACGAATGCTTGGAATGGATTCAGAATCATGAAAACCCCCTAGTTTGACATGTCACATGCTACATAAAGCAGAAGGAAAGTTTGACATTTTTGCCTGCCATAGGATGTTAATGGTAGGGTCACAAGAAACCACTAAAAGAAATTGCTCCATACTGACAGCCGGTCAGCAAGTGGATTCACGACTGTATGACAATATTTTAGGCCAATAAAAAAAATACTTTATACCAAATTTCCCACTTTAAACAAAAGAAGACTGCCGGACTACTAGTTTCCTTCCACTATCAAAGTCAACATGGTGACTATCACTGACTTCTGAACTCTATATTCATATTCATATGTGGCAGACCAATGTTGAATGACATGAATCCATTTTATTATCACTGGCTTACCCACGTATTCTGGTGTTCCTAGAATCTCTCGGAGCTCTCCCACTACACCCAGTCGCCGTGCCAGACCAAAGTCCACAATCTTTATGTCCCCAGGAGGAGACAGGTTGGTCAAGAGAATGTTCTGAGGCTAGAACACAACCAGAAAGAAAGAGACAGTGAGCCATATGCCCAAGTGCATATCAGGAAGTGATTCAACCATAGTGGAAAATTACTACAAGATACCATGTAACTGCGTACTGCTTATGACTATATAGCAAGGTATTTGGCTCTACGGAGGATTCGATATATCACTCTGACAGCTAACATTGCTTGGAGAGTTGATTCATTTGATTTTATTCCTTTTAAGCTGTTTTGGCTTGTAGAACAGTAAAAGTGGCTGTCCTGACCTGGTGTGAAATCCTCTCATGTGCGTATGCATGTGTGGCAAGTATTACATAATCACCGGATCACAATTGTTTGCTCAAATCGAAATTAGTTTGCATGGTTGTATCAGTCATTCGAATAATTTTGATGAATCTTCACAAAAACAGCTGCGTAAAATCAAGAAAAATGTCATATTTACATCATCATCATCCTTTGGTATGCTCATTTATCCACTTTCAACCTGGCCTCTCTATTTTGGGCATATAGGGCTAAGAACATTTACAAATATTCAAAAATAGTGAAAATTGTGTGTGTGAGTGTGTGTGTGTGTGTGTGTGTGTGTGTGTGTGTGTGTGTGTGTGTGTGTGTGTGTGTTCACAGACCTTGAGATCGAGGTGGACCACGTTGGTCTGGTGGAGGTGGTGAACCCCCTCCAGGGTTTGTCTAATAAGTCTGGTAATTTGTGCCTCTGGGAGCAGCTCATCAGTGCAGTGGTCAAAGATCTCTCCACCTGCCGCACTGATGCACACACACACACACACACACACACACACACACACACACACACACACACACACACACACACACACACACACACACACACACACACACACACACACACACACACACACACACACACACACACACACACACACACACACACACACACACAAAATAACAATAAACATAACTTGTCACCATAACACCTTTGAAACATGCAGTTCAAAAGAATAACCTACCATAAAAACAGAATAGAACAGCGATAAGGCGGGACCAAGGAGAGAGAGAGAGAGAGAGAGAGAGAGAGCCAGAGAGGACAGAGAGTGTGGAGAGAGAGAGAGAGAGAGAGAGAGAGAGAGAGAGAGAGAGAGAGAGAGAGAGAGAGAGAGAGAGAGAGAGAGAGAGAGCGTGGAGACAGAGAGAGAGAGTGGAGAGAGAGAGAGACATAGAGGACAGAGAGTGTGGAGACAGGGACAGAGAGACACAGGGACAGAGAGTGTGGAGACAGAGAGGACAGAGAGTGTGGAGACAGAGAGAGGACAGAGAGTGTGGAGACAGAGAGTGGACAGAGAGAGGACAGAGTGTGGAGACAGAGAGGACAGAGAGTGTGGAGACAGAGAGAGGACAGAGAGAGGACAGAGAGTGTGGAGACAGAGGACAGAGAGAGGACAGAGTGTAGAGACAGAGAGAGGACAGAGTGTGGAGACAGAGAGAGGACAGAGAGTGTGGAGACAGAGAGAGGACAGAGAGTGTGGAGACAGAGAGAGGACAGAGTGTGGAGACAGAGGACAGAGAGAGGACAGAGAGTGTGGAGAGAGAGAGAGAGAGGACAGAGAGTGTGGAGACAGAGAGAGGACAGAGTGGAGAGTAGTCCAGGCAAAGTAGCATTTCCAGACAGACTAATTAAAATAGTTTTTTTTTCCACCATAGATCATCTCTATGAGGTGTCTAGAACAACATACTAAAAGTCCTAAGAAATCCTAGATGCGGAAATATGTTTAATTCTCATCAATTCAAGATGTGTGCTAATACATAATAATTTTCTTTTGTCCTATCAGAATGAAACTTTCCACAATGAATCTTAACATGAAAACTAAACTTTTTTGTATTACAAGTTTCTCTGAAACTTAATTTGAATATGCAAATTAGCTTAATATAGATTGAATATGCCCACATTTGCATCACGAAAATTACTTTTCCCCAAAATGTATAATATTTACATTGTTGTTTGTTAATGATATCAAAGACACTGATCAGACTTTCATGAACCATTTCATCGAAATATTGTGACTTCATAGAATAACATCAAAAACACCATTCATATGTATGACAAATGCATAAATCCGTCAAATCTTCCTCCAACCATCCTACTGCTAATGGTTGATGGCAATGCTGCTTTTGGACTGACCTCTAACCTGATACCTGCCGGGCTTGGTTGTACCTACCGGGGGCATAACCCCCACCGGTATAGTCCTCAGGGTCACAGAGGCACACAAGCCTCCCCACCACGACAAGGTAGCAACAACAGGGGAGGTTCCCCTGCTAACGTGGCCCAGGAAAGAGAAGTCTGGAACTCTCTGCAACCCGACTTCGGATGAGCGGATGAAGATGAATGGATGGATGAATTTGCAACACATTAAAGGGATTGTGACATTAAAAATAAATGAATTAATGTCACATGTGAAACCTTCAAGGAGTTGGAAACGCACAACATAATTGTAGCGACAGAGCTGTGTGATGGAGTCTACCTGGAGGAGACAGAGCTGTGTGATGGAGTCTACCTGGAGGTGACAGAGCTGTGTGATGGAGTCTACCTGGAGGAGACAGAGCTGTGTGATGGAGTCTACCTGGAGGAGACAGAGCTGTGTGATGGAGTCTACCTGGAGGTGACAGAGCTTTGTGATGGAGTCTACCTGGAGGTGACAGAGCTGTGTGATGGAGTCTACCTGGAGGTGACAGAGCTGTGTGATGGAGTCTACCTGGAGGTGGGAGATGGCCTGCAACAGCTTCAGGCGCGTATGCAGAGTACAGGAACAAGAAGACTGGAATGGACTGAGACACTACTGCAGCCAGGGGATGTCCTCCCAGAGGTAGGTCACCTGGCCTCTGTGACCCTGAGGACTATACCGGTAGGGGTTATGCCCCCGGTAGGTACAACCAAGCCCGGCAGGTTTCAGGTTAGAGGCCAGTCCAAAAGCAGCATTGCCATCAACCATTAGCAGTAGGATGGTTGGAGGACGATTTGACGGATTTATGCATTTGTCATACATACATTTGTCATACATATGAATGGTGTTTTTGATGTTATTCTATGAAGTCACAATATTTCGATGAAATGGTTCATGAAAGTCTGATCAGTGTGTTTGATATCATTAACAAACAACAATGTAAAAATTATACATTTTGGGGAAAAGTAATTTTCGTGATATGCAAATGTGGGCATATTCAATATATATTAAGCTAATTTGCATATTCAAATTAAGTTTCAGAGAAACTTGTAATACAAAAAAGTTTAGTTTTCATGTTAAGATTCATTGTGGAAAGTTTCATTGTGATAGGACAAAAGAAAAAGTTTTCTCGAGGTATTAGCACACATCTTGAATTGATGAGAATTAAACATATTTCCGCATCTAGGATTTCTTAGGACTTTTAGTATGTTGTTCTAGACACCTCATAGAGATGATCTATGGTGAAAAAAAATCTCTTTTAATTAGTCTGTCTGGAAATGCTACTTTGCCTGGACTACTAATGTTTCTAGGCTTTCTGTGCTCCTCGGGGCAGGAGTACTATACACTACAGTATATTGTCCTGAGACGGCACTGTACCAGGCCCACTAGGAGGTGGAAACTATTCTTTTCAGGTCTCTCTTCTTCAGAGTAAACAGTGCCAAGGGTGCGGCTGGAAAACACCAGCAATGCACCTCGAGTCAGCGTTGCAGATTCCAATCTGCATTATGGATCTACTTGCTGGTATGTCGATACAGAGAGAATAAAAACTGAAAGATAAAAGAGACTTGCTGTGCGAGGTTGCAGAAAATGTGGTCCATAGAACTTGCTTAACTCCACAAACTTGGGAGAGCATTATGGATTATGATCTAAACATGGAGCTTCTTTCAGCTGAAAAAGTAATTTACTTTACTTTTATTATTTCAAGATTTCTTTATTTGTCATTTAGCAAACAAGCTAAGAATTCTCATGTCACATCAAATCGACGAGCGGAGACCGGCTGCCATTTCCACAGTAACAACTCTTGTCAAGTCAAAACAACTTACTTCCTTGATACACAAACTATAGGACCTTATTATTATTATTATTACAAGCAATGAGCAAATCCAGCACAGTCCCTCCAGGATATCAAAAATAAACAACAAGATCTGTCCCTCCCAGGTATGGGAAACATCAGTATTTCCCAATAAGAAATCAATGTGTCTTGTCTTGTTGTATTGCTTTCCTAAACACTACATGGATTAAATGAGTCATGACGTAATTTGGGACCTCAGTGCTCTGACATTAAGGGCAACCATCCCTGCAGGATAGGAGAACATAATGTTCTCTAAGCAGAGAAATCATATGTTTTGAACTTTTGATTCTGAAACTTGTTGCTTGTGATTCGACAAGTGGAATCTCAAGCGACTCAGCCGACCTGCGACAGGGTAATTCTTAATGCTGCTTTTTCTCTGCAATGTTCTAAAACGGTTTAGTCTTACTGCAAATCTCTGGTTTAATTAGTCTAAAAAGGTTTTAGACATGCCCTGAAGCAAAAGCACTGAACCATAAACTGCTCCAGTGGTGGTGTGCACCGATTGTGTGTGTGTGTGTGTGTGTGTGTGTGTGTGTGTGTGTGTGTGTGTGTGTGTGTGTGTGTGTGTGTGTGTGTGTGTGTGTGTGTGTGTGTGTGTGTGTGTGCGCGCGCGCGTGCGTGCGTTTAAAAAAGCTCCTCGTCTGAACCCGAGAGTGGTCATGTGGTTGAGCCACACCAGGCTCAGTGCCCCCACACACACACATTCACAAGTTTGTTGGACTTTTGGTTTTGAACTCACTATTCCAGCAACAGCACGATGTCGTGGTCCGTCTCATAGGCAGCATGCAGGTTCACCACGCGGGCATTGTGGCGAGCCAACTCCAGTACGGCCATCTCGTGCACAACCTCCGCCCGGCAGTCACGACCTCGCCGTCGTTTCCGCAGGAACTTGGCGGCGAATACTTTCCCTGTGGCCTTCTCCACACAGCGCTTCACCACTGCAAACTTCCCCCTATATAAAAGACAGATATCAGCATTATGCAGCATAAATTGTGACAACCAGCGACTGCTTCTCATCACCGCTCCATCACACCTCCCTTCCTCCAATGTGACAACTGAGCCGATGCCGATCCAGATTTGGGGGTCCTGGGCTAGACCACAGATTCAGTTTTGACTGAAAGTTGTCAGACAGTAGAACTAGAAAAGGATGCACCGAAAGGGAAATTCTTGGCCGAAACCGAATACCGAATATAGGAAACAGTTGGCCGAAAACCGAATATCCGAATATGATTAATATTATATATATATTTTCCTATCATTGCTGTCATGGCCGTACCTTAAACCTACCTGATTTATAGCAAAAGAAATGGTTAAAATGGCAAAATTAACTTAAATAATAATCACTATTATGGGTCCATAAAACATTCATTCAGCTCTTTTGAATGTATTAATTGCATACACTATTCGTGATATATTTTCTGCCTATTCGGGCCGAAACCGAATAGGCCGAAAATGCTTTTTTTGCCATTTCCTGCCAAATATTTTCTGCGGCCGAATATTCGGTGCATCACTAATTTAAATATTCCAATCCAAAAAAAATTAAGATAATTTTTTTAGATTTAATTAAGGTTTATATATAATACATTACAAGATCAGCTTGTAGATCAGGTATTTTTGCCTAATGTTCGCCCCGAATAGGAATGCTAGGTGTCATGTGGTTAAATTAAATTAAAAAAAAGTACAGAAGCACATTCACAAAAGGGGAAATAATGTACACTTGCTTGCCGACACACTGTTGTCTCTGGACAAGACAACCATGAATGATCAAACCGCCAATGTCTGTTGTTCTGTTTTCTAGTAAACTATTTATATAGTAATAGACGTAAAATGTCAGGACAAAAGATATTAAAAAATATTTTTCATGAATTACATAATAATATTGATAGTTTGAAGTAGTATTTGTGTTATTGTAGCTCTAACTAGCAATAACTTTGGTCTGACTGATGTATTTATATGTGTTTCAAGCCTTATGACCTGCTGTAAAACCTTTTGCCCTTCGGGGAAACTAATAAACAACCTTGAACCTTGAACCTTCTAAACAATGTAGAGAAAAGGACTCAGTACATCGATTACTGATACTATTGATGACCAACTATGTGACCACGTGAGAAGAGAAAGTGATATATCTGACTGTTCCTTCAGCCCAACATCATCCATCATGATCACTCCAGATTAAATTACACAAGTGACAAGGCACTATGGGCTTGGCTTAACTATTGTGAACAGCGTGTGAGTCATCGCACGATATGTCATAGATGTTAGAACAACAAACTAGTTGTCAAGGCATGTGGGGCTTTGTATGCAGTTATTGGAATATTTTTTTTATTAATTGTGTAATCTTAACCAAACCCCACCCATGGGCCCTTTACATTAACGAGGGTCCGTATCTAGCAAGGTTATCGACCACAACACCTGTCCCTTTATCTTCATTCCTAACATGTTAGGATGGGAATGAAGCTGCAAAAGACACGTCACACCAACATTTTGCATTTTTTAACCTGTATGAGTGAGAGACAAATAAAACCATCTTCATTATTGAAAATATGTGGTTAAAGTATAAATACTTATTTTGGATCTACATCATGCACAGCTAAATGCACAGTTTGACCATTTAGATTCTACCTTTTACTCTCCTCTATTACAATAGACAGATGCAGAATTAATCTAACAACTAAGATCCTCCCACGCGTGTCTGTCTGTCCAATTGGAACCAAATCTTTTTTTGTAGATCTGCAACTTAATAAGCCGTATCAATATGGGGGTGCTTGACATGAAATGTTAGAGAAGTTGAACCACACACTGGCCTATGACAATACAGTTGGACATTGGCTATGGCTACAGTCCAACTTTCAAACCGAGGCGGTAAAGCTTATCTCGTCTCCTGTAACTCAACACAAAGGTGACCTGGTTGGCAAACTTGGCAGGTGAGCAAACAGCCCTCCATTATACATTAAACAAACAGGCGACATAAAGGCGATGTTCAACCATGTACTTCCTGAATATATCACACCCTGACATACCCAATGCTGAAAATGTCGGTATATTTTACCACTCAAGTGACAAGTCAAAATATATCTCCTTCAAAGTAGTAATACCCCAACCTCCCCTCCTTCCTTCCTCCCCTCCTTCCTTTTAGCATTGGTGGATACTGTGCACAGTATCATCTAGGTCACATGGGCAATGTTTAACACTTAAGTGAAAAGATTTCCTTAAAAGGAAAACCAGGGGTGATCTTTTTTTTTTTACCACATTGTTGTGACTAACTTTAGATTGTGACACTTCAAAACTTCCTGTTTTCAAATACACACATAAAGTTTAGATTACGGTAATACAGTAGATATGAAGACACATTTTATTTTGTTCCTGCTGGCTTTCTTCAATTATGTTCCCATAGAACAGGGGTTCTCAAAATCTCAACCTTTTTGTCTGGGGACCCCCGGAAATGCTTTTGCCATGTCCCCCCCCCCCCCCCCCCCTGTATGTTTTATAAGGTTCTATAGCATGAATATATGCTACCTAATGGTGTGTGTGTGTGTGTAGGCGTGTGTTTGTGTGTGTGAGAGAGAGAGCTATTTCCTCTTTCTCAGTAGCTGAACTCAAGTCTGCTTTCCACATGAGTTAGTTTCCTTCCTCCTGATTTGCAAGTAGAATGGGGGCAACAGATGATGTGATTGATTTGAATATGACCATGGACACGCACGCACACACGCACACACACACACACACACACACACACACACACACACACACACACACACACACACACACACACACACACACACACACACACACACACACACACACACAGAGAAAGTGGAATATTAAGTGTGCTGTTAGCTGTTCGTCCTTCTATTGTTGCTGTACAGCAGCTATTTGTGGCTACTAAACATGACCTACTTTCTCCTGGGATGGAGTTTTGTAGCTTGCCCTATCATACCTAAACCCTTTTAGAGAACAAGTTATGCTTTGCACCAACTTCTCAAGTCACAAACAGAGGATTAGAGAGGAAGCTGTTAGAGAGGAGATGGTTTTGGTTAATTATTTGTCATTTGCCATATTTAAAGACACCACAAAAACCTAATGAAATTTTCAACATATTTTTCACATTGTGCAGAGACAAATATACTATTATTGGGAGAGTAAAGCCTATTGTTATTTTTTCCTTGTTAGGTCATTTCAAATGTTCTACTTTCAATGTACTGCAGATTCAGAGCTACATGAGGGCAAAAACTCCCACTCCCAGAACACGTAAAAAAACATATATGGACACATATAATGAAAAGAATATTCTAATGCTAAAAGAAATATGATCAGGTGTTTTGCCCAGTGGCCTGTCCCCTATTGTACCAATCAAGACACGTGAAATACGTGCCCGCATGCATGCCTTATACTTTTGATCATCTTTCTGACTTAAATCAGTGGTTTTGGTACAGGGCTCTCCAGCCAAATGACGACTTTCCCCTCCAATATCAGATCTGCCCAGCTTTTCAGTCAGTTCACAAGCAGTTATAAATTATAATCTCACCTAGCCTAAGATTTAGACTCTCGTAGATGTATTTTATAGATTCTGACAAAAATGTCAGAATCGATAAAAATAAAAATAAACATACGAGAGGCTAAATCTTAGGCTAAATCTCACCACCCTGAACAGTTCTACAGCTCTCCAGGCAGTCAGTTCATAATTACAGTTATAACATTTATAATATCACCTGCCCAGCTCTCCAGTGACCCAGTCAGTTCATAAACAGTTATAACATTTATAATCCCTTGTCCCAGCTCTCCAGTTAGTTCATAAACAGTAAATAACTTTTAAATAATAACTGACCCAGTCAGTTCATAAACAGTTATAACATTTATAATCACTTGTCCCAGCTCACCAGTTAGTTCATAAACAGTAAATAACTTTTAAATAATCTCACCGGCCCAGCTCTCCAGTCAACTCATAGAAGGTCTCCAGGGGCTCCGTGTTGATGGGGGTCTGACTGTCTACCAGCAGACCGGCGGTGAGTCCGCTGCGGCTGTCCAGCCTCCTCCGAGACATAATCCTCTTCCCCTTCAACTCAAACTTCAATTAAAACTATCAGATATAGGTTTTAAAAAGAAGATCGAGCTGTGTTGGATTCCTAACGATGACACGACAACCGTTGGTCATGGACATTACTTATGGTCATGGCATGTAACGTAACATTAGCTCTGTTAGCTCCGATGGTTGATTGCCGCTTTGTTATTAAAGAATGAATTTGATCGATTTCGGTTACTGTAACGAGTAGCGATTTCACAAAACTAAGTATGAATAATATCACGGAAGTAAACAAACGTTTGTTTTGTTGTTGTTGCCTCCAGTATGTTCAGCTCACCAACTTCACACAGTTTGAACATTTTCACTTCACATCCTTCTGTTTGCGACGCGTCATGGACAATGCGCATGCGCGCTGGTTGTTGAAATGATCCCAGTGCCTGGAAACACTGTCGCGCTAATTCAAGGCAAGCCCCCTGGCCCATAGACATATGGCCAACGTTGAAGCAGTCAAGCGAGTTTACAGGTCAAAGCTGGAACTGCAGGTGGGCCCGTGAATTTGACTCTGTTTGGCACTGGCACCGCTGGGGGGAACATACGAACTGAAGATTCCATGCTCGCGTTGGTGGTCAAAAGTAGAGCGTTCTTCCGGGTGCTTCAAAACGCCACTGAGCAACTTCCATTGAAATGAATAGCGGGGGGCGGGACTGTTGCTCCGGGTCCGCACCGGTCCGCACTCTATCCTTTAAAACTCTAGGATTGTTGAAGCTGGTGTCCTCGTGGCTGAATCTGGTAATGCTACATCTATTTCTAAACAGAGATGTAGCATTTATGACATTTTGACAGAATAGAGGGAAGTTTCTCTATTTTAAAGTCGCATAAAAGTAGGCTACAAATTTAAGAAATCCAATCTTAGAGAAGATAGCCCAAATAGATAAGATAGTTCCAAATCGAATTAGCTGCTTCATCCATTTTAACTTTAAAGATATTAAAGCGTAGAACAGTACTGTTCATTGTGTGAAATGTACCAAGAGACAATGCTGCACTTATTTTGTAAAAATATATATAAAAATAAAATCACACCCGTGTGAAGTGAGGGGCGCTAATATATTAAAGTCTAACTCATGTTGCTATGATTGGGTGATGATGTAAAACAAGCATGGTGTCAAAACAATCATTACATTCTATTAATTGTTAATGGCATTTAATGTTTGTATTAGGGGCAAGATGACATACATTTTCCCTTCATGGTCAATGGCGTTTTTAAAACAAACATTAAACTCTATATAGAACAAAGCGGAGATCCGGGCACATGAAACTTAATGTTAAAAAGGAGGAAAACTTTATTCAACAGACATGTTTCGACCTATACAGTCTTCATCAGGGCTGATGAAGACTGTATAGGTCGAAACATGTCGGTTGAATAAAGTTTTCCTCCTTTTTAACATTAAGTGTGCCCGGATCTCCGCTTTGTTCTATATAGATGTGTTATCCCGATTGATCCCAGGAGCACCTTTTTACTATTTTTTTTTTTTTTATACCTGCACTGCTGCACACCTCCTGAGCACCTGGTTGCTTCCTTGCCGCAAACATTAAACTCTCTTCATTGTCAATGGCGTTTTTAAAAACAAACATTGAACTAAAAACAAACATTAAACTAGGCGTCGTTCCTGCGAGTGCCTTCTCGCTGACAGAACCCTTTCTCAGACCAGATGAGTAATAACAATCACATCCATGTGAACTGTGAAGTAAACTGTGAAGCTCTTATCATCATACATCACCATCTTATTCTGGCCAATCACAATTTGCTTCTCACTTTTGTCTTCAATGTTTGTGTTTAAACAACACTCAAAAATGGCCATTCATTTTCAATTGCATTTAATGTTTGTGTTTGGACAAACACTCAAAACTGGCCATAGGAGGAGCTAGTGCCCCTCACAAATGGCTATGCCAACTCCAAACAGCCCCAAAGACACGATGCCAGCACTCCATTGATTCTGAAAACAGATTGATTCCCTTTTCTCAGACCAGGTCAGTGGTATGTTCATGAAAATGGCTATGCCAAGTCCAAACATCCCCTTGATCACATGCCTATAGAGATTTGCGTATTAAATGTTTGGACAACATCTGTAGGAGTACGGTTTTGATCCCTGCTGCCACAGCAACTATGACGTTGTCAAAATACTGTCCAATCAGCACATAGCTGTATACAAACCAACTTTGGTGTGTTAGGGAATATAAATACAGTTGTTGGCACTAATGGATTTAATTTAGATTTTTTGATAACCTAACTTCTAACGGACCCCACACATGTGTGCGATGGTGACCTCACTTAATGAGGACAACAAGAGTGTTACAGATGAGTGGATTGAGAATGGAGGCACTAAAGGTAAAGAGATTGACTTGGAGACTATATTTGCTCAAAACCTATATGTGTCTCCAGATGAGGGCATTGTCCCCATCCCAGAGACACCATCTCCTTCACTTGCTGCCGCTGGGAAGATCAATGAAATTGCAAATAATATGCAAAGAACCATCGTAGAGCCAGCTAGATATAACAGAGGGGTGACCCACACCAGGAAATCCCCACAGCCGGAAGTAGCCCACCACCACTTCACCCAACTGCATACACAGCCAACACAGGCTCAGACACGACAGCTCCAGAACATGAGGAGGAAGTCCAATTTTGTGACAGAGGGGGAGAAACTTAGAGAAAGATCTCGACTACAGCATCAGATCATGTACATGATCAGGGATTTCCGTGCCCGTCTTGACTACAGACCCCTGACCACAGAAGACCTGATTAAAAAACACAGAATATGTGTTTGTGTGAGGAAGCGTCCGCTGAACAAGAAGGAACTGATCATGAAGGACCTGGAAGTGATCACCATTCCCAGTAATAATGTGTTGATGGTCCACAAGCCCAAACAGAAGGTGGACCTGACCCGTTACATGGAACACCAGACCTTCCACTTTGACTACACATTTGACGACTTCACAACCAATGAGATGGTGTATAGATTCACAGCCAGGCCTCTGGTGGAGACCATCTTTGAGGGAGGCATGGCTACCTGCTTCGCCTACGGACAAACAGGAAGTGGAAAAACACATACTATGAGTGGTAGTCTTTCTGGACAGAACGAGAATTCTTCAAAAGGAATCTATGGGCTAACTGCTGAGGACGTGTTTCTCATGTTGAAGAAACCCAAGTACAAGAAGTTAGAACTACAAGTGCATGTGACCTTCTTTGAAATATACAATGGGAAGGTGTTAGACCTACTGAATGGAAAACTTGAGGTAAAAGTGTCAGATCAAGGCAAACAGGTTCATGTGGTAGGACTACAAGAGAAAGACGTCACATGTATGGAGGATGTTCTTAAACTCATAAAAATAGGTAACAGGTGTAGAACAGTAGGTAAGATGTTAGCCAACACACACTCTTCAAGGAGCCACTGTGTGTTCCAGATAATTTTAAGGAGGAAGGGGGAGATGCTTGGAAAGTTCTCACTCATTGACCTGGCTGGGAACGAAAGAGGAGCTGATGCGTGCATTGCTGACCGCCAGACTCGCCTGGAGGGAGCTGAGATTAATAAGAGTCTGCTAGCACTAAAGAAGTGCATCAGAGCTATGGGATGCAAAAACGCTCACATTCCCGTCAGAGACACAAAGCTCACCCAGGTACTTAGAGACTCTTTCACTGGGGAGAACTCTCATATGTGCATGATTGCAACCATATCTCCTGGTACGATGGCATGTGAAAATACCCTCAACACACTACACTATGCTAACAGGGTGAAGAAGCTGACAGTTCACCCAAACCATGCAATGGAAGGGGGTCAAACCAACATCCATGCAGTTGACCAACTAGAGTTTCGGGACAAAGACTGGCTAAGCAGCTCACCACAGGGAGACTACCTCAAACTTCTCTGTGAGCAGAAGGAGGAAGCGTGTCCTCAGCTGGATACCTTCCATGAAGCGGTGTCTCCAAAGGTGGAGAGGGAGGAACAGGTTTTAGAAGACCACCAACCCCCACAGTCTCAACTAGTAGCCCCACCTCCTGCCCAACAGCCTGCACAGCCAACACAGGTTCAGACACAACAACTCCAGAAAGCAAGAAGGAAGTCCAACTGTGTGAAGAAGGGGGAGAAGCTCCAGGAAAAACGGGAAAGGTGTCAACTACAGCAGGTAGCACAGGAGCACATCCCTATTTATGATATAGGGTACATGGTCAGGGATTTCCAAACCAGTCTAGACTACAGACCTCTGACCTCAGAAGCCTCAATTAAAAAAAACAGGAACGCAGTGTCCCATACAGTGGAGATGCAGGAACAGGTTCTAGAAAACCACAGACCCCAAGAGTCCGAACGATTTCCCCTCGCCCCGCAGCCTACACAATCAACACAAGCTCAGACACAACTGAGACACACAAAGAATTTGAGGAGAATGTCCAACTATGTGAAGGAGGGTGGGGCGAAACTCGAGGGAAAAAGGGAAATGCGTCAACTAGAGCAGCAGAGCCAGAAGAGAGCACCAAAGATAGACACCACCATTCCTAACTATGATATCATGATCAGGGATTTCCGAGCCAGCCTAGACTACAGACCTCTGACCACAGAAGACCCGATTAAAAAAAAGAGAATATGTGTTTATGTGAGGAAGCGTCCCCTCAATAAGAAGGAACTGACCATGAACCACCTGGATGTGATCACAATTCCCAGTAAAGATGTGGTGTTGGTCCACAAACCCAAACAGAAGTTGGACCTGACTCGCTACCTGGAGAACCAGACCTTCCGCTTTGACTACACCTTTGATGATTTCAAAACCAATGAGATGGTGTACAGGTTCACAGCCAGGCCTCTGGTGGAGACCATCTTTGAGAGGGGCACGGCTACCTGCTTTGCTTATGGTCAGACAGGAAGTGGTAAAACATATACAATGAGTGGAGATTCTTCTGGAGAAAACCAGGATTGTTCCAAAGGAATCTACATGCTAACTGCTCAGGATGTGTTTCTCACATTGAAGAAACCCAAGTATAGTAATTTAGAACTACAAGTGTACACAACCTTCTTTGAAATCTACAATGGGAAGGTGTTTGACCTGCTGAATAATAAAGCTAAGCTGAGGGTGATGGAGGATGGTCAACAGCAGGTCCAGGTTGTAGGACTAAAGGAGAAAGAAGTCACATGTACGGAGGATGTTCTCAAACTCATTGAAGTGGGAAACAGATGCAGAGCATTCGGTCAGACTTCAACAAACACACACTCTTCTAGGAGCCATGCTGTTTTCCAGATCCTTCTACGGAGCAAGGGGTTGATGCACGGGAAGTTCTCGCTCATTGACCTGGCTGGGAACGAGAGAGGAGCTGATGCATCTAGTGGTGACCGCCAGACTCGTCTGGAGGGAGCCGAGATTAACAAGAGTCTGCTGGCACTAAAGGAGTGCATCAGGGCTCTGGGACATAACAAGGCTCACACACCTTTCAGGGGCAGCAAGCTTACTCAGGTCCTCAGAGATTCCTTCATTGGGGAGAACTCACATACGTGCATGATTGCAACCATATCTCCTGGTATGGCATCATGTGAAAATACCCTCAACACCCTACACTACGCTAACAGGGTGAAGGAGCTGACAGTTAACCCCAACCAGGTAATAGAAAGGGGTCGACCAAACATTCAAGCAGTCAACCAGCTTTCTGCTCAGCTGTTTACTTATCATAAGGCGGTGTCTCAAATGGTGGAGATGGAAGAACAGGTTCTAGAAGACCACCAAGCTGAGTTCAAGGAGTCAATTCACTGGCAGGAGGATGAGAAGGTGTTGGAGATGACAGAGGAGGTCGATTATGAAGTGGACCTGTATGCTGCTGAGCTGGAACAGATCCAACAGAAGGTAGAAATCACCAATGACCTTCAAGATAAAGCGAAGTTGCTCGGTTCGTTACTCCAGGAAGAGGAACAATCCAGTAAGCATATCATCCCAGAGATGCCCATCAGCGATCAGCTTGAGTCCCACGCTCAGCAGTCATTGTGCAAAGCAGCCATGGATGATATGCGACTAACAATAGAGGCTGAAAATAGCACCCTGAAAGAGGAGAACATCAAACTCACTAAAGAAATTACTTGGGCTAATGAGAGGGAAGCTTTGGATGAGTGCCTTAACAAGTGCAAAAAGAAGAGTGTCTGGAAAAGGTTATGCTTCTGGAGGAGATCAAGAGAGGCAGCTGCCTGCGTTGAAGCAGGGCTGGCAAATCATAGCTTGGAACATGACAGGCAGAAAGAGTGCCTTAACAATAATAACAATAAATGCAAAAAGAAGAGCATCTGGAAAAAACTGTTCTCCTGGAAGAGACCTACAGAGGCAACTAAGGCAGCACTTGCAGCCATACCGCTGAAAGCAGACAACCTGCTCGAGCCCTAGCCAGAGACCCACACGGCAGTGGGCCATGGGCAGGATAGTCCACATCTGTGATGGAGGAGACAATCTGTGTGATCTGCATGAATATGACAAAGACACAGGTGAGGTTTTTTTTGCCGGACATTTTCTTTCTGTTTTTCTGATTAGTTTTTAGGTGTACAAAAGCGTGGTCCCTGTTGCTATTAACCTTCACCATATGCATTGGTCCGTAGAGGCGTAGACAGAGTCAAGATAATTATAATTAACTTTAATTATAAAAAACTTTAAATAAAACTGCCGTCCAATAAAGTGTTGCTCAGCATGTCTGTGTCACTGTGCTTTATCTGTTCTCCTGACATTGTATCTGTGATTATTGTGTACTGTTAATTGATTAATTGAAACTAAGCAAGGGCCACGTTAGTGCCGAAATGTGTTAGCCAATACAAAATGATCAACTGTGCCTTTATCTTGCATTCTCTTATTTTGAAACTTTACATTTAAATAAAACTGCGTCCAATAAAGTGTTGCTCAACATGTCTGTGTCACTGTGCTTTATCTGTTCTCCTGACATTGTATCTGTGATTATTGTGTACTGTTAATTGATTAATTGTAACTAAGCAAGGGCCACGTTGGTGCCGAAACGTGTTAGCCAATACAAAATGATCAACTGTGCCTTTATCTTGCATTCTCTTATTTTGGGTTGTGGCCACTTAGTGTGGTAACTTTTTGAGTGGTGCAACCACTCCATTAAGTTTAGCTATGTGTGTCCATCCCTGGCTGGCTGTGTCTGTCCGAGCACGAAAATTGCGTAATAACCAGGTGTCACTGTTGTGACACCTGGTTATTACGCACATTAACTGGATTTGGGGTGGTACAGTACAGTGACAGTACAGTAGAGGGACCCCCTGGGGGACCTCCACACGGTAACTCTGTCATTTCTCAACCGTTTCGGACACAGGCCAGAACCCTGGCCGCGGTCGGACACAGGCCAGAACCCTGGCCGCGGTCCTGTGAATCTGGAACTCTCGGGGACCCTCACACGGAGTTGCACCACTCACTTCACACGGGTGTGATTTTTCTAACTATAGTTCCTGTGCTTGAAGCGTCCAGAGGAAGCACTTAGCACACCTGCCCATATCTTCCAGGAATTGCAGCCTTGTGGGACTGTAAAGGTCGGGTCTATAATGCATCATAAGCACATTCATAATGCATTATAATGCGCTTGCAGCGCTTATAACGCATTATAGCTTATAACGCATTATAAGTGCTGGTAATAATGTATAATTATCATGCTCAGTGGAACAGCACATTATAACTACCATAACTTATAATATAATAATAATATGCTGCATATGACTTTGAGACCTTTGATAATGGATATTATTAGCAATTGTACTATAATAAAATGCACAGGGAAGACATATTTCAATATTCTAACCACACCTGGGGGTTTATTAGAGTAATGTTAACTCCATAGACACATAGAAAACAGAAAAAGTCAAAACAAATCATGGCATGCCATCTGTAAGTGACAAAACATTGCAATGGTTATTAGCAATTATACCATAAGTCTAAGAAAAAATGAAAATGAAAAAAATAAACATGACAATGATAAATATACAATATACAATATATAATGTAAATATTTATTTTCCTGGCTCTTAAAATGTACAATTAGCATGTCAAGTAAAAATCACACTCGTGTGACTATGAAGTGAGGGGCCCACTGTGGCTGGCGGCCACATGAGCTTTTTGAAAATGAAGCATCATTTTGACTTTTGCACAGTATATGGCAGTCACTTTCATTCATTGCAGATTCACTGCCATAGACTTGGCTTAGTCTGCCAGTAAAGAGAGCTGGTTCAACGGTGCAAAGTTGTAGTTGTGTTGTTGTCCCTGATTTGCCGGAATGAGATGATGTATGATGATGTACGATGATAAGAGCGCCCCTCACTTCACACAGGTGTGATTTTTATTTTACATGGTGAGAATGTATTTCTGGGTCCTGGGCCACAAACGTCACGGTATGAAAAGGTATGGGAACTCCTGTTGTAACTGTAAGGTACTGTACAGTAGATACAGTCTCTTATCTGTCTCATGTGGTGATGATAAGGATTGGAAACAAATCGTGTCAGTCAGGAGGCTCACTCTGAGAGAGGTCTTGGGTTATTCAACTCACCAGCTGGTGCTGTTTCTTGGCAGAACTACCATATCTAATATATTCAGTCTCACTCACCTGTTTGCCTTATCTCATCTGAAATCAAACGTTATTTGTCCCCCAGTCACTGTATTACTATTAATGCCACTTAGGCACTCACTCCTAATTGCTATGTGGGTTAAATCCAGAGATAACGTATGCAAAAAACAAACACACATGCACGCATGCACGCACGCACACAGCCACACACACCTGACCTCAAGCCTGGGAAGGGAGGGATGTTAGTGTGTGGGAGCAGTCACATCTCTGTGTCTTCCCACGACTTAAGAATGCTCTCAAACACTCACACTCTAGTGAGGGTCCGAGTTTGGTTCTTGTGGATGATTTTAATGAATCCTGGAGGTTGAAGCCATCCCTCCCCATCTACCTGCACCGGAACACTTTCATCTCCAAGGATGGTGATCTTTACCGTACAACACTGTGCGATGCGGTGATGCTGTAGATTAACAACTCTAGACACAGCCATCTGCATGATGCCAAACACAGCAACCACCTCCAACACCTTATCATCAAACGACTGAGCAGCGAATAAATCATTCTTCTTGGTTCCTCCCCAGAAGTTGGTCCCTCCTGCATAGCTGGGAATGTTCAAAACAACGATACCCTGTAGACTGGGCAACGAAATGGGACGACCATCACACTCTAGTAGGACCCTCTGTTCCAGGTTCCTGTAGGTTCTTTGTAGCAGTTCACTGATACCCATAGTCCCATACCACATCCTGTTCTTAGTACGACTTCTGTATTTTTCCGGATGTTCATCTCTCTTGTTGTTGAAGTCCAGGGAGATTTTAGCATCCAGGCCTATGCCAAAGTAATTATTCATCACAAACTTCTCTGTATAACGTTCCATGTTTTCAGTACTGGAATCCTCTGTAACCATAGAGGGATTAGAGGGGGACTGTTGCTGTGGAAACGTGGTGTCATGTAACATAATACTCCACCTGTCTAACATCTTGATGCTAGCTCTTTCAAGTTTCTCCAGTATCTGAGGTACTTGTTTGTCATCATCGCAGGCTGAACCCCATCCCAGAACCCTTGCCAAGTCATTCCCCGTTCCCAATGGTAACACACCCAGCTGGCACTGTTTGTGCAATTTTTGTGTGTCTATCTCAGACAGCACCCAACTGACACTTCCATCACCACCACACACCAAAATACTAAACATATCAAACTTCTGATACAGACGCAGACCTAGGTGTGGTCCTCCTTTCCCCAGATCAAACACTTGAGCAGGGTTCAGCAGCTGTTTGAAACGTCTGAGGAACTTTACTCCCTGGTTGCCTCCACTCTTAGAGTTGACAAAAACTAGGAGAGGACTGGTACAGGATGGAAGACAGGATGCCTCCCAGAAACCATCAGAGTCAATAGTGTTGAGTGCAGTCGGTGGGATAATGAAGACTTTACACCGCCCCAGAGGACACTTGGAAGACAGCTTCTCCTTACAAAGAGTGTGTACCGTAGCTTCACACCAGATACATCTCCAGTCTTGCAATCTGAGGACACTGCCACATGTTTTATCACAGATCGTGCATTTAGCATGGATGGGCAGGTTCCCCTCTAACCACTGATGAGGCATGGAGATCCCCTCCTCATCCTCGATGATGTCTTTGCATATGGATGCCAGGGTGGTCCATTTACAGTTGTTGGTCGCATGGACAGCACAGCACTTATGAGCCTTGAACTTGCACACTTCACAGGATAGTCCATGTGAGGTTATTCCAGATATAGCTTCTCTACAGACATTACAGTATGTTAGTTTAGTGTGACAACGAGCATACCAGTTATGCATCCCATTGAGGTCCATACTGTACTGGGTAGACTCAAAATACCATGCAGTGTCAGGGTTAATACCGGGAGGCAGCGTGTTTACCCTAAACCAGCCTTGCACAGTCAATGTGTTGAACCAGAAGGGAGAACAGCTTTCATTCAATTACATTGCCATCCATAAATACAATTAAAATAAATGTCTAGAGCCCGCTAAAGGTATACATCAATTTCCAATATATGAATTATTCCACGTACACATTCAGCTGACAAAGCAGCAGGTTGAAGTTTTTCTGTTCAGTATTCCCTCCTGTAGCTGTGGAAAGAGTAACCTCTGTTGGTGTCCGTTTGTGTGTCCATGTGTCCACGCTTGCTGTGATCTTTCTAAAACGGTTATGTCAGTGCAGTTGCATGCACAGCAATTTTTCAAATGAACAGCAGGGAAATTACATGTCGAAAGGTTTAAATAGGTAGTGAACAATTGACATCACACTGACATCACTGTGGGAATTCATAATCCACCACCCACCAAATTACTGAGGAGTCAATATGACGTCGTGTTGATGATGTTATCACCCAGCAGTGTGCACATTGTCCATACTAGAGGCGCTCACTCTTATGTTGCACTGCATGCAGATCTGACCTAACAGTAACACCATACCAAAAATAAAAAACTCACCAAAAGCCGAATTAATCTTGGTGAGTGACGAGTTCATCCCCAAATTCAGGCGTGACAAATCAACTGAATTTATATGATAGCCTATATGTCAAAAGTCGGTGGGACGAACCCGTATTTAGGCATGGCCAAATATGAAGTCTGACCGACTCGACAGTTACGTGCATTACAACCATACACACACGCAGACACACACAGAGACGTGGCGCATCTCTGTGTGTGTACGTATGTCCGTACGTCTGTAATTCACGTAACTCGAGAACCGTTCGCCCCACCTACTACAAATTTGACACACACATGTTCCACACCCCCACAGGGAGTGCAGTTCCCGGTATCGAGCACTGCACTCCCTGCGGGCAGACCCACGGTTCTCCAGAACCACCACAAAAGGCTCTGGTCAGGCTCTGCCAGTGGGCCTAATCAGCCTAAATCCCCTCACCTGTGCAGCTTCCAGCCTCTGCCTCAGCCAATTGATTGCCATGTCAACCCCACAGCTGCCAATTGATTACTTAACCAGTCCACTTTTTTGTCAGTTTGCACTCTCCACATACAGGCAGACAGACAGATACAGAGATCTCCATGTGGAGACAGACAGTTAAAATGGGTGCTATGACGACAGGTAGCCTACTGCATTCTACAGATATCTCCATAACAGTAGGCCGGTGGCCGACGCCCGACGGGCACACTACAAGTCTAGTAGAAGATAATGCTCAACGTTGTCAGTGTTGTTGTCAGCCTGGGAGAGAGAGGAGGAGCAAACCATGCCCAGGAGACCATTTGTAGGATTTGTAGTCCATTGCGCCTCTGGCTCCAATGGAGTTCGTATATCTTCGTATATAGACAATCTTTGTTGTAGGCGAGAGTTGCAGCTCCGTCCATCGAGCAAATATAACATTTCCTGTTTACTTTCTGGTGGTGCGCTAGCAAATATAAGGCCTTCAAAGTCAGAATAAGAGCCAGGTAATAAATGTTTTTTAAAGTCATACATTTATTTTAAAAATCACACCTGTGTGAAGTGAGGGTCGCTCTTTATATCATCTTACAACATGATGATGTAAAACAAACATTGAGACAAAACAAACATTACATTATCTTTATTGTCAATGGTGTTTTTAAAACGGTGCCGTGTCATTAGTCAGAAGGTTCATTGTTCCGAAATTACTATCCCTATCTCTAACCCTAACCTAAACCTAACCGCAAGCACGGGAGCAAACCTAAACCTAACCGCAAGCACGGGAGCAGTGCATGTTCGGACTAACGGGACTTCGGATCTATGGGCAGTTTCCTTTAAAACAAACATTGAACTAAAAACAAACATTAAACCTGTACATAGGATGTATGATGTATGGCATACATAGGATGTATAATAGTCTTTTTAAATGGCGTATACTAGAGTAGGCTACTCATATGTAGGCCTACTGCCCATTAAATGGGCACACATTAATAATATATAGGCATAGGCGGATCTAGAAATGATGGGCCCCTGGACCACCCCCCCCACCACCCCCCGGAGCGTGGCGCATACTGTCTGCACACGTGTACGCATAACAATTATGACATATAGGCCTGCGATATTCAGAATTTACAGCAAGGGATTGCTTAAAAATAATATACAGCCAAAAACTAAGCCAAATAAATGAGAAACTGAGGGTTTAAACACTTGCAGTAATGTACCGTATCATGATGGTTTAGGAGTTTGGAGTTATTTTATTGACACAAATGAATGAGCCCATTGTTAATAACAGTGACAAGGACCGTGTGTGTCACTGTTATTCACTGTTACCCCTTGGGGGCCCCTGAGCTTGAGCCTCTTCGCAGTCACGCGGACGCTCAAGCTCAGGGGCCCGGGCCCAACAGGCCCGTTGGATAATCCTCCCCTGTGTATACGTAGGACTACGTTTATTTTATTTTATTTTATTTAAATTATCTATAGATTTAATTTGAACAATTTTAAAATATTGTCTTAATCATAATTAGCTTTTGTCATAAAAAGAGAGATTTTAACCTAGTTAAATACGGGATAATGAATGAATAAATGTATTGACCTAGTTAGCTATAGTATATAGTAGCCTATATGAATGATCACAGACATTCTAGGTCTAACCCTAACCCTACTCAAAGTTAGAAATTTGCCATTTCCAGACTATAGTGGACTCTGGACGAAATTGTTTTTTTTTGCTTCAACTTGTCTTGTGTTCGGAGATGCCTCCTCTACAACACCACACTCCGCTAAGCAGCAGAGGTGTAAAATAAAAAGTGGAGGACCGTCAAGTGTGGACAGAGGTAAATTAAGAAGTGCCATTTCCAGACTGTAGTGGATAAGGTTCTGTCTCAAGTAACTGGTCTGAAATATGCACACGTTCGGGGGATACACGGTAATACCACACTCTCCACTTAGTCCACTAAGCAGCAGAGGTGGAAATGGCACATTTTTGTTTTTATTTTACACCAGGCTCTGCTGCTTTAGTGGAGAGTGGACTGTGAGAGTGTTGTAGAGGAGGCCTCTCCAAACGCGTGCTTAACTGCGTATGTCAGAACTGCAGTTGAAACATTTATCCATTTAGCTATATTTTCATGTTATCATTTATTTCTTTATTACAAAGACATATCATGTGTGTTGTAGAACATCGTTTAAATGCTTAATTTATAGTTTCAATGTGCAAATGAATAGTTTTTCAATGGTTTCAGTTTACTCTAGAGGATACTCTTATTTTGAAGAGACCATCCACCAGAAGTCTTATACTTGCTGGAAAAAATTTGCCAAAAAGACACTGCTACAGCTACTGCTAGTGTGGCCAATGGTTGACGCTGGTGCATCAACATGCCGGCTGCTGTGATTATGGAGGAGAATTATGATAAACTACTTGAACAGTGTGAAGCACAAGAACTTGAGGTCAGATACTTTAATATTATTACAAAATAAATAATAAGGTGATGTGTTGTCTTTTCGTCAGGTTGTTTATAAACTATATATTGACTCATTGACAGTTGCTTTAGCCAGTGTTAGCTTGATGGTATCCAATGCTAAAGCTATTAATGCTAAAGCTATTAATGCTGGAGTGGATTGAGTCATATTTCCCCATAAATACGTTCACTCACTTCGTAATAAAGGATCGTTTTAGCTGCTGTTGGTGCCAATTAACGAGCTGTTGTCGCCAGCTTTATAGTTATTAGTAATGGAGCGCGTACATGCTTGTGACAGTCAAGTCCACACTCCACACAGGTTGTTTATGTCAGCCAAGTGATATACATATCAACATTTAGGGGCTTGATTGGAAACTTTATTAACAGTAGAATAAGCACGGAAAGCACAGTTCAATACGGTGTGAGTATTAAAACACCCATCCAAGAAAGCAGCTTAATTGTTTCTATTAGGGTCCTTCATTTTCAATTGATCAGAACATTTATTGACATACAAGTGTGTGTGTGTGTGTGTGTGTGTGTGTGTGTGTGATTGATTGATTGAAATATTTATTAACAGTTTGCAGAATTACAGTACATTTCAAGCACAAACTCAATACAAAGACTGTTAACTGTGAGTGGACGACCCAATTAAGCATTACACTTGTTTACAACAGGGTCCACATTGTTCAATTCATCAAAACATTTAGAGGCATACAAATAGACACTTCTATGTAGCTAAAGAACAGAACAGGAATTCATCATATAGGAAGCAAAAAGGGAAAAGATACATATACAGTGAGGGGAAATGGGGAGGGGGATTCAGATTTTACAGAGGCCAGTTTCGAATTGCAGCCATCCGTAGGTGCCCTTTGAGAGCGGTTTTGAAGGAGTCAAGGGATTCACATGTCTTAATGACTGTTGGTAGGGCGTTCCACATTTTGGTGGCATAGGAGCGAAAATAATTTAGTCCTTGTTTTTGCCGAATCTGGGTTGTACATGGTTTGTTGCACTCCCTCTGGTGTTGTGGGTGTGGACTTCGTTTACATTAAGGAAGTATTTACACAGGTACATGGGTATCTTGGTGGTGTATCGAATCTTGTGGACCAGACCCATTGCAAGATGCTGTACTCTGTCGTCGACCCTAAGCCATCCCAGCCTGTCAAAGTGGGCAGGGGTGAGGTGGGTTCGGGGAGTGAGGCCAAGTAGGAGCCTGACCAGTTTGTTTTGGGGAGGTCTGGAGCCTTGTTTTAAGGGCCTTTGAGGTGCTGTGGTACCAAGACGTGGATGCATAGTCAAAGAAACCTTGTACGAGGGCTCCTGTTAAGGTCTTCAAGGTGTTTTTGTTGACCAGTGAGGAGATCCTGTAAAGGAATCTTGTTCTTTGATTGACTTTTTTGATTACGTTGGTGGCCATTTTATCACCGGAAAAATTGGCCTCCAGGATGGAACCTAGGTAGGTAATTTGATCTTTTCGTGTGATAATATTGTCACCCACTCTAACCAAGAAACCATCTGCCTTGCTGAGATTACCATTTGATCCGAAGAGAATGGATTTAGTTTTTCCCAGGTGTAAGGATAGTTTGTTATCAGCGAGCCAGGTGCAGATTCTACCGAGTTCAGAGCTGAGGGTCTTTTCAACCTGCAGTTTGTTCCTGTCCGAAACCAGCAGTGCTGAGTCATCTGCGAACAGGAACAAGTTGCAGTCACAAGCTGATGTCATGTCGTTACCATATATTAGGAACAGTAAAGGCCCTAGTATGCTTCCTTGTGGGACGCCACAGCTCACTGGGAGGGGGGGGGGGGGGGGGGCAGTGTTCCGTTCACCTCCACCATCTGTTCTCTCCCCTCCAGGTAGGATTGCATCCAGCTCACTGATGTGCTATCAAAACCAATAGCTTTAAGCTTGTTAACCAGTATATGGATTGGTTCACGGTGTCAAAAGCCTTTTGGAGGTCCAGCATGACCATGCCGCAGTATTTTCCAGCATCCACCTCGTGTTTGATGTGGTCGCTCAAATAGAGGAGGCATGTGTCAGTGGAGTGGAGTTGTGTGTGTGTGTGTGTGTGTGTGTGTGTGTGTGTGTGTGTGTGTGTGTGTGTGTGTGTGTGTGTGTGTGTGTGTGTGTGTGTGTGTGTGTGTGTGTGTGTGTGTGTGTGTGTGTGTGTGTGTGTGTGTGTGCGAGAGAGGGGGGGGGGGAGAGAGAGAGAGAGAGAGTGTGTGTGTGAACAAGCAAACACGTTACACACAACCATACTATGATATACTCGACTATTCATCTCCTCAGACACCAGAATCATTATATCCGGAACTCCTTGGCTAATATCAACCTATAATTGGTGGCTTACTGGCAAAGCCAATTGGTGAAAGTGGCTTTTTAATTGTACTGTAAGTCTGTTATATTTTTCAGTTGGGTTATGATAGAGCTTCAGCCTATAACCTAGCCGCAATTTGCAACACACATTTTTATAATGGTTGAATCTAGAACTTGCAACCCCCTCCATTGACAGGCCCATTCATCCAAATAGAAAAGTCTGATCTGCTAGTTTTAAACTATGTTAAACTCACCAGCATTGCAGCTGTAAGGCAAGCTTGAATTATCCTCTTTCAATCTGCAAAGCGTTTGTTTCATAAAAAGCATTTGTTTCAAAACTATACATGTTATGTGCTACTTTCTGTCAAGACATTCCGTGCAGGTGATTATTTTTCTAAGTGTTGGAGTTTTGAAGCGCTCTTCGGAAGTCACTGAATGGCCCTGCGTACCACCTGTTTCAAATTTGCATGATGAATTAATGAAAACGATCGCTTCCAAACTCCAACACTTAGAAAAATGATCACCTGCACGGAATTTCTTAACAGAAAGTAGCTCAGCTTTGCAGATTGAAAGAGTATTCTGGCATTACAGCTGCAATGTTGGTGAGTTTAACGCCGTTTAATACAAGCAGATCAGACTTTTCTATTTGGATGAATGGGCTGTCAATGGAGGATGTTGCAACTCTAGATTGAACCCATTATAAAAATGAGACCCATCTGAACTGAGTGGTGCTGTACTAAACTCATGCTGTAGTACTGTACTGTACAAGCCCTCCTCCCTGGCCTGTGTGTGTGTTAGGCTGCACAATAGTGACACTTGGTGGTCAACAAACGTTATTTCCGTACTCTGATGGACACAGGGACATACTGTACATACGGACACACATAGCTGTGTATAGGAGTGGCTAGCACCACTCAATAATTGAGTGTTGCAAATTGTGGCTACCTACAGTATAACCAGTGCTCTTATTTCTAACAGGCACCAGGAGGCATCGCAACACCTCAAGTCTACGCTCAGTTGCTTTCTCTGTATTTAGTTCAAAATGACATGTAAGTTGACCCTTCATTTTCAGATTGTTCAGTTTTAGTGGTGGCACCTTCAGAGTTGAGACATCTTTGACTTGATTTTTTTAAGATATTTTAAGGTTTTCTGCCTTTATTGTCTGAAAATGGGGAAAGGAGACGCCAGCCGTCCGGGCCCATCTTTGATTTTCTGTGACCCACTTACAATTACACTTACACACACTAATAATGTTCAAATTATTTACAGAACCATTGATTCCATTTGATTACTCACTATAGTAGTTAATAGACTTTCATTGCAGGCTCTAGTCTTGAATAAAATCACACCAGAAATGTAAAGATGTGACTGTGCTATACTGTGCCTAAAGCTTGCAGATTTGTATTTTACATTAAATGTATGTCATTAATGGGTTTTTGCCACTTAAATGAATATGAAAGATGCTCTCACTGGCATATTTAATTTATCACCTTTGACTTGGATTAAATAACTGCAGTTAATTATGTTGTATCATAAGTTTTTCTGTTTCTTAACACACATGCTCATTTTGTTGTTGCTGCTCCAACAGGAATAATGCCAGGTATCTCTGGAAGAGGATTCCTCAAGCAATAAAATCGGTAAGAAGGTTTATCTGCTCATAGCTGCTCTGCTGAAATATTGCTCAAAGCCATCACAAAAGTGCACTACTTCTGATTCAACAATAAAAGGGCAAGGGAACTTGATCAATAAACTGAATGTTTCAGAATAACAACCGTGTATTGTATCCTTCAGACATTTTCGATACATAATACTATACCTTCAATACTTTTCCCCACATTTGCATCAAATACAAAATAAAATGGCATTACATACATTATTCACAATTTCAATTGAAGAAAACATACAGGATAGATCAGCAGGATCACATACTGTACAAACAATTTGTTGAGTTGCTGCCTCATGACAAGCATTACCGTGACTTTTCGTGGCTCTTGTTACATGCAGGCAAACCCAGAGTTAGCAGCCGTTTGGGCTGTTGGACAACGCATTTGGCAGCGAGACTTCCCAGGCATCTACACGTCGATTGCAGCTTTCCAGTGGTCTGAAAACATCCAGCCGGTCATGGAGGCCCTGCGAGGTACTGAACGAATCAAGTGTTTTTTAGATTATACTTAATAACTCTTAACTATAAATGCAACGACACACGCGTTCCACACCCCCACAGGGAGTGCAGTGCCCGGTGTCGAGTCGGTGGGACCCACGGTTGTCCAGAACAGTCCCAAAAGGAATCTGCCCGGGTCTGGACAGTGCCCCTGCCCAGTGTCCATATGGATGGAGCTGGTCTGTTCTGTATAGACTCCATATTTGGGCATGCCTGACAAAGAAGTCCATATATGGGCATAAAAGGGACACAGGCATAATATCTGGGTGGGGATGGACCAACTTGCATCGTTCCAAGTAGGCCAGTGCCCAACAAGCACCGCTGTAGAGGCTCCAACACATAATATCTGGGTGGGGCATGCATTATTGCATTTCCAACTTGCATCGTTCTAAGTAGGCCAGGCACAAACATTATGCAAAGCTCAGCCAATCACAGCACAGAATGTTGTAGACACATTTTTTGCCACATTTGTGTGTGTGTGTGTGTGTGTGTGTGTGTGTGTGGGGGGGGGCGGCATGTGATTGACATTCTTTCCTAATGTTGATGTGTGGTCAAAGTTCCTAAATGTTGAACATGGGAGTGATCTTTTTATTTTCAACTGACTGTCCATTTTGATGTCCTGTTGATTTTGCGTCAATGTATTGTCCTTTTAAATTCAGGCAAGTTTTATCAGCTCATTTCATCACAGCTAGTCCAATCTACCTCTCAGTTAGCAATGTGTGGGTTGTCTCAATGCAGTTTAGACCTTTTAGTAACAGTTGTGTTATGTCATGTCATTTGTCTACTCAAGTCAAAAGTATTTGTATTTTCTATTTATTACAAGCATATTCCATGATAACATAATTCACAACTATCAGGTTTCTCTCCCAATATTAAATTAATTCTATTAAGAAAACATGCTGGAAAAATGTATTTAATGGCCTTATTTTTCCTTTGCACTGCTGTTATCTTTGTACACTCAGCAGGGGGCTCCACTTGAACACATGACATCATTCAAGTTGTGTCCCAGCTGGGGCAAACAAACACGTTGGGCAATTAAAGGCAGCCAGTTTGACTTTGTTTTGTAAGGCACTAAAATACAGCAGTGCGGTGTACGGAAAACTATCTCCGCTCAGTCATCACATCTGTAGTGTACAGTGGGGGGATTCTCTTTTTCTTTTGCTCAGAAATAGTTCCTTAAGACCATTGAATCAATTGGATATATAGATTTATCCCTATACTGTATATCACCCCTCATTGACCCCCCGTTATTTGTCACCAAGTATCACATGTTTGCTTTGTAAGAGTTTAAGAATAGCTTGTCCCTCTGTCGTGGTTCCTGACATTGAGCTGTTATGCACAGTCTGACCACTGAGTTTTGATCGATAGACTATTTTTACTTGAATATTTTATTGATATTTTACAGCAGTATACAATAGGTTAAAAACACTTTCCATTGTAGCGGCAAGCCAATTAAATATTCAACACTCAACACTCAAACAAACAGTGCAACAAATGACAATACAAAATATGAAACTATTCATGATAAGAGCACCAGTGCTTGTTATGGAGGAAAGATTAGGAATTAAATGACCTAAAGTTATAATTTTTGCTGGCTATGATTTTCAATCAATCTAAAGTTTTAAATATGGACTGATAGTTGAATTGCTATAATAAACACTAGGGCTGGGACTCGATAAATGTCTCTAATTAATTTCAGACATTGTAATTAATTTATTAATTGTCCCACATTAATTGCATTTTAAAACTAATTTTGGTATACGAGTGAATATATGGGTGGTCTGATCGGCTTCTCCCATTGCGTGCACTGGTATGATCGGTTCTTTCTAATATCTTTCTAATATTTACTCAGGGTAGTAGTAGCTGAGCACAAGTGCTCTTTGTCAGCAACGCCCTGCACATACTGTACAGTATACAAATGAATGATAATTTATAATGAATAATGGAACGAGAAGACCTTCCACATTCCACCCCTTAGTAATGCATTTCCCAATTACGACAAAAATACTATGATGCCAGGTTTCCATTCAGCTCACAATATCAGTTTTGGACAAACAAGTCCCTATCTTACATGGGATGCGATGCGTCTAGTTTGGCTTCAAGTTTCCCTGTAGTGGCATGATGTAACGTTGTAATCATTGTAGACACAACAACTGCATCACAAGGGTGTTAACAGGGACATGCTGTTTACCCCTGCAAACTCCTGGGACAGGCACATGGGGTTCCTCGTGTTTACCTTCCCCCAGGAGACTTCTGTCCGATTTCTGTCACTGCGAGAGGGGAACATGGCTCACACTGTGACATGTGACACATGCAGCAGCCGGTGGGGTGGGGGCCAGTTTCCCCGAAAAGATCCCTGGCAAACAAGCAGGGAGGAATATATGACCTGGATGGTAGAAAGATATCGGGTATCAGTGTCTGTGAAGGGCTGCTATAAAGGACAGGGGGGTCGCTAGCTGCTAGCCAGAACAGATATCACCACCTCACAGTTGTTAGTCAGACACTGAAGGACAAGGTCTCTGTCTTTGCTTTTGAATATTTTACCGACTTGTGGACGCGAACACGAAAAGAACATTTTAGTTTCTTAGTTTAGAGGAGCTTCCTTTGTTTTAGCTTCAAGATAATGGACGTCCAGAGGACAGGAGGGTCGGTGGTTCGTCCTCCCAGCCCAATGGAGAGCTTGGAGAAGCAGCTGAGCTGTCCCATCTGTCTGGAGATGTTCACCAAACCCGTGGTCATCTTGCCCTGCCAGCACAATCTTTGCCGCAGTTGTGCCAGCGACCTCTACGACTCGCGCAACCCCTACCGCTTCTCTGGTGGCGTGTTCCGTTGCCCTACCTGTCGTTTCGAGGTCGTGCTGGATCGACATGGTGTCCACGGCCTGCAACGCAACCTCCTGGTTGAGAACATCATTGATCTCTACAAGCAGCAGCAGGAGGGTAATGTGGACAACGGAGGAAGCACAGAACCCACCCTGAAACCCAAGGAATCCCATGAGCCCATGTGCGCAGAACACGAGGAGGAAAGAATCAATATCTACTGCGTGACCTGCCAGATGCCAACATGTTCCATGTGTAAGGTGTTTGGCCAGCACAAGGACTGCGAGGTGTCACCTCTAGCTAGTATTTACCAGGCCCAGAAGGGTGAACTAAGTAATGCTATTGATGCCCTGGTGGCCAGCAACGGCCGTCTCCAGGCCCTGCTCAACCAGATGGAAGATGCCTGTCGGGTGGTGCAAGAGAACGCCCAGCGTGCCAAGCAACAGCTCGGAGAACGTTTCGACCTGCTCTACGCGGTGCTGGAAGAGCGCAAAGGCCTGCTGCTAGAACAAGTTGGAAAGGAGCAGGACGACAAGGTGGCGGCCCTGCGGGCTCTGGCTCAACGCTATGGTGAGCGTCTGCAAACCAGCTCAGAGCTGACCGACACAGCGGTGAGGGCGTTGGAGCAGAGTAGCGCTGCAGAGTTCCTGCTGGCATCCAAGGGCCTAATCTCACAGACCAAGGATGCTGCCAAGGGGTCGCTGGGTGAAGAGAGACCAGAACCAGGTTTTGAGAAGATGGACCACTTCACGTTGTCAACGGAGCATGTGGAAAGGGTTCTTGCAAAAATGGACTTTGGACTTGTTGATGATGATGAGTTTGAGGATGCAGAGGGTGAAGGGGAGGAGTGATGACTTTTTGAAATGATGAATGTACTTTTGTAGGTTCTTAAACCGCTATTATTATGGCAGGGACATGAGTTGCAATTTGTTATTGAAAGTAACAGCGAGTTATAATGGGCTTTAACCATTGAGTGCAATAATTGACTTCACATTTGTACTCACTCTTTCTTAACCTTTTTTATACTTTTGTACTTGTATGCCAGATTTAGTCTGGTAGTATTAATGTACTGTAATTATAGATTGATGCAGATTGACTGTCTTCTAAGATGTAAGACACTGCTTTTTCCCCTCACACACAGCTTTAAGGGATTAGTGATTTATTTGTTGACTTCTCGTTTGTACAAATGATTTATTATAATTTAATTAATGCTTGGAAGTTATCGTGTGCACTTGAATCATTGACTATACAAATCAACAAGCTCTGGCCTCAATGGAGGCTGAAAATAAACAAGGTGTCTGAATTTGATTCACGTTTTTGTTATCAGGCCTCAACTCATCCAAGCAATGTGAAGTAATCTATTTAAACCCAAAACATGGTCAAACCCAGAACTATGCTGAACTTAAGTCTTTACCTGACAATGTAATATATTTTTGCAGACACCTCAGTGTTTCACTTACTTGGCAGAAGGCCTCACTTAATACATCTAAAGTCCTTGCCAAATGCTCTGTGCTTTGACTTTGCTGGCGAAGAGCGGCGTCTATTTTTAAATGGCGAGAGGCTGAGAAATGATAGCCCTGGAATAGACCAGTCTGTGCAGGGCAGGTGGGGTTACCCCGCCCCCACCATGGACTGGCCTTCCTCTGCAGCAGAAGGTTGTGGGCCAGAGATTGGAGCGGGGGGGCGGCCACATGGCCAGGCGCCACATGACTCATCTCTTGATAGCACCCTATCGGTCAAGAGGCTGTGGTAAAAATATACACCGGCAAGGGACCGAGTTACAAAAAAAAAACCTGAGGTGACCTGCTTGGCTTAGTTTTGGAATAATGACTTCATAAAAGTCCCCGTTCCTTTTTAATGTACAGTGAGTGCAGCTATTAGACCTGTGAAATCACGCCGATAGCGCAATATTGTGTATTGGTGTATTAACAAACAAACAAAAAGTTCCTGTACATTATTAGTGTGATTACATAAAATGAGTTTGATTACGTAAAAGAGGTATTCATTCTGTAGAGATGTGCTCCACCTCATAAAAAATATCTATGAAAGCACATTTGTTAAAGGCGGAGATGCAGTCCTTCTGTTTATATGATTAATATTTTTAGTGTCCGACTCCAAAGACCACGTCTGCAACTCCACCAGAAGCATACGTTGGACAAAAAAAATAATAGAAGAAAAATCAGAGGAAATGAGGTCTCCACATAGTCTGCAAAGTGAACATATTTCATTCCCTTGGTTTCCACCAATTTCAGCATTAAGACAGAAGCAAAAACAAGTACAGGGTTAACCGGAAGCGCCTTTTGGACAGCAGAACTGGGGGAAAATCCTCCTAACAAATCCCCTTGCATTTTTCCCGCTCACAGCTGTCCTTTCTCATCCCTGTTGTTATTGTTACTGCTGCTAATGCTGGGGGGGAGGAGGGGGTCGCTGTTGGTACACACACAAACCGTTGCTAGGCTGTAAAGCAGGACAGGCCATAACCCTCTCAGGTATTTACATGATAGCTGTCCGAGCAGCAACAAACAAGTCCCAGCGACACAGAGCTGTTGTGTCAGCTCGCCGTTATGATCACATATCCCCGCTCTGCTGCATTTGGCGGTTCGAAAATTACGTGGCCACTAATGGCATGTGTCCACTGTTGGCTGATATGGTCTGGCACTTACTTACAGCGTTGTGTATCACGGGCAGCGCAATTGTCTCTTGTATAATGCCATTATCCAACTACATACAATACAAAATATGAATAATAACATGGTACTGATATCAATATACTGTATAGACACTTTTTATTTGGCATTAGTAAATAAAAACAAACTTTTATAGAGTGAGTAAGTGACAACACGTCATGGAGGTTATTTTGCACAGATACAGGCGTGTTTTGAGATTTTGACTTGCTCTTTGGTGGGCCTTGGAATGGACAGCCTACATAGTCTTTCTTACCCCAGAACACCTCATGTGAGTGCATGGGGTGGTTGAGGGCACCGTGTTCATCAGAACCAGGTGCACATGGAAGAGAACTGGCAACCGTAAAAAGGAATGGAATATAATGAATCCATCCCACATAACCTTTTATCCCATGTTGTTTTGGATGTGAATGTTTTAGAGTACGGTGTATGATAGTTCACCAAATACATGAAATCATAGCCAAGTTGGACCTTCATACAAGGAATGTGCATTGGCACGTGGCACAGTGACAGCTCAATGTTTAATGACTAATGGAGTACAACTCGTAGCTTATTCCCGTAGCATATGTATTAAGTATATTTTATTGTCAGTGTATCAGTTATAATGCGGTCAGCTGTTAGACTACAATGATATACAATAGCTGTAAGTAAGGTCATGTACTGACTTGCTTATCTAGACATAATAGTCTCCTAGTGGTCAGTCAGTGGCAGAGGCATAACAGACATGCAATTTGAATATGATGTTAAAACTTAACACATGTTCAACATGTATTTCTGTCTCGTATGTGCCACGTGCTTTATTTACGTGCTTTCATAAACAATGTACCGGTACTGTGAGTGTGAAGAGTGGAGCAGACATACATTCGCATCTTAACTGAGAGATACTGTAGGAATGCAATGTTAACCTCTACAGTACACACACAGATCACAGGCATACCATGCTTACCCTACATGCTATCAACATATCCCTACAGAAGAAAATGTACAGCTAGCTTCACATAGCACCCAAGTGTATAATGCTGGCATGATGTTCTTCATGCATTCATTCTACTTAATAGGAGGTTTTTCACTTTCAGCCCAGTGGTACAGAAATACATTCAGAATGACAATCTGATGTATGCACCCAGTGTTAATTCTCATCCATCTAGCTATGACAAACCAAAATAAATGTAACCACTAGAACCTGGCGAATGACATCCCTATTTTGGTCATTCATTATAGGTGGATTTGTATTATTTTGTGTTGATGATCACCAATTTTCATAAATGGCTAAATCAGCACATCTATGGGCTTAATATGTGCCATGATGTGACACGTTCAGTCAGTCATACTGTCTTAATACCTTACTTACTTAAAACCTTTACACTCTATTTTTACCCACCATGTACTGCTGCGCTCACCATCTAAAATCTAACTCTTGTAACTCATCAGCACATGGCACATGGTCTCCAGTACCCAGCCAATATTATGTTTAAAATGACCCTTTATAAATTGTAGTCAGCAGGTTCTCATTGCTTCCACAGAAAGTATGCATTCATGAAAGCCTGAAAGGCCATAAAAGGCCATACAGCCTGGGACATTGTGAGCCCCTGGAATATGGAACTCTGAGGACACTAGCTGTATTTGTTTTGAATTACTTCTGAAAGTCCAGGGTAGCTTGATTGTGTTGATTGCTTCATGTCTAACCTTTGCTTAACTACGTATATTGTATCATTTTGGCATCACAGAAAGTACACGTCAGCGTGCATACGCTCTGGTGGCCCAGGCTTACACCTCCATAGCAGCAGATGACTTTGCAGCCTTCGTAGGTTACTCTGTGGAGGAAGCTGTCAAAGGTGACTCTTTTAACTTTTATCCATCATACACAGAAAAGTCCTCTTTGTTCATTTAAGTTTAAGAATGTACATTTGTATACTCTGAGGGCCGGGCTACACTGGGCGTGGAATTTTCCGCCGGAGTCCGCAACGGTACGCTGCCACTATAATCAATGGAACCCGGCTACACCGAGCGCGGGTGGTGGTGCGTAAGCTCCGCCCAAGTGCTCTATTTTTCCGCGTGTACGTGGGGGTTACGCAACTCTTCACATCGCCTTCAGAGGGAAAAAACAGTAAATACGGAACTCCCCGTGGGACAGACACATTGTCGATGGAGCCACCTAGCTGCTTCCGTTCCGCCCGCGGTATGGTTACGTTCTGTCCCCAGTGTAGCCCCCCTGTCAGAGTTGAATTTACACAGGAAATCTTACAGTGTAAAATCAGGCTCTGAACTATTTTAGATTTTCATGGTTTATATCATCTTAGAAAGAGCTATTTGCTCAAAGTACCACTCCCACTACTGTAAAGATGGTGCTTCAAACTGGAGCTAGTTGGTGTGCGTGACTCTTTTGTTTGTCTTTATACAATACATTTTATGATCAGGGGGACGATGTTTATCAGTATTGTTTTAGCCAATGACTCCATCTCCCTAATTTAATAACTGATATTCTCTATATCTCTTTCTGTCTCTTTACTGAGTATCATTATTGTGTGTGTCTCTCTCTCTCTCTCTCTCTCTCGCTCTCGCTCTCTCTCTTTCCCCCCCCTCCCTCTAGGTGTGGTGAGTCAGGGTTGGCAGGCAGACCCTGCAACTAGGATGGTAATGCCCCAGAAACCAGGTAGGTGGCACTGTCGCTCTTTCCCACCTCATCTCATCAAACCAACTCCCCCCACATGCACACACACACACACACACACCTGTAGCACACGTGTGCGGTCCAAGCGTGGAGGGCAGATTCAAACTCAATCAGTCTTTTCACACGTCTTTGCTTTTCTCTTCTTTGGTCCAGCTCCACTGGCAGGATGTCCCATCCATCACTATCTAATCCCCAGTGTTAATTTTACATTCCCATTTGGTTCCATTTCTACACTCTTCATATAAAGGATTTTACTGTGCAGAGTGCAGACATGCATGTGCCGGCCCGGACGGTTAGCTCAACCGTCTGGACACCTAGGCTGCCAAGCCAGCCGGTCGGCGTGCTGCGGGTTCGACTCCAGAGGCCGATGGCCTTTGTCACTTCCCATATATCTCCCCCTTTCCTGTCTGTACCCTAAAAAAAAACGCCAAAAAAATATCATCAAAAAGTGGTGCCAGGGTTCTTCAGAATAAAGGTGATAGAGTGCCAAGCAGATGGGCAGATTTTAATCTGAAAAGCCCCGCCTTCCATTTCCCCCCAAAACCGAGAGGTATAATGTTCCATTACAACCTCACACTGTCAAGTCTGATCTCTCTTGTTCTTTAGAAGCGTTAATATTGCAAACAAGATGATTGGTTAAGTCAGAAATTAAGACCTCTCAAAACCATGGAGAGGTTCCAATTTGTGCACGGTCACACTAGGTGTCTAAAACGTATAAATGATGCATCTAGTCTTAAGATTTGTAGGTGCTGGGAGTGACGCGCATGGAAATCGATTTGTAGGTGTGTCTTTTGCTTAACTGAAGTTGGGGTGGTTCAGCTCACTGAAAGAAAACTGTAGAAGGAGAGCTTGACGAGTGGGGTCAAACATGTGCTTCTTTGTTGACAGCCGGTCAAAGTTCACTGAACCGACATTCTAAGTTGCCCAATACTTTTCCCAATCCTTTCCTATGACTGGTGCCATATTTTTGGGTCCAATGCCCAACATTCGATATTGGAGAGTTACATCTGGTCACAAAAGATCACAGGATCTACTGAATGTGAAGGGGGTACTATAGGGGGTTGTCATACTGTGCTGTATGGCTCAGCATGTCAGTTTGTCACCCTTCACATTCAGTAGATCCTGTGATCTTTTTGTGGCCAGATGTAATTTCCTGAGGTCTAGTAGGACTATAGTAAATAATAAAATAATAAATTGCTATAACATTTTGTAAAAAAAAATACATATTTAGCCCCATATTCGAATGCCCCCGCCCCCCCCTGTAAAAATAGCTAAAATCACTAAAACGAAAGAAAGCAGCAAATGAAAAAACATTTAACACTCATCTTTTACTTTCTCTAATAACAACCTAAAACATGAACCTTGGTTGAAAAAAACCTTTAGTTGTCCTTTAAAAGAGACAAAGACGAAGGACACCTCTCTCTCAAGCTTTTCCTCTAACCTCTCCCTGTTTCTTCATCTCCAACAAACGTTCTCTTTCAACAGATCCGCCCCCGGTCTCGCTGGTTCCAAATGAGCAGCAGTTGGCCAGACTCACTGACTACGTGGCTTTCCTGGAGAATTGATTGAACCCCACCTCCTCCATCCTCTTCGGCCAGGAGGAGACCCTCATCAGGGTCACCAGGATCCCCCTCTTGGATAAGATACGCATGCAGAACACGCTCATACAAGTACATGCGCAAATATGTATTTTGGGGCATGCTTTTGTCAACTTGACTCGCCTATTTATATTTACAGAATGATAGACCTGCTTCAGTTTGACCGTACCTTCTTATTCTCCCTTTTTATTTTTTTTGTTTTATTTTTTCCTAGCTGATTGTATGTCCAGTATTGGATCCAAGCTCAGACTAGACACAGATGTCATAGGATATTGAATTCTCATTTCTGTCTTATGTGGTGGTCAGTACATATTCTCCATATAGAATATAGAGCCATATAGAACTAAAACAAAAAAAGACAATTGTAATCTGTTCAGGTGACAGACGTCTTTGCACGCATCGCCAGGTGGAAGTGCTGAATACGATACATCAGAGTCCCATGCAGTGCATGCAGTGCCGCTGCATGAGAGTTGGTTCACTTGTTGGCCTCAAACTTTCTAGTAACTTCTCCCATCTTTAGATGTTAGGCGTTTGAACTTTTATGTTTCGACTGATGAATAAATATTTTGATGTTTGTAATTCAGAATTCGTCTCTTCTTCAGAAGTATACTTTATTTTCATCTGTTAGAATTCGCTGCAGATCGCTTCAAGATGTTAGGAAGGTCTGAATTCATTCTGAATCCTGCTTACTCTTGTACTTGTACTCTTGAAAACATGCAACCTCGTCCTCAGGGCATCTTACTGGTTATTACAAAACATACATTAACGTCAGACCTACATTTCGGCCATTTGAAAATAGCCCATCTACAAGCTCAGCGGCACATTGCGAGCTTGTAGATCAGATGCTATTTTCAAAATCTGTAATGTGCATTTTTAAACTTGAGAAATGGGACATTCTGAATACTGCATACTGTTGGTACTTCAGTATATTTTGATACCAATACTTTTAGTCGAGCAAATTTGAAATTCTAGACTTTTTTTTCTACATTGCAGTATTGATACTTTTACTTGAGTAAAAAAAATATAGTACTTTTCCACCACTCTCCACTGCTATTTAGTCAGTATATATACAGTAGGGCTGTTAAAATGGATGTTAACATACACCTATACTGTAGGGTATAGTGTTACCATTGGTAGAGAGATTGGTGGCGATGGGCCTACAAGGTTTCTGCCCGACATTGAAGATATGCATTATGTAATGGAAACGCACAGTAGGCAAGCCGTGAAAATGTAAAATCAGTTTAAGGCCTATTGTCTGGCTACCATGTGCTCAGTCCAATATGCCTGCCAACTCTTCTCCTGTTCAAAAGAATTAGAAACACAACTCTGTAGGATTTATTTGATCCACAGTTTTGACTTGATGCTGCTATAAAGAAGGAAGCAGCTGACATTTCATTTGTTTTGATCATGCAAACAACAAGGACATCCCGCCACATGTTTAAGATGCTGCAAGGAAGTCGTTAATGGCACCAAACGTTTTGCTTTGCTTCTCCTTGAAGGTTTCACACGGACCCATGGATTTAATTTGAAGTCCAGTCTAGTGAAGCCATGGCAACCTGTGTCACAAGTCATTCATGTATTTTTGGGATATACAGTATATTGTGCATATGTATATAATGCGTATATATCCATATGTCCCCAAAATTTGGTCAAGGAAGTCAATCACCAGAGAGAGAGATTTTGTTTCACTAGGGGTTTTTTCATTTTTTTTACAATCTTATTAATGACAACTTTAATTTATTATTATTTGTGAATTTATAATCTCACATCCACCCGTCTGTTGCTGTTTGGATCATATCTGGGCAAGACTGATTTCAACAATATGATGTCAGAGATTCACAAGGAAGCCACGCCTTTGTGGACCCCATAATGATTTTCTATTAAGAACAGGTTGTGACGCCCCTGACTGACCTGACTTTCATTTCAGTTGCAGATGGACTTAAATGCATAGCCCTATCCCTACCCTATGGTTTATCTGGTTGTAACATATATAGCAGTACTATGTCATTGTGTGCATTCTGTGTATACAAACACGTGTTACACACCAGCACATGTCCTGGCATGAATACTGCTGATGGTCCACATGGCTGTGAGCGAGAGAAGGTAACTCAATCTGACCCCTTTTAGTGATTTACTGCTAAACTTAGAGGCACCCACAATGTTCTCATACCTGGGAGGGAGAAAGCACTACCGTACATTTGTACATGTTGTTGCAGACAACATGCATTTGGATCAGTGTTGTTTTTGGCAGCAGATTTTAGTTTTAGTCATAGTCTCTTCAATAGTTTTAATATAGTTTCAGTCACATTTTAGTCACCTGGAATGTTATAGTGTTAGTCTAGGTTTAGTCGACTAAATATACGATTTTAGTCGACTAAATATACGATTTTAGTCGACTAAATCTACAGTTGATTTAGTCGACTAAAATGTATTTTGGTGGGCCTTGATGCTGTCGTAATGACTGTTTTTACACAACGTGTCGCGTTGAGCTTGTAGATCGTGTAAAATGTAAGTGTAAAATGACTTATACTGGATCTCTTGTCTACTAGTCCCTAACATTGTAGTCTAGTTTAGTCTTAGTTTTAGTCATCATAGCTTAGTTTTCATTTAGTTTTCGTCAGTGAAAAGGAGGTCGACAAACATTTTTCGTTTTAGTTTTAGTTTGTGTATTTTCCTTGGTTGTTTGCTCTTTGGATAATTTAAGTGAAATGTTATTTTCACATTTTTAAGTTAAATATTAAAAAAAACTATAAAAATCACACTCGAGTCAACATGACTCAGCCATTACCATGCAGGTCTGGGGTGAATTTATAGTCTCGGCCATGCCTTTGGCCTGGTGGAGACAATGAAGGAAAGAGTAATTCCTCAGAAATGTCACAGAGTTGGCAAATACTAAATCATTCTTTATAGGGCCACTTAAGACTTCTTATCAGACCTGTAATATTGAGTAATATGATACGAGTGTGAAGCCAGCAAAGGTCTACCAGCGGTGGGAGATATATTGAGAATGTCAGAGGAATGTTGAGAACCAGCTGGAGAAGCTTTGATGTTGAAGACAGAGGTCAGAGGCTGGCAGACTTCAGGAATAGACCATTGTGAGTTTTTTCTGGAAGTCATGTTATATTGGGAGGAAGGGAAACGACAACACAAGTAGCCTCCCTGTTTACTAAAATAACTAGGCCTAACTACAGTACAAGTACTGTAGGCTGTTACTGTAACATGAGTGTTGATTTTGTTCAGTGATCTTTGTAGTCCCCTATTCGCCACACGCACACCTAACCACAGGGCCTTTTTGATGAGGTCACTTTTTCCAAGGGTCAGAGGTGAGTTCTGCCTTGCATCACAGACTGCAAGGTCCCTGGTGGTTTCATGAAGAACGGTAATAAACCTGCACACTAACCTGCTACAATGTAATTTAATGACATTGGTTTATTATTTTTCTTCTTGATCTTTTCCTACCCAGCACCTCAGCCAAGTGATGTAACCCCACTTGTTTTAGTTTATTTAGTTACGTTTTTCATTTATGATGACTCATTTATGCCAGCGCCTATTAACATTCTTCACCACTAAAGGTAATTAAATTAAATGTGCTTTACATTCACTGCTATGACAACTGTAGTGTTGTAGCCTACCTCTGTGCTCTTCTGAACAAAATTCATACAATTGTTTTGTAGATATTTTCTAACTAAATATAATGCTGCTATAATGGCTCTGGTGGTTAAGCTTAATGCCTGCAGCCTAGACCTCTAGTCTAGAAACCAAATCAGCCACAGCTAAAATAAACAAATATCTGTGATGTAGCCTGGCCATGCCATGCTAATAAACTGCAAATCTATAGAGGTTACTCGCCATTCAAAAGTCAGTCACTTTAATTACAATTTGAGTGTTTTTTAAATAAATGAGAGAACCTCAAAAACACAATGGTTGACTGAAGGGGGGAAATGTGTGAAGTGAAACTGTGATAAGAAAATGCTATTGGTCAGTATGGCCAGTAGGGGTCAGTCCTTCACTTGGGAATAGACTACCTGACTTAATTTACTGCACATTACCTAAAAAGCATCATAGAAGTTTATAAAGTTATCACCCAAAATGCAATGGTCAATGCCAGAAAGAGTGTGTGTGTGTGTGTGTGTGTGTGTGTGTGTGTGTGTGTGTGTGTGTGTGTGTGTGTGTGTGTGTGTGTGTGTGTGTGTGTGTGTGTGTGTGTGTGTGTGTGTGTGTGCGTGTGTGTGTGTGCGTGCGTGCGTGCGTGTGCGAGAGATCATGAGAAAGAGAGGATATTTGTAGTTATTTTCATTAAGAGCAGTAAAGCCCTCTTTCTGGTCTCGGGGTCAAAGTGTTTCCATGTGGGACGGTGAGTCATCCACATGAGACGGGAGGAGGACACTCCAAGAGGATGTGGGAGAGGGGATGAGAAGAGGCTGATGAGAGAGAGAAAGATGGGGGAGGGAGTCTGGGAAAAGAGAGGGTGGAACTGCTGAAAGGTGTGTGGGGGGGGGGGTGGTAGGGTAGAGAGAAGTCTTCAGTAGTATTGTCGTCCATCCATCCATCCATCTTCAACCGCTTATCTGTAGTCGGGTCGCGGGGGCAACAGCTCCACCCGAGAGCTCCAGACTTCCCTCTCGAGAGCAACATTAGTAACTTCCTCCTGGGGGATCCTGAGGCGTTCCACGGCCGCAGTGTGTCGATCATGTGATTCCTCCAACTGCGCCTTCATGGTTTGCCCCGGGATCTCCTTCCAGTGGGACGTGCATCGAGGTCCTCCCTAGGCGCCCGAGAGGCATCCTAACCAGATGCCAGAACCACCTAAGCTGGCTCCTTTCCAAGCAAAGAAGCAGCGACTCTGAGTCTCTCTCACGTGACTGAACTTCTCACCCTATCTCTAAGGGAGATGCCAGCCACCCGTCGAACGAAACTCATTTCGGCCGCTTGTGTTCGCGAGCTTATTCTTTCGGTCATGACCATAGGTGAGAGTAGGAACGGAGATTGCTCGCCAATGCTCGGTAGACACAGAGCTTTGCCTTCTGTATTGTCTTCTAGTATTGTCGTATGTAGGTAAAATTATGATCCAGTTTGAATCACCTGGGCGTTGAAATGTCTCAGCATTGAGGGCCAGTGCATAATTCTTTACATGTCATTACACTTTATAATTGATGGATAGTTATGCAGCTACACAGTGAAATCCTCACCGTTCATTAAAATAGACCCTGATGTAAGCCTACCCACCCAAATTGTAATAATGTACGGTACTGTGGGTGTCTTCTCCTCTCATGGCTGTAAATGTGAAATTTACAGCATTGCAGCAGACGGGCTGCAGTAAAATGTGACGTTTACAATGGCCACATGCTGCATATAATTACCGGTAAGTATTTCTGAGTTGAGAGTTAAAAGTGTACATTTGTAAAGTATTCTATGAGGGAGCGTTTGGGTCTTGTTGGGAGGATTTGTGTCAGTGTGGATCGTTGAAGTCTGTGTACTTTGATCATAACGGGCAGCAAACAGCTATTCTCATCATGTAGTCATTCTTTATGGAGCAAATAAGCACAATATGAACACAGATCAAAGGGTAGGCTATTAATTAGACAAAAAGCTAGTTTTAAATATTTAAATATATTTTCAGCAACTATCGGTGAACGTTTTCAAAATCTTATTTCAGGTCATATCCTAATAGTCTGTAAAGGTCATCGGCTACCCATTTAGCAGCCTCCATTTCCCTGACCAAACATTTAACAACAAACTGTTTTAGTAATTTTCTAAACTGTGGAGTGGAACAAAAAGACAGCATGTGTTTGCTTCACATTAACACTTTTGGATATACATCACTTCCAGACACACATCAGCACCTCACCCTGCCAACACAGTGCATGTTGCAACCTCATTCTCATGGGAGTGGAGCATTAGATACACTTTTGTTTGCAGCTGTTTTTCTGTGTCATGTGACCTCTGTAAAGAGTTCTCAGATAAAAAGCTCTGGGTTCCGTGTCGTCTCATTCTCGGTCCAGAAGATTTCCTAATTCACTGTTAAAACTTCAGCTGTCCCCCTAGGAGACTGTTGGCAGTGAGTGGCATCCCTGACTGCCAAGATGGTGAATGGGTCATTATCCCCACCAGCAGATCTGCCACATGTCCTGATGTCGAGGTGAGGTCTTAAGTTCACCATTGAGACTTCTTCGTCATTTGCCAAGGTAATTGAGTGAGCAAACAATTGCCCACAATTGACTGTCGCCAACAAGTCAAAGAGTAGCAGCAAGGAGCGTTTGGGTGAATGGCTGCTCTTTCCATATTTTGGATATTGAGAAAGTCTGTGTTTCATGAAAATCGGATCAAACTGCAACAAAGCCAAAAACAAATGGCATCCTACTGCGAAGAACCATTGCTGCTGTAAAGAATTTAACAAAGTTCAAACTGACAAGACTTGTATATATGTTACATTACTCTTTTCCAAAAGACGGCAAGACCATCCCCTCCCCTCAAGGTCTTGGTGAAAATAGAATCTGACTCAGTTAAATCCTTTGCCAAACATTTGTACAGATAAATTAAAACTCCATATTTGAATGCGAATTAGGGTACATAAGCTTCCAGAGTCAGAGGACCATATTGGAGATAAGCCTGCTGGCTTTTAATTGCGTAATCTTTAAATTGATTATTGGCTCCTTTTGGTGCAGCCATATTGTAATTTTTTATTTAATCAATTCATGAATTTGTTATACTGTAGGTTATATACCAGCGCTTGCCCTGCAGTCTGCTGTCACCCAGATGGATGTGTGCACGCGACCTCGCCCTTTAGGGCGAGATCGCTTCTTGCCCTCAGGCGACTTACTGGTTAATGAATTATGATGATGATGATAGGGTGTACATTTGCAGCTAGTGTGACAGTTTGCTGTTTACTGACTGGCTAAAAGGAGCATTTTGATTTATTCTAATGAAGTGTCCCACTGGCTGTGACTCAGACACTCCACATGCTAATAGAGACCTATTTCAGAGTTTGCTCGTCCAATCGAATTTTGCCATTTTTAGTGGCAGTTTGTAGTAAGTGTTATTACTCATGTACCAGATATCTAAAATGTTACTGTTGGATTGAAAATAAACTGACTTTAAAGATGTTTAGATCTTCGATATTCAGAAATGCTTTATTCAGTACATGTTGTGCACATCCATTCATATGAAAATACTATGAGCACTATAATGAAATGGTCGTCCATCACAGGGTTAAACCAAGTCATTGCACTGTTGTATTATATTTCCATCATAAGAATTCTGTGGATATTTGAGGCAGCAGAGGAAACCATACATAGACCATGATGACATGTATGACATGTTTCATATAGTATACAAAGTGACCTTTGGATACTTGTCTGTCTGTCTGTCTGTCTGTCTGTCTGTCTGTCTGTCTGTTCGTTCGTTCGTTCATTCGTCTGTTCTTACTAGCATATCTTGAGAACCGTCCATCAAATTAACTGTGACTTTAAGGGTAGAACAGGCAAGTTACATCTCAATTTCATCATATTTGATGCTGTTATTACAAATATCTAATTTTGCTATCGACCCCCTGGAGATACTTCAAGGACCACTGGGGGTCCTCAAGCCCCACCTTGAGAACAACTGCTATAAACCCATGAGTTTGATTTATACACTACGTTTCCCTTACTATTGGTTGTGGACGTGGTATTTAGGAAACTTATTGCTAGAAGTGTCCCCAACTACATAGTCAGGATTCTTATTTATTGGTATGCCCAGCCAACGTTCCAGGTAAAATGGGATAATGCTGTCTCCACCCCATTTCACGTGGGCAATGGGGTCCGTCAAGGTGGGATTTTATCCCCATTCCTATTTAATGTGTATATGGATGACCTATCTAGGCAGCTAAATGACTGTAAAACAGGTTGTATTGTTGGGGAAGGTGTCATCAATCATCTTATGTACGCAGATGATCTGGTCATACTTAGCCCATATACTGCAGGGCTACAACAATTGCTGAAAATATGCTCACAGTATGGCAGTAAAGCAACAAATCTTCTCTTATGGGGGTGAAATATTTTCAAATGGTTTCCGCCTCAAAATATAAAATATGAAAATGTTTTGGAAACCATTGTGGAAACTCCGAGGGCTGACGATCCAGGATGTTTATCATCTTGTTCTATTTAGCCAAATGTCCTTCATTTGCATATTTTATTGATTGTTGTGTTGTGAATAAAAACATTTGTAGGCCTTCTGATTTAGGAGAGACAAGATGGTGAGGACAGGTCCTGATGTTCTGAGTTAGACCCAGGTGTGTTCCATGTGGTCTGCTGGTTGAATCAGTAGCGTTGCTGCAGGTTCCGTTTCCATTACATAACTCTGCTGCATGCTATTATGTAAGTGACTCCATTTCAGAATGATGTCTTGCACGGTTTCATGTAACATTACTGGCACCTCTCCTCTCCCCATGCTCAGGAACACCACCATGGCCACCAGTAAGAGAAGCTCTCCAGTGTCAAGAGTTAATGGATTGTGGTGGTTCTATCAATTCAATTCAAAGGGCTTTATTGGCATGAGAAAACATACGTTTACATTGCCAAAGCAGAAAGAACAATACAACAATACAGCAATACAATCAATAAAAAAATTATGTACATTTGAAGGTCAGAATCTTCAATAGATCAAATTCTATGTACCCAGGTCACTCGATGCAGGTATAGTGCAGGAATATACACAATGCTTAGTCTTTAGGGTGGTTGTGTTCCATTTGCATTAACACGGAGCCCGCTAGAAATGTAGTAAGCGTAGAATTACTTTTGTATGGCAGCCCGCCAGAACCGTAGCCTATGTTTTCTAGGATTTATATTCTTTAATCCATGTTTTGATCGGATCGAATCGTTAGTGTAAGTGTAAGTGGGACAGTGGCCGTGGCCATTTTGAAGATGCGCGTGCATCCACTTGCACTCTATGGTCCTAATTCATTAAAAAGAAATACGCCGCCCAGGCCGTGGCGTAACGGTCTGGGCACCTGACTGGTAATCCAGTCGCAGTGTGCCGCGGGTTCGACTCCCGAGCCCGACACGGCCTTTACTGCATGTCATCCCCCCATCTCTCTCCCGTTTCCTGTCAGCCTACTGTCTGTCCCTTCAAAAATCAATAAAAGGCGTAAGCCGCAAAAAAATATCTTAAAAAAAAAAAGAAATACGCCACCGTTACACTGTGGCGGAAACAGATATCGTATTTATCCGTCCGATCAAACTACGTTGAGATGACGTGTTATTCAGAGAGTGGTGTGTACCACAGGTTCGCAGGCGTATCGCAGGTGTATGTCATTATGAATGAAGCGGGTGCAAAGTGATCGGAAAAGCACCCGACAACCTCATCTGCATTGATCCACGCCCCATATCGTACCATAAAAGGCTTCAAGCATGACTCAGCAGACAGCAGTTTGAGATCCGTCTGTCAAAAAAAGAAAAAAGGCTTTGCAGCCGCAGACTGCACCATTGTATATTACCACTGTAGGCTACTATATATGTACAAACTGACATCAATCCATCAAAGGACACCAAAGGAAATAAAAAGATTTCCATGCTTACAACGGTGCGTGCTCCGCTGAAGCAATATAATTATTATTTATTTAATTAAGTTCGGGACCAAGGCGGGTGCTCACTCACACCTTTGCAGAGGTAAAACATATCTGATATTTAAAATATCGGATATATGTCAATGCAAAAGTTGTCTTTTGAGAGAGAGAGAGAGAGAGAGAAAGAGGGAGGGGGGCATGGGCCCTCGACACTGTTTGCGCGATAAAGAACAGTAGCCTATAGTGAATAAGTGAATAATTATAGGCCTATATAGGCCTGGGATCCTCTTGTCTGAAGAAATTATAATCCAGTGAGTTTATCCAGTGAGTTAAACTATTCTGTGTGTGGCATCCATGCATGTGATCAATATCAATATACATTATAAAGTCTGTCCGTCATGTTTGTGAACAAGCGCGAGTGGAGGTGAGCTGGCTTTCAAACACGCTGATGCCATTCATTAGGCTAATGTGGTCTTCTATTTTGTATATAGGGCTATATAGCCCTATTCATTTTCCAATGTGAATCTGCCCCCCCCCCCCACACACACACACACACAGCCTGCACACACACACACACACACACCGACCGACAGTCAACTGACTCAAGGAGCTCCGTAACAAAACAATTTCAATAGGCCTGCCGCCTACTGCAGGCATTACTACACTAAACAATGTTGGATTCGTACAGTGCAGAATGCAGATAAGCCTATGTTCTTATTATAATTGTGAGTTTGTTTTTTAACATGCAGCGCGAGTCCGCGAGAGCCGATCTACAAGCTCACAACCGTTGCACTTCGAGTAGAAGGCTGCCGAGTGAGCAGCCCCAATCGCGCATGATAGAAATATCCTAATGCATGCATTTAGGCATACAAGTGCACTCGACACATGCCTACATATTTTATCTGAGATTTGGGAAGTATTTATTGATTCAGCATGAAGACTAAAGCCTTCTGAATAAATCTATACGCAAGTGTATGCTTGCGTAGATTTCTCCGCCACCTAAAGAGGTCCCGTAGGATTTGGCGGAGTTTCCGACAAACCTACGTGAGCTAAGTTCACGGCCATTTCCATGAATTCCAAATTAATGTGGGAAATCCACATAAATGCCTTTCCGCTAGCGTCACGTAATTATATCAGCGGAAACGCGTTGAAGAATCAGGACCTATGTGCTGCTTTCAATGGCCTGTATCTCCAAATCGGCGCAATGAATGTCGTTTCTGGTGAAAACAAGTTTTTCAACGGCCGACAGCAGGCGCTGTGATACTCGCGGTCAGGTTTTTTCTGCACCGAGAACAGCAACCGGTCAAGACACCACCACAGTGACCACACACAGCATTATGTCATCGTAACACCCGGTTACGGATATTTGGCTCTTAAAAATAAAGGTTGAAAGGGGAAAAACCTTGGCAATGCGCGATAAATAGATTAATTAATCCTGGCGGCCATTGTGTAGTGAGCTCACAGGCGTTACTACTGACCTCAGAGCTGCAGGGTCCACAGTGGGGAACCACCAAGACAAACTGACCAGGCAGGAAATTGAACACAGAGCTGTAAAACTGTGTGTTTTAGTTCAAGTGAGAGGATGTTTGGTTATGACATAGAGCGATAAGAAGACATTCTTTGGCATATGCTCACTCAAAAAACTACCTGGAAATAATAATTGGGACAATAACAAAATAATGAGGAAATGAAGAAAACTGTAGGCCACGCACACACAGGTTCAAGGGAAATTATGAATTAAGAATGAGTAACATAGCCACTATAGTGATCTATTCTAAATGATAAAACTGACATCAATATAACCTGAAATTAGCCAAGCCTATAATCTATGAATACAGAGTATTTTATACAGAGAATCATTATTTCTGAACAAATGAGGAACATTTAATTCACCTTGCTGTTTCCATTAGGTTTGGAAATGTGAAACCAAGTCAGAACGTCTGTGTTTTGCTTTCATGCCGTGAGAAAAATAGAGCCCACAAAATAACATCCAAAGGTTTGTGGGCATGTTGTGAATTTGCACCAGCTGGAAATGTGGTGTCCATATTGGTAATGTCATGTGACACACGTAGGTATGGGGAGGAGAGGGAGTTCCTTCTCTTCTGCGCCAATGTTCCTCTTTCCTACCGTGGAATGTTTCCACATTTAGAAACAGAGAAGCTCAGTCAACCTGCCATTGAACTCATTACGTAGCACATTATACAGTACAATATAGCTATACATTACAGAAAGACAAAAGTAAATCAATCATGTATACTGTACCTACGCACGCACGTACGCACGCGCGCGTGCACTGCACACACACACACACACACACACACAGTACAAAATTCTGTAATGCATACGTATGACCTGTGCATACGTATGACCTTATATTACAATATAGGATCAACTTGGGTCAAATTGACCTTCTAATCTAATCTAAACAAATACTGTCGACCTTGGTGATTTATATGGGAGGAATTCTTCCCTCATAGACATGAATTTTGGTGCAGAATCAACCAACCAATGATGATTTCAACTGTTTTTGTTCTTGGAATACATTTCTTACCAAGAATTTTCTTCACCAATGCGTTTGTAAAGGTGTCTACTAACATATCCCACATTGGTTTCATTTCAACCACCCTAGGGGAATTTGTAACAGCTGCTGAAAGTTGGGGTACCATCAACAACCAATATAAGGCAAAATGTTCTAAATTTCATTATGCTTTAAGTAGCATGTGACGTGTCAAACTAGGGGGTTTTCATGATTCTGAATCGATTCCAAGCATTATTTTTGCATGAAAAACACTCCTTGGGCTAAAAACGGCCATAGCCGTCATCACAAATGTGATGAGGTCAGTGGCTATGGAATTTAGCCCTAGGAGTGTTTTTCGTGCAAAACTAATGCTTGGAATGGATTCAAAATCATGAAACCCCCTAGTTTGACACGTCACATGCTACTTAAATCTATCTCTACCGCTAGCTGTTAGCAGTGAGTGTGTTTCACATTGAAATGTTTCAGCTCTCAGATTCCTTTCAGGTGTTTAAGGGAAAACATTGGATCGTCCCCATGGAGAAATTCTGGAGAATTCACTGAACTTTGTCTGACAAAGTTCACTTATAGTTCAGTGAATTCTCCAGAATATCTCTCCTTCTGTTTCTCCCCCCCATGGAGACCATGGCGGTTCCCAACTTCCCATGAACTCTTTCCTGTCTAAATGATGAGGATTGGCACTCCAGGTTGTTTTACTTCATCTCTGCTTTCCAGTTTTCTGATTCATCAGGTTATCTGTTTGCACTTTGATGTGGCTCCTCAGAGGCAAGCCCTCTAGATGAGAGTCTGTCTGTCTGAACGAACCTAATCTCACAAAGCGCTGGACCGATCAAGACCAATTATCTTGTGACTTCTGCACACAAGGAGATCAGCTTCAGGCAAACTAATGTTTTTGCTGTTTTCCAAAGCACACTAAAACCAGCTCTTACATTTACAAATGATTTAACAGCACAAACATATTCCAGTAAACAACTTAGTGAACGATTATGAGCCAATTCAGTAAAAGAAAAAACATAAATCATTGCAGTTTGTTTAAAAGTGAACATTTCACCAATAGTTATTTAAAGTTTTGGTCCCGACTGACCGTTGACTCTGACCTCTGACTGATTCAGAGGATCGGTACAATTACACATGGTATTACACATCATCATGGCGTCGATAAGAACTGGAGTGAGTCGACTCACATGGCGGTAAAACACAGAACCTCTCATTTTCAACTCTTCTCTCTAATTCACATGAGTTCTAAACGACAGAGAGAGATAGAGAGAGAGTCCCTAGCTCTTTCCTTTCTCACTGAACCATGAAGGACCTATGGTTCTTCATGCTGTCCTCACGCAACTCATAAAATATTTTATCACATTCTTCTGGATAAAAACGCTGGTGAGTAAACTGACCCCTGCACCCTCTAATTGCCTCTGATCTTCTCGTCCAGCTCCTACGTCGGATGTTGAACTTGGCGCGCAGAAGAATGCGTGGTGGACTGCACGCTCAGCATAAAGGCAGTCTGTGAATCAACAGTGGATAACAGGCAGGATCATGGTGACAAGAAATGCCTGTTGGTGAGCGTGGCAGCCAAGGGGAGATGCTGGGAGGGAGAGGAGGAATGTTTCCATGGGAATGCAGCTGTATTAATATTAGATGTTCAGTCTTTGAGGCACATTTTCTGAACGCATTCTGCTTCATTCACAGGGATATTTTTTCATATATAAAAATAAAACTTTGGATCTCTTGTTTTCAACCAAGGCATCGTCTGGTAAATAGTTGGTTTAAACATTTGGTTCTATTCTGTAAAACAACAAGGGGAGACTACTAATGACTAGCATATTTCAGCCAAATTTGCCCTGGCATAAAGCTACAGTCAGCAAGCATCACACTATAAGTTAATAAAAACACATACAATTTTGAGACATTTACCATTTGTTTCAGCGGGATCTTTCTTCTGAGCGGACAGGAGGCTGACTCATAGTGGAGAGAGATGGGAGTGCGTTTACAGCTCAATGTGAAAGTCATTACAGACCCCTGAGTTTGTGGCTCCTGTGAAAAGATCGAGGGCCAGCCCAGTGACTCACTGCTGTAGTGCTTGTACAGTAAAGGTGTATAAACTGTGAATGAATGTATCTATTAGTAAACTACTGTACTTTAGTCTTTTATTATTTAATGTAACGCAGAATAACATGTTATTCTACAGATTTGTGATGGTGTTAAAAAAGCCGCCCATGAAAACATGATAACACAATATTGTCATTGTTTAGGAAATGGACTGTTGGTTTTATTGGGAACAGCAGAAACGCAGCCATGGTCCAGCGACTGTGAGAAAAATGGAACATCTAACATGATGTGAACCCAGCTCCTCCCTCTACATCTTCTGTGTAACAGAACAACAATCCCACAATCTTATTTGAACACAGACGTAATTCATCAACTGTAGAACACAGCCTGACGAAAAGAAATGCAAGCACATGGCTGTTTAGATAAGCTTGTGTTGCAGTTACCGAATGGCCTCGCGGCTCGTTTCCAAGGAGGTGCACACTGTTTGAATCCCAGACGATCGGTTCACCGGTCATCACAGAAACATCACGCGCATGAAACCGTTTCCCTTTGCACTGCCAAACAGTTTCTCCCCAATTTAAGAAGGAAAGAAAAAATAAATCACAATTCATGTCCAGCTACATCTCTGAAGACTGTAAGATATTGGCACCAGTCCTATTAAAGAGTTTATATTGGCAGTCTCATGGACTAATGCCTTCTGAGTAGCATACTGTATGACTCATCAGGCTGATGGAGGGGAATTGGGTAGACTGTGGTAGAGTCAAAGTTCTCCTTTTTTGTAATGGGAAGCGAGCAAACTCCCTTGCTTCCCCACTCTGTGGTTCCAAATGAATATGGGGTGTCAGAAGTAGGCTACAGTTGACCTGCTTCAAGTAGATGCAACAATTATGCGCAGTTACAGATACAACAGAACCAAAATATTTTAGCGTTGTTACACCTTAGTAATATTACTGAGTATTCTTAGAGAGCTAAAGTATACTGAGTACAGACCAAAGAGCCAGATGGAAAATATAAAAACATTCAAACATGCAGGAACCAGATCAGGTGTAGTGGACCATAGAAGCGGACAGAGGGAGATGATTTAAGGAGGACAAGAGGATAGGCAAGGACTTAAATACCACAATTTCAGACATACGGTATTCCTCCTTTATGAACCATACCATGTTTATCATCAAACGGAAAACCAAGATGATCTGCACTGTTAGGAGGTGCGGAGGTTATTTGTTTAAGAGGACTTAATTCATTTCTGTGACTGCAGTGGTTGCGTGGTGGTGAGGAGAGGTCCATTTGCTTTGGCATCAACTGAATGTCTTTGCAATGAACAGCACTTAGTCACTGAGCCGAACGGAAATTTTGAGTCACACTGGTGCCAGCATGCTTGCCTCGTGTTTCTATAGTACATGGAAGCTTTTCAATTGCTTTCAAAAGCCTGAAGGGCCATCGACACCAAGCATTATATTAATGAGAAAGAAAATGCTCTCTAATATAGTTAAAAGATGTTCTTCTGAATCAGATGTTGCCTGTATATTTATAAATGTACTTACTAACTATAATAGCCTACTGACATTTCATGAAGGATGTTTACTTAATGTCTCACAGTGGTAACAGTTTTGTTGACGCACATCACTTTTTCTGCTGCTAACAAATGAGTCAGCAGCAGCCTGATAAATACAAATGGCTCACAGCTCACGCCTGATTCTCCAACATTTATTTGGACAAATATCACAAATACAACATTTCCATTTCCAGCAAACATCACTGTAATTATCAAACATTAGCCAATGCTTTGACTTAATAAAGGCACTACAGACAGACAGACTTTTGATATGGAGAGGGAAATTGTCATAACTCAGTAGGCCTATACATAATGTAGGCCTACAGACAGCTAGAGAGATTAAAAATATAAATAAGTACCAAAAATGAAAGGAGATGTTATAGGGTCCATGTTAGGACCACCCAGGATTTGCATGTGAATATGCCAGTGCGTGTGCGTGCGTGCATGCGTGCGTGTGAAAGAACGAAAGAAGGTTCATGTGCATGTGAGACTGAACCCAAGATGTTTCATCTGGTCTGGTGATCATCCCTGAGTCATGACTGGACAGGAAATTGAAGATAATGAAGAACCCAGTGCTTACCTGCAACATGCAAGGTGGTGAGACAGATCTTGGACTTCGTATCCTGGTGTCTCCTTTCATCATACAGCGTGGGTAACATTGTTCAGACAGACTGGAATATTTCCGTTATAACAATGTCGTGCAAGTGGCTGTGTTCTCGTTCTCGTTCACCAGAGTGCTCCAGCTTCACATATCCTAAGATAATAGAACCTGCACTGTTGTCACTTCCTGCCAGTAAAAGGAAAAGCTGTTCAGTTTTATTGTCGCTGTGCTGTCAAAACCAAATTGGCCTAGCTAATTGGTGTCAATCATTGGTGCTTCTGATCAGAAGTCAGAAGCTGGTGGCAATCACTGATTGGCTAGGAAAACAGGAAATGTTCAAAAGAAAAAGCAGCAGTGGTGAACACTGGAGAGGAAAGAACAAGGAACAAGAAGACTAACCAAAGATTGGAGCTGAGAAGTCTGGAACCTATAGTATGAAGCCATCGAGGGGAATGCCACTGGTACGATAAGTGTTTATTATGCTTAATCATGGTGTCGTGCACAGTAACAGTTTTTGTATTGAGTTGTGCTTTCATTTGAAATGTACGCATTCTGCATATTGTTAATAAATTCATCAATCAATTTTTGACTTAAATTAACTCAAGGTTCAAGGTTGTCTTTATTTGTCTCCCTTGGGAGAAATTTGTCTTGGAGAAATGTTGATGGAGGTATGCACTCTATACTGAGTAAAATATTTCCATTTACTTTTATTATGTGTGCAGATGAACAGATGGCCCAATATACAGTAGCTAGCTATGTACAAGTTTTCCTTATCTCAACCTCTCAGTGACTAGTCCCACCCACCCCATAAATAATACGGTGATGCTCACAGTAGAAAGTAGCTTTTCAGGTTACTAAACCCTTGCAAGCTCACACTTACAAGCCCTTATAATCTCACAATGCATCGCTACGCAGCACACAACTTGTTGTTTGGGAGGAACATGTAGCCTCGATACCCAGGCTTCGTCTGAAGGAACATGTTATTAGTGATAATGTATGTTGGAATAGATGCTTTGCAACTTCCTACCAGATATGACCACAGGGCCACAGATCATAGGAGATGCTGTTATTTTCATAGCATTATGTAAATGTTGGTGTTAATAGTCTGTGTGCAAATTAAAAATGTAATTTCTTGGTCAGTTAAGGTGTGACATTCATAATTCTCTATTGTGTCCTGTTTTCAACATGTTTTGGTGTAGAGGGGAATACTAGCAGAACTAAATAGTCTAATAGAGCCCAGGGCTATGCTCTGGTCAAAGTATATGGTTCAAGTTAAAACATGACCAACAGATTCATTAAGGGACAGCAGAAGCCTGTCGAAGAAAGAAAAATGGTTACTGTAAATCATTAATGTCTTTCAAATCTTTAAACTATGCAAACCGTTGCTAATCCCTGACTGTAAATTAAAATGATAAAATACAGACAGGGTTATCGAAATGCCATTCATTACATTTACATTCCATTTAAGATGTTTCTCAACCTTCCTACATATTTAAATTGAGATAATGTATCCAGTGCTGTGTAATTAATTGGCTTGCAAACTAAATTGTTTTAATATAATTGGAGCTCTCTGCAGTATGATGAGCCAAGGACTAGAGCAGCAACCTGTAACCAATTCAATAGAGGGTGAAGAATCGATGTACAAATTCAACTGAAAATGAGATAGCCCACATTGCTGAGTGTAAAATGTAAAAGCGGGCAAAATGGTGAAAACTCTTGTTAATTGTGTGTTGTGTTGTGTTGTACTGTACTGTGGTGCTTGTTGAAATGACTGATAACAGTAGAGACAACAGATGAAAATTTGCTCATTAGCTACTGTATGTTGATTAATGTGCACTGTCTGTGGTAAATAAACAAAATAATAATAATAATCCATCCGTCGAATGTGATATACTATCAAAGCATGCACTACAACTATAATGTAATTATAATATAATAATACAATATAATATCGTACCATGTTCAGGCAATGTGTTTCTAGAGCTGACAATGGCACAGTCAACATGTGTTGGTTATTTGCAGTATGTGTGCTAAACACATCAGTTTAGACAGACTGCATTGCAGTGGAATGGGTTGTACATGAGGACAGGAATGGCTGATCTGGGACCGATTTACAAACACACAGAGCGTCCTGCCAGGAGGTAACGTGTACGTGTTCAACTGCAACCTGATGTGAGGTTTGGACACCACATGTATGTACTGTATTTGTCAAGTGGCGTTTGTGTTTGTGGCTGCATGCAGCACAAATACAAGCAATTCCATTCATTGGCGTGTCGTATACAGCTGTCAGTATCCTTTACACATCTGTGTGGAGCTGAATGCTGTGCAGCCTATTCTGTCCAAGTACAAATTCCGGCTCCCCCTCCCTGTGTGTGTGTGTGTGTGTGTGTGTGTGTGTGTGTGTGTATGTGTGTGTGTGTGTGTGTGTGTGTGTGTGTGTGTGTGTGTGTGTGTGTGTGTGTGTGTGTGTGTGTGTGTGTGTGTGTGTGTGTGTGTGTGTGTGTGTGTGTGGAGGGGGGGGGACATCTTTAGTTTTTTTATTTGCTGCTTTCTTTAATTTAAGAAATTAAATTAACATAAACCTTGGTTGAAAAAATCTAAAGTTGTCCTTTAAGTGAGAGACTATAAGGTCACACAGACAATTTAATTGCGTGCACCACTAATGAGCAGCAATTTAATTACAGTTCCTGTGCTGATGTACGTGGGACTTAACCCTGGAGGTTTCATCTACTCTCATGCCACACACACACGCACGCACGCACGCACGCACGCACGCACGCACGCACACACACACACACACACACACACACACACACACACACACACACACACACACACACACACACACACACACACACACACACACACACACACACACACACACACACACACACACGTCACACACACACACACACACACACACACCCACACACACACACACACACACACACACACACACACACACACACACACACACACACACACACACACACACAGTGTGTGAAGTCATTTCCTGAAGGCTCAGCAGTCCCACCTGGCCCATAGCATTCCAATACAAATAAATAGTGTTACACGCACATAACACAGTTGTTTTTACATGTAGATGATGCTGAGCCAGTTCAGAGGTTTCCATTGTTTAATTGCACAAAGAGTTCAAAGGCAGAGATACAGCTCCATCAGACCTGCATGGTTCATATGGATGACAGATTTGTGTGCTCCAAGTCCTTTCTCCACACCATGCAGGGTGGTCCAGTCATTCTACGTTTTAGAATCTAAAACTTAAACTGCTCCTCAGTCCCTAGCTGTAGCACAAATTCCTTGTGGATGTGTTCATTCACAATTGATTGATTGGTTAATTAATTTTCATTCATTCATTAATTTATTCATTCACTCCCCACACACACACACACACGCACGCACGCACGCACACACACACACACACACACACACACACACACACACACACACACACACACACACACACACACACACACACACACAACGTTATCCATTAGAACTAAGTCAAGGTAAGCAGAATAAGCACACAAGCTAAAGGTTATTTAATCAGGTAAGCGTGTTTATGCTGAACTTGAAATACAATGCAAGCTAAAGAAATTACCAATTACCTGTATAGCTATAGGCCTAGAGAAGTGATGGCCCGGAGTTGCTTATCTTATTGGTTCATACATTAAAATATGTATTGGCAACATGCTCAATATGGGTGTAAGGTTTCACTGTCTTTTTTATTAAAAAATATAATGTATTAATTATATTTTCTATAATTAATATATATCGATTAATAGGCTAAAATATATTTTTATTATTATTATTATTATTTCGTAACACAGAGTAGGCTATAGACCTGTTGAAACTGTTACAGATATCTAACATAATAGAAATAGCAGAACTACAGTTCCATTGACAATAGTGTGACGCTGTTTCATAGCCTATTCAGTATTTAATTCCATTTTGTAGTGCTACGTTACGTCCGGGTCCAAGTGGCACCAGCTCCCGTCCGCATCCCATTGTAAATAGAATATCTAAACGCGTGAATCTTTTTAAATTGACGTTATTTTTCAGAAAGGAAGCCATAGAGGGTTAAAATGGGTCTTAATGCTTCCAACTCGAGTGGAATTATTAATGTTTTGTACAAGTGTCCATGACAACAAAAATATATGATGTGGAGACAATAAAGACTATTATTATCATTATTATTGAAGGTGGCAACAGTCCATTTGCTCGGTAAAATATTTCGGGGGATATTTACAATGTGTGCAGGCTTGAGTATGTTGAATCTAGTTTGCATTAATGAGGATTTAGTTGACACAATCAAATAAAAATGGTGATAGTATTCCATGTGGGGCAGACGGCCTGTCACAGCCAGATTTTGGAGAGCAGCGCAGCTTTGTTGTTGCGAGGAAAGCGGTAAAATGAGACTTTCGTGGTTGTTTTCGTCTCAGATTAGTCCGACGGAGCGTCACAGTATAACTCCATGGGGACACTAAAGCGACACAAAAGTAGGACCCGGAAGTATCTCAGGAGGGGGCGCTCACGTCACAGCTAAAATACTGAATTGTAAGCAGGCTTCAACTTTCAAGTCGGCTCCAATTCCTCCCCACACACGTGCGGGAGACAGCAGTTTAATTGACACAAGCTCCGGTTATGTTTGTAAGTAAAACACAAGAACATATAGGTTATGTAAGTTTAGTTTACCACATGACATATGGAAGTTGAGTCGAGTAACAAGTTGTCAGTGTTGTTGTCAGGTGTTGAATAGCCATGCTAAAAGAAGACGTTGAAAGAGAAGAGAAGTTTTCATTACAATCTGCATTTTCTTTCCAGTTGAGTGGAATATCCATGCAGGTGAGTTAGCTAATAGCTAGTATAGCTAGCTACCAACAGCTTTTTCATGCTTTAGCCTGATTGAACATTTTGATGAAATAGAGCTGAAATGAGTGGGACTCTTATGGGTCCATTTGGTTTTACTCTCAGAGTTATGGGGGTCCTTGAAATTAAATGGTCTGTGAGCGTAGCGATACACTACAGGCGATACGTGTAAAACCCCGGACATTTGAAGGAATTTATAAAACCCCCCCGGACTGCCCGGACAGCCCCCCAAAAGAGGACTTGTCCGGGCAAAAGAGGACGTATGGTAAGCCTACATTAATCACCATTTCTGGGTTCATGGAATTTCCAGTAGACTATCTGGTCCATATTACAGTACAAGTAGTACAGTACGAGTAGTACAGGAGTTCAGTACAGTATACAGTAATTAAACAATTACAGTATAGTTCCACCACTCACTTCACACAGGTGTGATTTTTATTATTTCACAACATCAAAGGTTTTATGGTCATGATTCACCAGGATCCTGGATGGCTTGATTCTAGATTCAAAGTAATTGATATAAATATTTTTGTAAATCTCTATTGGAAAACGTAATGGCTGATTTTGCTGCTATGCTATGCCCTATTCTATACAGCGTCGCAGTCCCACCCCCTTTCATGACGACGCCAGGCCCAGGAAATGAATCCCAATGCATTTTTCCCATAGACATTTCAAAAAGTATTTATTAAGACCTTTTAAGCGTCGTACGAAGTCAACTCGAGTCGTGACAAATCATGACAACAAACACAATATTTTGGACCAAACAAATAATTACAAAGAAGAAAAACAACAAAAAAAGTGTTTTTTTCTACAAAAACATTGTGTTTATTGTCATGATTTGTCACGACAAGAATTGGCTTTGTCCACGGCATAAACGTCTTTAAATAAATACTTTCTGAAAAGTCTATGAGAAAAATGCGACGCTCTATAGGCTATGGGCTTTTAAAAATTAAAAATATGTAAAAATATCTGATTAATCCCCATGAGGGCCCAGGGCCGGTAATTTTCTCAGGGTCCCCATAGCGCGTGTGCGTCTGTCGCCGTGCAACATTTTCGTTGTTTTTACCATATTTTTAACCTAAATTTAACAAAATCAACAGCCAATGAAGGGCCCCAGGAGCCCTTTTCAGGGCGTCAAACCTAGTAATGCAGGTCCAATTCCCCAAAGGGCCCCTGAGAAAGGGCCCCTGAGAAAGGGCCACTGGGCCACGGCCCCACTGGACAGATGGCTAAATTTGTCCCTGCGAGGAGGAAGGAAGGCACTGAAGCAAACTCTGACAGTTAAAGCCTTTTATTCAACCGGGTGCAGGTAAAAACAACGTTTTGACGTAACATCTTCATCAGGTCATGAAGTAAAAAGACCAGATATGTATGTAGGCCTATTATATTGAAATGAACGGCTAAATAAGCTTGTGCTTCAAGCTTATTTTGTGCATACATCGGTGATATACACTTGAATGCATGATGTACACCCTTGTCACTTGAGTTGACCATTACAGTCATGCCTATACTATACGTTCTGTAACGTAGTAAACGTACATAATATGTCTAACAAGTTCAGTTCTGAATCAGGCATTATCTTCTACGGTCTGTCATGGCAGTAATTATGACATGATTCAATTGACAGTAATAAAGACATAAAATGTAAAAATACATGACTCACATTGTTATGTATTAGTCTGTCTGACACCTTGATCGAGTTGAGACTAAGAGCAACTGCAGTTATACTGCACGTATGCAGCCAATACACAACGACACGGTGCTAGACCATAGCATGCACCAGCGCTGGTCGGGAAAAATAAATAGACCAGGCATCCCCCAATACATACAGACCCATGTATGTTGTGTTGTGGCTCTTGTTGAAGGTAGAGAGTCATGACAGGTTACAATATGTGGCTTGTCACGTCTTCAATCTTTCTTTCTTTCTTTCTTTCTTTCTTGCACACAGGTATACAAGAGTCTTGCTGATGACCCCAGACCCCAGCGAGGAGTTTAACATCTTGGCAGCGGCATTGCATAGGGAAAGCTTCGCCACCTTGCCGGACAGAACAGGAGGCAATGCCCTGAAATTTGAAGCTCAGTTTTTCTTCTCATCGAGAATTCTGCGTGCAGTACTTATTACTTAAGATCATCCAAGATGAACATGTTACCATGTAACAAGCATCTGTATGGGGGGCTGCTAAGGGTGAGTGAGAAGATGGCAGCCGGCGGGAGAATGAGTTTGGTTGGTGCCATTGACACAGGGAGCTCTCAGCAGTGGATCGAGAGATGTCTGGAGACGGCTACGGTAGAAGACGGCTCAAGGTAGGAAGTTGGAACCTTGTTTTTTTGTCTTTGCTGCTGCTGCTTGTGTTCTATGCTGTCTATGTACTTACATGAAGCTGTTGTACTATTGTTGTCGTATTGGGACCCAATGACTGGGTTGCAATGAAACAAGTTCAGTGACTGTTTCCCGCCGTGGAATTGAATGCTGATGTGGATCTACAGATGTGTCGTGGCTGATGTTGAAGCTTCTGTGTTGTGACTGTATATGACTAGCCTTGGACTTGGAGACCACATCGGAGAAAAACGCTTGGGGCGAGACATGCATGAGAACTGGCATACGAGCAGAGTGAACCTTGTATTTTCACTAACCAATAAAAGTGCAGAGGGGCGTCACTCCAAATGTGGTGACGTCAGTGTTCTGCGCTGTGTGGAGTCGGGGGCGGGGAGGTGGGCACATAGGTTGGTGAACCAATAAAGTCCCCAGTCTCAGCCGGGAGATGGTCCGCCTGTCTATGCCCACTGGCTTGGTGGCGAAACCTGTCTATGTAGACCTATTCCTCTCTCTCTCTCTCTCTCTTGATAGGAACCTTTTGCAGCTTGTGTTGTATGCTGTGTGTACAAATGTAATTCAAGCTTTTGCTCTATTGTTGTCATATTGTGTTTAATACTGTGTAGTGTGTACTAAAACGAGCTGTCAAATTGTTACACAATGCATGGGTGCTGCGCAGCATGATGGTCAAGTCGCACACGATGCTGAGTCAGATAACAGGACCGTCATACCCTCTACCCATGTGCAAACATTACACACAGTATCGTTAAATACAGTAATAGTACTGTATGTAAACGCGTGCACGCACGCACGCATGCACGCACGTATGCACGCATGCACACACACACACACACACACACACACACACACACACACACACACACACACACACACACACACACACACACACACACACACACACACACACACAGTTGTGCTGTACATTTAGTCAGTCAGTCTATCAGATATTCTCTGGGAGGGATCATTTCCGGTCATCCCTCTGCAATAAATTTTTATTTTTATTTCGTCTTCCATAATGTACAGTATGTTCCGTCTTCAAAGGGACGCCATTCTGTGATTCAAAGAACCATGGAAAAAAGAATCCATTGCTCGAGTTTATTAGAAAGTCTAATTCATTTTATTTCCCCCCTTCCCAGATGAAACACAACTTTAAGTAAAACAAAAACTAAACAAAAAAAATAACAAAAAACAGCTTGACAAGTACATTCCCTTTCTCAATAACTGGAACATGTGCATGTGTTTGAGGCAGCGGTTCCAGAAGTGCATTTGTGTTATATGAATTCTCTTTCCGCCTCTGAAGCAATTGGTCACTGTCTTTAAAACACACATTAAACGTGGCCGTTGACTTGGTGACTTTAGGAGTCTTTAACATCGCGAGGGGGAGATTCCATGGTGAACAAACTGATTTGAAATCAGTATCAAATCAAGGGTCGCTGTCGTGTGAGTGTGGATTGTAAAAAGGTTACTGCGTTTCATATTGACATTCCTGCAAATAACGATTTATAGATAATCTCTGTCCAAGATATTCATATATAGCATAGGTGTTTCTTGAATTTAAAATAAAACTGCATTTAACAAAGATGAGGCTGTAGTCGTTCGAAAAATCATTGTTTACTTTACAAAACTGGATGTACTCCACACCTCCATCTGAGCAAAACAACAAAAACTATGTAGCACCAGTAGGTTTAAACAAATCATGCAGCAAATTGTGTTGCTTTTCTTTCTGTTTGTGAGGAAAAAAAGACTACTTCAAGAAGTTTGGTGGAATCCAGTGCATCCACTTTTGTTTTGGCATTGAATCTCTATGGCCTGTTGATCTTCTTCACAATCCCCTGAAAAGAGGAATACGTCGGCCACCTTGTTAATGTCCTCCTATGTTCTTATTGCAGCGATAATTTCTTGTCCGACAGGTTCTGTATGGAAGGCAAATTAAAACAGCATTAGTTTTTGAGCTAGTATTCACATGATGTCTGAATTATTTTCATAGTTTTAACTGGTGTGGGGTGTTGATTGAATTCAATATATTAGTACTATTTAATTTTAGTTCAATATTCAATATTTAGTATTTTGATCCCTCCTTTTGTGATTTGAATAACTTTTATCTGTTGTACAGTTGATTACAGATGAGAAAGTTTTATAACCTTTGTGTTGTATGTTAAGCCCAAACCACATCAAAGGACAACTCATTGAGTTGCAATGAGTTGCATTGGTGTGGTTGACCTTAAAAACCGTTATGCTCCGTTATGAGCGTTATCAAGTCTCATATATAACAAAATACATACATAAATGGATGCACCTGGGACGTATCCTCAGTGATGTATCCCAAGCTCATCTGGGTTTCGGGTCTCGCAACATCATACCCCTCATTCAGGTGACCCAGCCGGGGTGATCAAGTCCCGACTTACCCTCGATAAGTCCCATTAGGGAAAAACCAGGCCACACAATCCGTTCCTCCTGAACTACTCTGCCGGGACTGGGAGGTACCATTCTGGCACATGGAAGGACTAGGCTCTGTGGGTTGACACCTGTCCGGGCCCCTCCTACGTTTCACCAGGTCCACTCCTGCTCTCACCAGGTCAGGCCCTGTGCGTTGCACCAGACTCCCAGCACCAGGCACTTTATTCAGGAGTGGTGGATTCTCGAGCCACAACGGTTCTGCAGGCTCCACCTTGCCCTTGGTGGTGCAGCAGGCTTCGCTTGAGGCTTGAATGGCCCTCCTAAAGGCCTCACCGTGGGTTTGTTGGGCTTCTTCCTCACGGAAGACACAGGCTGGGGCGCCAACCCATACTGCTCCCGGGTGCCGTCTAATTTCCGGCTATCTTATACTTGATAAACCAAACTGGGTTCATACCTGGTTTTCCACAGGCCTTCTCACACTCGTCAAATGTGCTGAAGCGGTTCAGGTTTCCTCCACAGCCTCCATACCAGAAGCGCGTGCAACTCTTGCTGAGGGCATCGTAATGCCACTTGAGCACGAACTTGGCACACTCGCCCTCGTCTTTAGGAAGCTGGCAGAGGTTCACTACTGTAACTGTAGAGTCTGCTGGAAGACACAGAACAATATAAGAGCACAATTAATGGCAGGCAGTCATTTGACATACTGTAAACTGTAAACACCCCCCCCCCCCCTTCCCTTTCTATCATTCACATTTGGCCCATATCTTCATTTTGTGTTGAATTTCATGTTTATGTCTTCCAAAAATGGAATCAATTAAAGTTTGAATATTAGCAGCATTGGATAGTGCAATAGTAGATGTACTTAGCATGATGGCTAGTTAACAGAGAGGTCACACTGGATGTTTTTGATGACCACAGATTCGCCTATTGGCCGACAGCAAGTTTTATTTTAACTTACACATTGTTTAAACCTCTGACTGCTGATTTACTGTGAGATTGACAATCCACAGAAGAATAGAGTTTGCCGTTCTCACGAAGAAAAACAATGTGCTGCCAGAAAACCAAAGAAGCAGTGAAACAAGGCTTCCATTCATGTCCTCTATGGTTGTGACTTGGCCAGCTCATCAGAATTACTAAAGTAGAAGTTAGAGTTTTTTTTCCATGGCTAGAGTTTCATTTGTTCCTTGGATCGTTGTGGAACAGTTGGATAGCATAGCATGGCCACCATCAAACATAACCAGTCTTGTTTATTTAATTATTTTAATTGTGAAAGGAAATAATTTGAGTAAAATTGAATTAGTCAACAAACACTAGTATGCCCAGTGTAGTGGAAAGAAATTCCATAGATCTCGGCAGGAGGGTCCGATTCAAATCACATTGAGTCGCTTGTTGGAAAAGGAGACTGGGAGAGGAAATGCATTCTCCTTAATGTTGGCTAGACATTTGCATTACATATGCATGCATGCATGCGTGCAGATCAAAGCGGGTCATATGTTCAGCAGAGGTATTTGGAGAGGAAGGAAACGTAACAGAATCAGGCTTATGGGACCACAAAAGACCCAGAGGCGCGTGTAGGGTGGAGCAGGACTCACCAGGTGTTGGAAGGATCTCAACCTGTTCCATCTGCTGTGATTTCTGCTGAGGCTCCACAGTTACTGTGGAAACATTAAAACACTAATTTGTGTTCAACTCTAAAGAAATACCCCTTCAGAGCTGGTTAGGAATCACAGTACAGTATCTACTATCTATTATTACATTTGAGAGAATTCTACACCCACATATCTCTGTGGCAGAAGCTCACATTGTTGTACTCGACACAGAGGTGGCGACATAATATGTAGTCGGTCACATTTTCAAGAGAATAACAAAGGAATGTGGTCATGTGTCACCTGCACCTGTACCTCAGTAGCCTACAGTCTAATGTGTGGTCTATGTCCATGGCCTGTAACTCATTTAAATGTTTAATGTTGGCACAAAGATCATAATTTCCAGAGATGACCCCCTCCCCCCATGAATGAATGAATGAATGAATGCCCTATGTAAGTAGCAGAATTTGTAAATGATCATCAGATATTTGTTTTTTTCCTGTCAATAATAATTACTCTGAGCAACGTGATTTGTATTCCGCTTTGAATTGATCATGCTAAAAATAGGTAAGCCATGTTGAAAATGCATGGATTGACAAACATTTAGTAATCAAATACTAATGTTTTACATTGTGATGAGCATTTACCATCATTCTTTACCTCACACCAGGCAGTTCCTTAGACAGCCAGCCTTACCTGTCCTCATGCAGTGTCTCAGGCACACCGCCTCGGTCTCGAACCTATTGTCATTCCCTCCACACCCCCCGTACCAGAACTGGGTACAGATTCCGTTCTTTTTGTCAAAGAACCACCTAGCCTGATAGTCTTTGCACGGCATTCCAGGGTCATAGTCAAGTGAGCATGATGAGTCTGCAAGCTCGTTAACTATAACATGCAACAACAACAAAAATGACACGAACAAACAAAAAAACAAGATGGAGGACAGTGATGGACAACAGACAGAGACAGAGTGAAGATTATGTTTGTGAAGAATTAAGTGTTGTTACTGTGAGCAGTCGCCTGCAGTGGTTTAATTATATTAGAAGATTACAAGTGCTAGCAGCTATACAGTTCACTGCTATAGGAAATAAAATAGCATTCAATATGTCACAATGACATTCTACAGAGGGTTTAATCTATTTCTATTAGCATTGTGAGGTGTATTAAAATGACTGAGGTGGTCAGTGCCAGTGGGAAGAAAGAGTAGAGATTAATATAAGTGAATATAAATTAGTTCTCACCACAGTTAATGTGTGTTAGTTAACTAATTGTCCTAGGACCTGTAATGTCTGTAAGGTGTCTGTTAATAAAACATTAGTTACAGACAGTATCACTACAGTTAATGAACGTTAGTTTATTTTAGAGATCTCAGATACGTCAAGGTTGTGTGGTCACACATTCTGTCCAGTCCAGTCCAGACAACCTCAGAAAGGCCAGCTGGCCTTACAGGAGCAAAACCACAGGCACACACATTGGTTCTTCAATACCCGTGAACCTTCTAGCGTTGGTACTGATGTACTTTTCTTGGAACAATATAGGGCTTGTCTTATAAACTACTACTGAATGACAGGTCCTGTTTCAAACCTCTCTGTGGTGATGTCATGCCTCAGTAATGCTGCACCTTGTGTTTCTGCCATGCAGGAGGGGCCGACACGTCAACTATAAATCTGCAGCGGTGGATATATTTTCCACTGCAGTAGAGATATATTTAATCCATAATGACTCCAGCCAGTAAGGTTAGTGGCTTGACACAACACTAAGAGACAGTTCCAACTTCTTCAAAATACCTCTGCAGCAAAAAGAACAGGGCTGAGAGGAGATTTTTTTATCTACATTCAAAGACAATAGAGTATTTTGTTGGTGAGCCGTAATGAGTTGATTAAGAACACATTTTTGCTGTAGTAAAGTTAAAATACTGTGATTTGTTTTTTTCTGCGCCGTTGAGCCATATATGTGTCATTTTTTATTGGGTAGCAAACGCTGCCAATGAAAACTAGCACAACACAATATTATGGAGATCATTAACAGAACAGGACAACGCCAGATGTGAAAAAGTATATATATCTTGTATATTCTGTCCCACATTTTTCATTTCCCATGATTCTTTGTTGTCAGGGTCAGGATTCCTCTAATTGGTCAGAGGTCATTTTCCTTGCAGAAATCTTCAAAGGGCTGGGTCAGAACTTAAGATGAATTGTGAGTGTCTGTTAGCTCTCTCTCCCACGTGCGCGCACACACACACACACACACACACACACACACACACACACACACACACACGGTTACTCACCAGTTTGCAGGTTGTCTACGGGAGGTGTGGATGCCACATGTGTAACTTGGGTGGGGGGGCTGTGATTTGCTGCTTCTGTCAGAGTGAAGCAAGCATGGAGTTATTAGTCCAAACCTATATGCATTCAAATTCTTTACAGTCACATTCAGGTCAAGCACAGCAAATCGGCCATCGCTGGAAGCACGTACTGTACACTCCTAGTTTAATGTCTCTTGACACAGTATGGTGCTACCCGACCTCAAGAACACTAAACGACTGGTTCTCAACATGTGGGCCGGGGCCTTGAAACATGAGTTTTCATATTGATCCAAGCCAGCCCAGAACAAAATTGATTCATTGAAATAACATGCTCTGAAAATGCACGGCCAATCCATCCGACCACTTAATGGGTGGGCCGCGAACGCTTCCAAGATTTTCAAGTAGGACCTTTTTTTATACAGGTCTTTTACTTGGAACTCAGTATTTTTGTATGGAATTGATACTTTTACTTCTTCCACTACTGGCATTAAGGGCTGACGTGTGTGACATAAACACAGCCCTCCAGTTGGGCTGGAGGGCTTACAGTCGTGAGGTTTCAGTCGTGAGGTTGTAATCTTTACTCCCTGGAAGCACTCCTTTAGTGTTTAATCATGTTGAGAGTCTTACTAGTGGTGATGACACCCTTGTGCGTGGAGACAACGAGACCCTGGACGGTGTGCGCCGAGACCACGGCATGGTACGTCTGGCTGCTCTCCAAGTTGTCCAACGACAGCTCTGTCCCTGTTACGTTGGTCCTCAGAACCAGGGCGTGGTCACGCAGGCGTGTCACTATCACCTCAAAGTAAGCCATGATCTTAGGATCTGGACTAGACCAGCGCAGCTTCAGGCCGCTAGAGGTGACATTAATGACGTGGAGCTCGTCCGATTGGGACTCTGAATGGGGCAAAAATAAATCGGTATTTAATACACAGTTTCTATAGAACAGCAGCGTTCAGTCTGATAAGTATATTGCCAACTTTACCTTTGTGCTTTCTTTGGTGGACTGCCTGGTGGTCTTCATGGTGTTTGTGATCTTTCCTATGAAGATTTACAAGAGTTAGTGAATAAAAACATAGTGAGCAGGACTGATTCAATTAAGATGTTCAAAGCACTTACCCCTCAGGGGGTGAGGATTTAAAGGGGTTTTTCAATGGCTGATCATTCTGGAACCACTTGCAGTTTTTGGAGACTTCAGGGGACATGTAGAATGCATTCTCAACTGAAAAACACAAGTAGGACAGGACAACAGTTCTTACTGACAGAGACCTGCAGCTGTAATGGCATTATGCTCCAGGGTAGACAGGATAATTTGTCCAGCATGGAATTGATTATGTAGTAATTGGTAAATAAAATGCATTGTTGTTGTTGCTATTATTATTATTAATATCTTGCACTCACTGCTAATATACTTTGGCAGTAGTCGACCAAAGTTCTGGATGTGTTTGTCGTAGAAGTACGAGATGCTCTCCAGTCTCTTGAAGAAGACGTCGGATGGTTCGCTGGCCATGCGTGACAACACGCGAGTGTCCCTGGCGGTCAGCTTCTCACCCACACCCAGGATGACTAGGAAGTAGCCCTTGCACTTGACCTCGGTGGCCACGCGTACCAGCTGCTCCTCGTCATCGGCCACGCCGCCAGTCACGAACAACATCAGGACCTTACGGTCTCTTTGCAATGGCGCCTTCTCGAAAACATGCTCCACCGTCTGCTCGATGGCTGCCGCCAGCGCCCGGCCACCCTCCAGCTGCGGCGTCTTCTCCAGCAGGAAGTTGATGATGTCCTGGGAGGAGCGATGATCCGTCAGGCCGATGTCCACCTGGATGGGAGAGCCGCTGTTGTTCAGGAGGAACTCGTAGGGTGCCTGCTGGACCACTGCCACTCTGGCGTGGTGAACGGACAACGTGGGGTCCGAGGCCACCTCCAGCTGCTCCACGATGTGTGACACGTATCGCTTCATCTCGGTGAAGACGGTGGGGTAAGTGGACTCTGAACTGTCCATGACGAAGGCCATGTCGATGTCCACATCGGTGGTGAAGGACCTCCTGTCTCGGCTGGAAAGTGGCGGAATGTAGTCGCACACTTGGTCAGGAGAGCACGTGTCTGCGGAAGAGAAGTTGGCTCAGACGTTTTGTCTTGTTCTGAATCATTTCTATTGACTGAATGGATTTGTTTGGAGAGTAAAGTGCGACTTTCACTGTTGTAAGGACTAGGCAATGTGCTTCCAATTAGGCAACAATGGGAGTATTGACATCAGACAGTATGCTCCATGCAACATGGGTCATAGACATCTGATGCAGTGTGTGTAATACTCTTGAGATGTCTTGTTAATAAAAGGGTCAAACAACATCCTTTGGTTTGGCAGCATTACTATGAGGCTATTATTAATACATATAGAATATGTATACTGTAGAATTACTTACATATACTGTATTATACAGTGTCATTATTAGTACATATATAATATGTATAGGCCTACTGTAGTATTCCCTGTTAGTACATATATAGTGTGTATAATACTATAGTATTACCAAGGCACACATGGCAGTTCATAATCTTCTGGATGGCTGAGTTGTATTGAGCACTTCCAGGACTGGGCAAGACAATCACCTGAGCCAGGGCTGTGTTGTTAATCTGATGCAAAGAGAACAAGAATGCAACTTGTCAACAACATTATGAAATATACAATATTTGCATACCGGTAACTCCCACCCTGTGTAACTGGAGCCATATGTTTTACTGTGTCAATGGATTAAATAGGTTTGAATGCAATCTCAGCTGAGAAGCAAAAGTGGGGTCCATTCTGAATGGTGCTTTACTGTCTGATATCCTACAATACCCAGAATTCACCCAGAGGGCTTTGTTCTCAATCTGTACTGGGGTGCCCCAATTGGTGGGAATTCGAGGAAAGGGACAATGGGTATTCTTTTCCACAGTACACTTAGCACATAATATGTGAAAATTGCCCTCTGCATTTTAACCCATCCTATCTATTAGGAGTCCATGGGCTGTATTTTGCATGTCTTAAGTAGCAGGTCTTATTCCCTAACTTGAGTAAACTAAAGACCTGGAGGCGTGGTCAATGCTCTTTGGACACTCAGAATAGCCAAATGGCATTGATCACGCCTCCAGGTCTTTAGTTTACTCAAGTTAGGGAATAAGACCTGGTACTTAAGACACGCAAAATACAGCCCCATGTCTGTAGACTATGTCACCGAACAGACAATCTGATAAAAAGAACATGACATTCCTTAAGTTTAAATGGCCCCCCACACACTGACAGGTGCCATCCAGGCCCGTAGGAGTCGCTAGCCTTTCCCCAGACAATAGACACAATAGACACCTAACTTGATGCACTACGGTGGCGTCGAACCCCTAGACTCTGGTGGTGGACAGGTACTTTACCGCTACGCCACCACTATGAGTGTGTGTTCACCTGCAGTGCTCTGGTCAGGGCTCTGTCTTCACGGTTGACCAGGAACACAGATGCTATTCCAGAGTCGTAGAGCCGGAGTGCTGCAGCACTCACAGGCTGTGCGTCCTTAACTGGTCCGTTGACAAAAAAGATGGCCACCTTCCTCATGAGGAAACCACTACGGACCCTCTTGAAAGTGTTCTGAGCCACAAAGTTCATAGCGGTTTCCAGGCTGCGCTGCTTGCGGGTCTGCAGAGTCTGCAGACCCTCGATGCGCTGTACCAGGGCGCGTCTCTTCAACGCGTCGGCAAAGCGGATCTCTGTGGTCACCTCGTTGTTGTAGAGGGTCAGAGCCACTCGCGCTCCTCTTGGACAGTTACTCTCAGAGATGGTTATGTTCCCAACCAGACGCAGCACTGTTTCGCGCATGGCGTTGAACGCTGGGCGACCCACGCCGTCAGATGCGTCCAGGGCAAAGGCTAGCTCCGTCGGGTACAAAGGACACTCCTGTTGGCCTGACCACACAAAGAAACACTTGGTTATTAAACATTGCTGTATTATGGAGTAATGGCACACATGATTCTCTATGTTTTACTGGATCCTCATTCATGATTGGTAGTTTTAATGATTTTATAGGTGTTTAGACTATTAGAGCAGCTGGTGTAAATTAATTGTAATGTTTGACACATGGTTGACAGGTCAGTACTTCTCATTTACTAATTGTGGAACTGTGGAGTTTATACACCACAGTATATACAGTATGGTATATGATTTTTACACTAAGAAATGTGTGGTCGGACTGGTCGCACAACACTTTAAAGTTAGATGCTTACGACCCTGGCGTTACTCACCATAGCAGCATGCTGGAGAAGAAAAGAGGGAACAAAATATTTAGAGGAGTCTGTTATACAAGTTATCACACTGGACAATGTACAATTGTACATCAATCTTATTATATTAGTATATAGTATATGAAAGTATTAAATAGCTATCATATTTTGTCATTATACTCACGACAGTTATCTCTGATTTTCTTGACCAGGTCACATTGCTGGGGAAAAACAGGCAACGGATAAGATATTTGAACCAAGTCGATGCTACACTATATATATATATCGGTTTTGGTGATTTTATAGCACAGTATACATACATACAGTATAATACATATAGTACATACCACAACACCAGGTCCTCGAGGGCCCTTCTCCCCCTATGAGAACACAGAACAGTTTTATTAACAGCTGGACAGAACACAAACTTCCTCCGCTTCCTATGTGACAACTTTATTTGTGTGAAGTTGTTTAAACAACCATGGAACTTACTGTAATACACAATACATATGGCAAGTCCAAATCACAGGGTCAAATTAACCAGAGGCCAAATCCTTAGTACTAATTTAACTCTGAGAGTACAAACCAAACCAAATGGACCCATTCAGTTCATTTGGTTCCGTTTGTATATACTACTGAGAGTTGTATTAACTGAGAAGTTTAGTGTGCAGCGCCCTGCAGATAAAAGTTGTACAACCCCCACTCTATTAACTGTTATGGAGGCTTTTGTTTAATTTATATGGATTTTCCACAGCTTGTAAACAAATGGAAGAATGTTTAATTACTCACATAGGGTCCAGCATATCCGACCTCTCCCTTCTGCCCTGGTGTTCCGATAAGCCCTGAAACGCCCTGGAAAGAATAAACCACATAATTAAGTTATGTGATTATGGTTTATGATTGTTTATTTTGGTTTATTCACTTCAAAGGATCACTCATTTCCCTTTAAAAGTGACAGGGAAATACGATCTTATTTCTGTGAGTGCACGCAATCGTTTAGCTTTCTACACTGCCATAGTAACATGTATCAGGTACACTAAAGTGGTGTATTTCAATTGGGCCTTGTGACTCAAAGGCTTTCAGCTTTCAGGAAGAAACCAAAAAAATACAAAAGACATATTTGAATATTATAACCACACCCGGGGGTCTATTAGAGTAGAGTAATGTTTACTCCATAGACACATACAAAACAGAAAAGGTACAAAACTATGGCACTCCATCTTTAAATACCGGTAGTTTGAAAAAGTATAAAACATGTGAAAATAAATAGTGGAGGTACTACTGTGGCCTACTGGCAGTGTTCACTAAGACATTGGCGCTGATTGGTCCTGCCTGTGGTTTGTGAGATTCGCCACAGGTTCTACTGCATGTTTGTTTTCTGTGTGCAACATTTTCATTTGACCCTGATCATCCAACAGTGCAAATAGGAGAGACCCGCTTATCTGAGCAGGGGTTCAACGCTCGCTCACCCTCTGTCCGCGGTTTCCTCTGGGTCCAGGGCCGCCACCCGTACCGGAGTCACCTCCTGCTCCCTGATCAGTGACAAAGACCGAGCACAGAATAGGAGAATGAAGTGGTGTGAACATTACATTGAAACCTGAGTGCTCTGTATCGTGAAACCATTGTATTCATGGCTCAACAGTTCTGACAATGTTACCTTAGGTCCTGGGAACCCTGGGAAGCCTTCATCACCCTGTGACACAAACACGTAATTAGTGTATCGTCATTGGTTTAATCATGATTGAGTGGGGTTGCCAGTTGCCAATGCAAATTCCTTGAAATACTGTACTTGACTCTGTAGCAGAGGTTAACCACCTATTTTATACTTTCAACAATTAAAAAATAACATAGGTGATCTATAAGCCCCCAGAGAGTCATAATGCAACACATGTGGAATTAAATCACTGGAGGTGAAGGGCATGCAGAGTGGAGAAGAGCAGTTCTGTGTCTTCCTGTCTGATCTCTCACTTAATCTGTTACGTGTGTGGAACATTAAACTCCTTTAACTTGATTTGGGGTTTGTATGGATGTGACAAGGTCATATTTCACTGACCCTCCTGCCGTTAGGTCCAGCAGTGCCAAACCCATCTCTGCCGTCTTCACCCTACAAGAAAACATTCCAACACATTAATACATTTATCTAGCAAGAACTAAATTTTGTTTAACCGTATAAACTATTTACGGTTCACCATATTATGGTGATCCTAGTATCAGCTGTCAAACCATGTAGATGACAGAATGTACATAAAAGATCAACTAACCGCAAATACAGTCAAATGTCACGTGTATTTTGGTACTCTGCAGTGCAACAGAAGCAACCGCTTATAGGCAGTAAGTTTGACGCAGGGAAATCCACAGGGAAAATACCATCTTCCTGATTAAAAACACACCATAGATACGTTCTTGGGGCCAGCTAAGACACAGAGACATAAATCCTACTTAAAACCATCCATGACGCACAGGCTAGCGTCTGGAGTTGATCCTAAGTTCTACTGCCAAGAGCATTCTCTTTTACAATGCCCAAAAATGACTACAATGACCCTATAAATTCATCTATTTAATAGTATGGAGCAGGAATGAACGGCTGTTTCAAAGACAACATGATTATTTGCATATGTCCTTATGCAACTTATTTATGCGGGGAGAAGGAAAAGGCTGCGATTTTACTGCCGTGGTGCACAGAGGGGATGAGAATGTGTTCTTACCGACTCCCCACGGGGGCCGAGGGGTCCCACAACACCTTTGACTCCTGGGTCACCAGGCTCTCCCTGCAAAGATAAGGGGGAATCATTTAGAGACCAAGACAGACAGTGCCCATAAAAGACAGAAATACACAGACAAAGTGAGCCGTTTACACAATTACAAAGAGAGCAGTCAGGGTTAAACGTGATTCACAGAGAGGTTTTGGTAATATAATACATTTATATACAGTATATATTTCTACAGGATATTGAGTGAATTTCTACAGGCTTAATTGAGCTCACATGCCTTAATTTGAAGTGGCTGTGAGAAGCAGCATGGTTGTTTTTTTTAAGGGTTCTTTCATGTTTGCTCACACTGTGGGTGTGTGTCCAGTAATGTGAGAGTTCAAGGCATATGAGACGATTGTGTTTCTAACTGAAACAGTATTTTTTTCCCTCCTTTTCTCTCTCTCTCGTTTTATTTTTTTTACAACCATGTCAATCATATTTTCTGTATTATGGTACTGTACCTTGCGACCGAGACTCCCTCTTCTGCCCTTATCTCCATTAGGACCTTGCAGTCCTCCAGGACCCTGGAAAACACAATCTGATTTTAGAAAATGTCTTAGTGATGGTTTGTGATGTAGTCAGGACGTAATGTTGTGAAACCTCAGAGATAAGTGTCTTCCATATATTTGCCACCAACAGAAGATATTTTTGACTGCATTTTAGCGTGTACCTTAACGTGTATCACATAGGCCTACTTCCTTCCAGACATATTGCTGTTTTCTTCTGACTGTATGATGTTCGTGTGGACACATCGCAATCAAAACATGACGGTTGAATTAAGTTAATTCAAACTGAGATATACTCTATGATACAGAGGAATGTTCTTAGGCACGAGGCCAATATTCTCAAGGCCAACCTCTGTAGAACGTTGGCATAGCACAAAAAGGCTGGGCCAACATGGCATTACAGAACTTCCCAAGCTTTCAAAGCAGTATACATTTGTTTTATTATCTTATGACCTGTGGGCGGAAGGGAGTCACAGAATAAATGGTCCTGACTCCTGACAGGTGCACTCACTCTTGGTCCAGGGTTCCCGTCCTCTCCTCTGGTTCCAGGTGTACCGATTGGTCCAGGAGGGCCCTGAAGAATTAGAACCAGACATCTTGACTCAACACATCTTGTCAAATAGAGGAAGGCTAAAAATGTACTTCCAAAAAGTATGCCAAAATATATATTCTGCGTAATTCAGTCCAGTCAAAACATTTAGTCATGCATGCAACTAAAGCAGCCAATATAAGCAATTACAAAAGAGGCCTATATGACAGAGGACTGTGATTTGTATTTGGCAATGGAGGACACGCGCTGCAATGAGCCGTCTGTCAAACTCTGTATAAAGGATAGATGATGATAAAAGATGCACTCACCCTGGATCCTCCAATACCAGGCTCTCCCTGCACACCGTCAATTCCAGGTTTTCCCAGAGCTCCCTAAAACAAGGTAGAATGCCAAAGCTTCAGTCTTAATGGAGTTTAACATGGCAATAAACATAAGCATTATGGGAAAGATGCCATTTGTAAAACAAAAACATGACCCCCTCCCTTTGTTTTACAAATGAGGGGCATTTTATTGACCACTTAAGCTCAGTCTATACTTCATCGTAAAAAAAAAAAAAAAAAACTAGCTTCATATAGCTGATGTACAAGCTCAGCATTGTGACACATTGTGAACTTGTAGAACGGCTGTTTACGATATTTAAGATATTTTCTTTAAATATTTGAAAGATGCCCAAATACGGACGCCAGGGTTCATGTCCTTAACTAAACAAACTAACTTGTTGAATTGTAACATTATCAAATATAAATATCAGATGTCTACACGTCCAAAAAGAAAATGCATATTTAATTTAATGACCAGAAGCAGGGATAAAATATATCCCCACCAGCTATTGTTATTTAGGAATTATTTTTTTATTGTATATTATGGAGCACCCCAACCTATATTTCACAGTGCATGTACTCATATGTCCTGACAATAAAGCTTTTTAATCTTGAATACTGTTGGGTCACTCAACAAACTATATAAATCAGGGGTGGGCAACTTTGATGCTGGAGAGGGCCAATATATTTCCACACTCACTCCAGAGGGGCCACATTGCATACACCATCTTAGCAAAAATATTATTTTGCTATATATTTGAATTGAAATCCTGAATTATTTTTTGCTATTATTTTATTGGAATCCTGAAAAGTAACCTTTTGTATTTTATTGATGCATTTAATTATAATTCTGTTAACATTATGAACAGCTGCAGTATTACGATATTAACCTGAGGGCCGCATTAAGTGAAGGTGGGGGCCGCATGTGGCCCCCGGGCCGCCAGTTGCCCATGTATGCTAAAAATACTGGTCAAACATTGGCCAACTTGTCAAATAATATAAAAAATTGTGAAAATAGCGATATACAAGTTCACAATGCCTCACAACGAACGCAAACTAAATTGAATTCCTCAACTTCTACAGTTCCAAGTCCTTGTCAGTTAAAATATGATTATGTTGGGGGGTCACGGCCTGAAAATGTTAAGAACTACCGAGGGGAGGTTCATTTTGAAAGCTTTTGTCATCACATTGTGGTGATGGTGATGTCATCCCACGGTGGTGGCTTGGACAACCAATGATCCACACCAAAGCCGAATAGAAAATACAGTGGTGGGAAAAGTACTCATATTAATATTGACTTAAAGCAGCACTATTTTTGTTAATTACCCATTGACAATGAATGGAGAATTTCATATGTGTCTGAGCGAATCGACATACGTCATGAATGATGATGTATTGTACGATGATAAGAGGGCCCCTCACTTCACACGGGTGTGATTTATTTTTATACCATTGAGCTAATGGAGCCTGCCTGCTTGCTCGGGAGATACATTGAATCTTGACCACCAGATCAAACTTCATGTGAGATCCTGTGTCATGACCTTTGACACCATCTAAACGTCTCGATAGAAGAGCAGGGCGACACAATACAACCACCCCAATTGTATATGTTATACTGTATTAACATACATACAGATTGGACGTTTTATTAATTAGAAAAAAGTTACATAGTGAGGCTTTAAGAACAAGTACTGTAGCAAGTTACAAGCAAAGGTCCTGTATTCAAAAATGTACTTGAGTAAAAGTTCAAATATATGGGCATAAAAAAATATACATAAAGTAAAAGTACCCAAAGTAAAAGTTCCCATTATGCAGTTATGCTATAGTTTTCAAAATGTGTCCAGCATCTAATTGCACTGCCACAGGTATGTTTTGTAATAATGAAAATCTGTAAAATAATTATGCTGTCAAATTATTGTTGTGGAGTAAAAATAATATTTGCCTCAGAAATGTAGTGGTTTAGAAGTACTGAAAAATGGAAATACTCAAAGTAAAAATACCTCATTAAAATGTATTTAAGTACTGTACTATCTCAACCGCAGTCGAAAAATGATGATGATGACTGTAAAATATTTAATTACGTTCCAAAATAATAATAATGATGAATGCATCGAGACCCTCTGTAAACTGTGTGAATCTTATACAGGCTTATGCTCGTACTGTTATACAGATAGTGACTGGAGATAACAATACTCACAGCCTGTCCAGGTGGACCTCTTCTGCCATCGGATCCCTAAAAAACAGGGCATAGAAATGCGTTTTAAAACACAAGTGAGCATTTAGACATTGGAGAGGTAGTGAACACAGTAAAGATAGTGACGTCATACCCTCCTTCCTCCTTCGCCAGGGCCTCCCTTCTTCCCGTCCTCTCCAGGTTCTCCCTGTCATTGCAACACAATGGCATTGTTACCAGCAGTACATGGTTAGAAACAAGCAAAGTGGCCTGCATAGTGCATACTGTGCATAGCCATTAACCAGTGGGTCATTGGAGTAAAATGACAGGCAAGTTGATGATTGCAAAAGTAAGATGGATGCTGGATGGAGGACATTACCACTGGTCCAACATCGCCGTGATCGCCTTTGGCTCCGGCCTGTGTGTTATCTGCTCCTGGTGTGCCCTAAGAGACACAAAAAACAGTCCTCTCAAACTCAAAGTCAGTTGTGGGGCAATTTTGTTCTGCCAGTATTATCGTTTCATATGCCGTTGTTGATGCAGCTTTGGCTATATCGGAAAAGCCTGAGAGTCGTCGCACGGCTCTCAGGCTCTTGGGACTCTCAGGTACTTGGGACAGTAGTCACGGGATTTTTTGAAGTGGCATTACACTGACTGCAATCTATCTATCTATCTATCTATCTATCTATCTATCTATCTATCTATCTATCTATCTATCTATCTATCTATCTATCTATCTATCTAAACCAGTAACTAAACCCATTTCATTAATCTTCAGACGTATACCTCATTACCGACCAATTTTGCATGCATACTTCAATAAATATTATTATTATATTACTTCAGCCATATACAGTAGCCTACATAAAAAACAAACAAAGAACTGCACTCACAGGGTCACCTCTGATACCGATGTCTCCTCTGTCCCCTGCTCCACCTTTAGCACCTTTAGGTCCCTATAAACAATGGAAAAAGCAATTAGCAAACTATTAGCAAATGCAAACTTGATTGAATATACTGTCTGAATAGGCAACAAAGTGGAGTTTTAATGATAATTCAAGACACTCACTCTTCTGCCAGGGTTTCCGAGATCTCCCGGGGGTCCAGCCACTCCAGCTTTGCCCTGCCAGAAAGCAGCAAATGTCAATTAAAGTACACAGTCCATGCATAAACCCCAAATTAGGTTTGCATGTCTTTACCACAAGCAATATAGACTATCATTTGATTGATGATTGCTGAGAAGTCTCAAGTGAGATACTGTACAGTATATACAAGTCTGTCCAGACTGTGGGAGGGAAACAAGAATGTCCATTGCCAGAGTGGTAACATCAAGCCATGGTTATTCTTATGTTTACAGTACACTATGAGCTTCCATTTGGGCTTGGATTCCACACAATAATTAAAAGCAAACATTCACAACAGACATACCTCTTCTCCATTAATGCCATCCAGGCCAATTTCTCCATATTCACCCTGTAGAACGATGGACATGGTTACAAATAATCATAGCAAAAGTCAAATTTGGCAGATTCTTAATTAGCATCTGACAATGACAGACAGTGGGAAACAAACTCACCTTTTCTCCAGAGTACCCACGACCACCCTGAAAATGGAGGGGAAAGCAGTGTTACATTGTTTTCCAATAGGCAAACATGAATAATTATGTTTTTACTATTTGCACTCCATATTAACACCAACAGTTTAAGGTGGATCTTTTACCTTGACGCCCCTCTGTCCAGGACAACCCTGGAAACCTTGAGTTCCATTCACACCAGGTGGACCTCTATCTCCCTGTTATTCAAGATCAAATATGTTATTCAAAGTACACAAGTACAATATATTAGAATATTACATTCTAAATGCAGATTCATTCTGATTGGTCAATCACTGAATTCAGCTGACATCATTAACAGACCACTGTCTAATCAAAGGCTCAGTGCACCTGCTCATATCAATTGTGTATTTTGTGCCGTATCCATCATGGCAGCTATGTTCATTGCACTGGAAGGCCCTGGAATACTTTCATTACCGTAAGCCTTAGTTGTTGTTTTTTTACTTTTGGGTCAATTTATTAATTTCTTTATTAAGTAGCCATGTAATAAGCAGGATCATGGGGAGAACAAACCCCTTCAGGGTGAATTGTGTTGCGGACTAAACACCCTGTCAAGATGTATTACTCAATAATTACCTGCTCCACATTTATTATTATTTACACATGAAAAGTTGTGATGGATATTTCTTTTTTTTTAACAGTAGGGAATCAGAAATGTATTATGACAAGAACAGCCTGAGTCCATCACATCAGTATCACATCATATCAGTCCAGCTTGAGTCCAGGAATTTGAACTTACAGGACCGCCCTCGTCTCCAGGATGTCCTGGGCTGCCCAGACCTCCTGGACCTCCCTGGAAGACAAGGCAAAATACAAAAACAGACAAAATTAGCTTGTGTCTGTATGACAACAATTATTATTATTATAGTTATAACCTTTACGGCCCTATTTCTATGAATACAATATAAGCATGCCCATTATTTAGGTTCTTAAACACAATTTTATATTATAAGTTGTATGATGTGTTATTTTCTAGTAATGTTAAGACATATCTTCCAATCCATTGGAACATGGCTTCCTTTTGACCAACACTGAAAAGCAATGGTTTTGGAAAGGGATGCGCCATCCAATGCTGATGTATAAAATACATATTTGGCCCATAGCCAATACCGATATTTGTTCAATTATGTTTTTGTTCTTATTCATTCCCCACCTTGTATGCCAAGGGAAACAAATAAATCCTCATTATAAAAAATAAATGACTTCAGTTCCAGTTGATTATGAGGCTACAGGTAGCCAACACACCAACAAAACCAGACGTGCATTACAACAGATAAATATCGGCTACTGACATTGGTTAATACAAACTTAATGTGCAGATAGCAGTCAACAAGGCACTGATATACAGCCGATATATATCGGTACATCCCTAGTTTTGGATATACAAAGGTTTCCACCTGACAGAGACAACATGGTGTATCTTAAAAAAATACATATAAAGATGTTGTTCTGGTCACCTTGGGTCCTGGAAGGCCCACAGCACCACGGTCCCCTCTGGTACCCGTACACTTGCATGGTACAGCACAGCATTCCCTCTCAGCGATGTTATCCTACAAAGACAGAGCCAAACACCAGCATTTAGAAACTAAATTCAAAGGTTATAAGTGTATCTCACTGTATCTCTTTAACTTATATTATGTTATGGAGTCATGGCTCCTCACCAGCTCTTCCAGCAGCTCATAGTCCAGGTCCATAATGTTGACACGCAGGGGTCTGGTGTATCTGAACCCTCTGCCAAATTCCAGCATCACAGCCTCATCAAATTTGGGCACACGCTCCAGACCCACGAGGATGAAACTGTTCACACCTGTCAGGTACATAGCAGAGTTATTGGGCGGGAACCCCTTTTGGTGTTTTAAACATTATGTTATAATTTAGCTATTGAAAAATAGCAGATCTACAAGCTCATAGCGCGAGTGGCGCGCTACGAGCTTGTAGGTCTGCTATTTTAAAATATTTATTTCAGAAAGCTGGAGGATTTAGATTTTTTTTTTTTAATTTTGAGGTCAGGCCTAAATGGGTTAAACAAATCATATATAACCCATGGTCATGGTCTGTAGTGTCAGACAGTGTTGTTCCAAACGGAACAGTTCATATTATGTTTGATACCTGATAGTCGAAGCTCCTCAACGCGTCCCCTCATTTCAGAGTATGGTGCATCAAGACCGTCAGTCAGATGAATGACAACCTTAAGGCGGTTAAAACAGAATTTACTTTCACATTTAATTTCAACACTGATAAGCTGAGTTTGGTGTGTGTGTGTGTGTGTGTGCGTGCGTGCGTGCGTGCGTTATAATTCACCTTGACAACATTGTCCTGTCTGCTCTTGAACCTGTTGGTGTAAGCTGTGATGGTCCTGCCGTTGAGGAGGAAAGGCCCGCGGCTACGCAGGGCCTTGAAGGCCTCAAATAGCTCATCAGCGTTGTCTGTGAAGTCCAGCTGAACCGGCTCGTTGGCAGAGTCCAGAGCCAGCATGCCCACCTGCACAGAGGGAAGCTGGCCTGATGAACAGCTAATGCTTGCCATCTTGGAGATCCTCTGAAGAATAGCACCCATCTTGCTCTGGAGGTTGGTCTGAGCAGCGAAGATATTCTGGGATGAAACGTCAAAGCCCACCAACACCTCCACATTGCAGGCTGTGTGTGACAGAGCAAGGTTGTTTTAGAATAATGGCTTGATCTTCTAACCAGAAGAATTTCTATTATGTCAGAAGCATGACTTATGCTCCATTAGTCTTGGTTATATGACGGTATATATTCGATTGTATTCATGAAAAAAAAAACATTTATTTTTAAATATTTATATATATACTCACTTTTGGCGGTGTCTGTCACACCAGTGCACAGCTTCACACCCTTCACCTCATCATCCAGGGTCTCCAGGATCTGCTCGTTGAGCTCTGACAGCTCCTGGAACGTGCTGGCTCGAGCCACCGTGGACGGCTCGCTCGCCAGATTTTCCAGCTCATCCTCGATGTCACCCACTCCCACAGCGTAGATTCTCACCCCGGTGCTCTTCAGGGCCAGGGCTGCCGTCTTGCTGTCATCAGACGAGCGTCCGCCCGTGACGACCATCAGGATCTGCGGGACGCCCTCGTCCTTCCTGCTGCCCCGTTGTTTGACAAAGTGGTTGTTGGCAACGTGTTGAATGGCAGCACCGGTGTTGATCCGCCGTCCGCCTTTGTACTCGGTTCTGCCGATGGCGCCGATGATGTCGTCCTTGTTCTTATATGTGTTCAGGTAAAAGACGTCATTGACGTCGGTGGTGTAGTGTGCCAGGCCGATCTGCAGGTGGTCTCTCTCGGTGTAGAACAGGTCAATGAGGTTCAGGATGAACTCCATCGTCTCTTTGAAGTTGTCCTTCCCCAAGTTAATGGAGCCGTCCACCAGAAACACAATATCAGCTTTCTTAGGCAAGGGGAGGCCTGATGCTGTGATATGGGAAGTGGAGATATAACGGGGAAGGAGAAGTGAAGACAGGAGATGGAAAATAATTGACTCAATCGAAAAAAAGATCATTCTTGTTAATCTAAAGATGTATTATATTTTATTTTATAAACTCAAGGTTTCCATAACAGCTAGAACTCATTTACTGTACATGTTGGATTAAGCACTCCCTATATACTTTGTTGGCTGGGGTCCCCCAGGGGTCTGTACGTGGCGCCCTCTTTTGTCCTAGTTTAAAAAGCAGGTGGCTAGCGCACATCCAGTTCTTTGCTGGTGCTGGACAAAAGGTAGATACATACAGAGAAGGCGTAGTCCGCACACAGTCTTTGCTCCAACAGTGTTAAGGACACGACGTTTCGGCCGTGAACGGCCTTCATCAGGTGATGAAGGCTGTCGTGTCCTGATTTAATGGTGTTTTCACTATCAAGGACCACACCACCAATGGAAACATTTAACCATGTATTGAAAACAGGAAGGAAGGGCATGGTTATGAATACGACAGCAGGGTGATGGCCCACGACGGGCCATCGGCGGCGTCTGGGATTTGAGCCGAGGTGGGGAAGCTTCGGGGGTCCGGCATGCTCCCGAGGCACGTCAGACCCCCCTTAGGGATCTGTTAGGAGATGTTAGAGGGAGTAGGGTAAGAATTGGGGTGGGGGGGTGGGACGACGGAAGCGAGAACGGGGGGAGAACCAGGGGTTGGATGGGTTGGTTATATATGGGTGGAGGTGGCTTGATTGGATGTGGCTGATAGGAGGTGGAGGTAGCTGCATCGGAGGTGTGGTCCTGATCCTGAATTTCAGTTATTCTAACACCATTTAACAAAATAAACACTGTTGGAGCAAAGACTGTCTGCGGACTACTACTCCCTCTTTTGTCCTCTACACAACATCTGTGTGTATCTGTTGTTCATTGCCGGAAGTAGCCAATCTACAATCTCACAAACGCATAGCAACAACACCGTGAGCTTGTAGATGTGCTATTTTGCCAAATGTTTGCATATTATCATGACATGCCAGGAATAGGGATGCTAGGGTTTATGTGGTTAAAATTCAATCTGTATGAAAAGCCCATATCACTGGTGTTTACATTTTGGAACTTGGTGACTGAGATCGCATACATTCGCATTGAACCAGATTACCTCCAGAGGTGGTCTGACAGAACTGATCACACTCTGACTTCAATGTGTTCTGTGTTTTTACACCTTGCATTAAGATGCATTTTTCGATATCCAAATAACATATCCAGATACATATCATAGCAATGAGTAAATTACATTATTCAGCATTATTATGTATACAATTTAGTTTTCTATAACTTACTAGGATCTTCATAAATGGTGGGGACTTCCTCAGGCATAGACCCATTCAGCCTGGCGATAAATCTGTCATGAATGCCAGGCAGACTCGGGAACGTTGCGACCTTGAGAACATCCTCTGGGCTGGTGGCAACCTGAGTGAGCTGCCTTGTGTCAGCTGCACCAGCTCCGATACCAATGCAGTTGACTCGGGAGCCCTTGAGCAATGATCCGTAGAATGACAGATCACTAGGGGAGCGGTCGCCAGTGAGGACCACAAGGTGTTGGGAAGCTTCTGCACGCACGCCTGCTGAGGATACCATCTCCTTCCTGATGACATACTCAATGGCCTCAGCAAGGTCAGACGATCGGCCGCCCATTTGACGTAGCCTCTTGATGGCTGACAGAACAGCCGGCTTGTTGTTGTGTGAGTTCAGAGAGAACTCCGTCTTGGCTTGGTCAGAATACTGGACGACACCAACGCGCACCTGGTCAGGATTTACATCAAGCTGTTGGACAGTGTTGATGATGAAGTCTCGGATGTGGGCGATGCCATCAGAACCGGTGGTGTCTGATCCATCAATGAGGAAAATTATGTCTTTTCTCCCAAGGTGCAGATTGCCTACAGAGAAGAAGAGTATCAGTATCAGTATCACCATGTTCAGATGAGTAGTAGAATCTGTAACTTGCATTACATGCATAATAATGAATATAGTATGTAATATATATGATTTTGTAGTGTAGTTGTTCTTACGTGTTTGCACCACGGTGGTAGGAACATATGCGCTGGCGATATCATCGGAACTCATGGTGTTGACTGAAGCAATGAGCTGCTGCTCCACATTTGGAAGCTGCTGGAAGCTGTTGACTGTATATACAAGCTCAGGCTTCAACGAGATCTGTCTCAGTTCATCTGCGTCTGCGTTCCTTGAGCCAATGGCGAGAGGCGCCACACGGCTAGCCTTGAGATGGTTAGCTGCAGCTGATACATCATCTGTCGACTTTCCCCCTGTGACAAGGATTAGGAATTGCGGGACACCTTCCTCAATACGGCTTCCTGCTGATCTCTGGTAGATGTTTTTGGCAACCCACTCGAGAGCACGTCCTGTGTTAAGGCTGTTCCCACCTCGACTCCGAAGCCTTGAGACGGCCTGGCGGACTTCATCTTTGGTAGAAAATTGGTTCAGGAGGAACTCTACCTTGGCGTCGTCACTGTACTGCACAACTGCGGTACGAACATTATCCAGTCCCACATCCAGCTTGTCCACAACCCGCCTTATCATGTCACGGATAGAGGGGAACTCACTGCGCACCGCTGTTGAGCCATCAATGAGGAAAACCACATCCCTCTTGTCTCCTGAGGCGGGTACTTGACCACTGGTTACCACTGTAAAAGACCATAAAAACAATTATACCAATGTTGGTTAGCTACAGTTTTTACTTCATCATACATGACAAGCCATAATTAGCCTTAGTTTCTACGATATATGTAAATGCAGTGTGAGAATGAATTCATAAATCTATTTTGGAAGTTTGTGAGCAGCACATTAATGGACCACTTCACTTATTTTGAACCTTATCTTCATGTGTCTCAGAGGAAGGCTATGGACAATTCAGAAACATCGTTGGGGAATCATTAAATAGAAACGGCAGACTTTCTATTCCTGGTCAATGACCAAACTTGCCTACCGATGATGTCACTGGTAGACGGGTTTCTGAACTGTTCACCCCTCTTCTGAGACACAAAATTATACTTCTCCTTTTTGAGGTGGCGCTAGCCCCTCCTATATACAAGTTTAATGTTTATTTTTATTTCAATGTTTGTTTTAAAAACGCCATTGAAGGGAAAATGTACGTCATCTTGTCCCGAACACAAACATTAAATGCCATTAACAATAAAGATAATTTAATGTTTGTGTTGGCACCCCTTTTGTGGTTGTTGTTGCTACGGTATGTACAGTATATAGCAACATATTTCTTTGTTTTCTTTTATTCAGAAAACTTTAGAAGGCATTTTTTGAATCAGACTAAATGGGTTAAAATAAATTAAAACTATTATCTTGTACCATATTAGAAATAAAGGCAATAGAAATAATCAGAATGAGTAATATTACCATCGTAGGTTGGGAAAACTGGGCTTAAACGGGCAATGTCATCTGCTGACAATGTCAGAGTGGCAGTGATCTGGTCCTGTACCGTGTACAGCCCAGGGAGGTCCTCCACGGTGTAAGCAAAGTTAGGAACATATGAGACCACCTGGAGCTCTGTGGGATTAACGTCTCTGGTTCCAACACTGAGTGACAGAACGCCAGACTGTTTGATGGATGATGCTGACTGTCTGAGGTCATCTGTTGAAGGTCCGCTGGATACAACAATTACAAACTGTGGTACACCCTCTTGCTTTCTGCCACCACGTGCTGCAGTCAGAACATCTCGGCTGACAAACTCCACGGCCTGGCCCAGGTTGCGCTGCCTTCCTCCCCTATGCCTCAATCCCGTGATGGCATTCACAACACCCTCTTTGGTTGTGTGTGTGTTCAGATACATCTCAGCGCTTGGAACATCACCGAACTGGACCACAGAGATCCGGGCCTTGTTGTCGCCCACATCCAGGTTGTCCACAATCCTACGCATGAACTCCTTGATGATGGGGAATTCCCGTCCAACGCCATCCGACCCATCAACAAGGAAAACCACGTCCTTCCTGGCAACCTGGGACTCGGCTGAATGAAGAGGAGAATAAAAAGAATAAAATCAGCCTCTGTAATGGGAAATGTTTTACCACTTAAACTCTATAAATAGACACCTTGACCAGGATCTGCTCTGTACTTGGTCCTCTTTTTCTTCCCCTCTTCACAAAATCTCTTCACCAAAAAGCAATGCGTTGTGAGCTTGTAGATCTCCTATTTTTGGTGAATGTTCCCCCCGGAATAGTTATTCAATATGTGATTAATTACAAACGAAAGGAAAACAGCATTTTGACAGTGGTATTCATAATTAGTACAATTTACATCATTCACAAGTTCCCAACATATAAATGGCACGGAAATACCATTTATATGGTATTGCAACTTACCTGTCACAGAAATCTGCTTTAAATGAAAAAGTACATCTGATAAAGTGTCAGGGAGATCTCCAAAGTCACTGACTGGGAACACAAACGTGTTATTCAGAATAGCTGTTAAGGGATCAACAGGTTCCACACCGATGATGAAGCTGAGAATGTGACGGTTGTGTAGGGATTCTGCCTGTTGCCTAAGACTATCACTGGAGGGTCCTCCTGAGAGAATAATTAACAACTGTTTAATGCCCTCAACATGCCGACTACCAGCTATGGTTATGAAGACCTTGTCCAAAAGATGCTGTAAAGCTGCCCCTGTGTTCCGATGACTTCCTCCCTTGTGCCTCAATGTTCGTATGATGCGGATGATGGTGTCTTTTGTTGAATGTGATCTCAAGAAGAAATGCACTTTAGTGTCTCTACTGTACTGGGCTACTGCAACTCTATCCCTGTATTTATCCACGTCAAGGTTTTCAACCACTCGTCGGATGAAGTCACGCATGGCTGGAAACCCTCTTCGGCTTTTGTCAGAACCATCGATGAGGAAAACAACATCTCTTCCCCGAGTGCGCAACTCTGCAGAGGAGAGTATGTCATGTGGATGAAATCGTTGACAAATCAAACTTCATGGGAAAAGCTGGAAACATGCTATAACCGTTGAATATAGCACAAGCAGGTGAAGTAAAACAATTTGAAAGAATGCCAACATCATTCAAAGTATGGAATGATGAAAAAAGTGTTGACAGGCAGAGAAGACGAATCCAGCATTTTATTTCAAAATACTGCTTTAAAGTTGACAGGTCCATGAAACTGCAGGAGGTCATCATGCTAGCAGAAAAAAACGCAAGACTACTAAGCTCAATGTCCTCTTCCGGTTGGACAATGGCAATTTCTTTACAATGCAACAATGTCAAAGAAAACACATTTTGACACAACTGGAGATATCAAAGAAAGATATCAAGTAAAAACAACCCATTGTTCTTCTATCAGAGAACAATGTCAGCCAAGCTTATGTAACATCCTGCAATTCAAAGAGAAACTTGGCTTAGAAGATTTGTCTTCTGCAAGAAGATATTAAAACTCATTTTTATTTGAGTTGGAATTGAAATATTTGCACTTGCACATTTTACAGTTGACAGTTAACACATGGAGCCAGGGAGCAGCTTGGTTTTGGTTTGTAAAGGCTATCATTGAGTATTGTTATTAAAATAAATGTGATCCCTCATTTTAAGTCAACTCAATATTTTGTCATGAACAGTTGACTATTAATAAGGGATGGCTGCTTCCTTATTTCCTTCTAACTAATGCCATTACATCACTTAATTGGAAGTAGTTACCACTAGCAAACTATTTCGGTTACACACCGGAATTCGGAAGCACGCTATTCTGATGCGCTCAATACTATTACTAACCCTGTCCCTAACCCTAAACGCACGCGGAAGCCACATAGTCGGAGTGGCAGTGTGTGGGAATGCCACTCTGTTCCAAACTATTTCTTGAACATCCTGAAATTCAAAGAGAACAAAGAATGATGCAGGGTTTCAGAAACTTTCACTGTTTAAAATGGCTCAGAAGATTTGAAGAATATTTCATCTTATTGTCTCTGCAATAAGATAATATGTTTAGAGATAGAAAAGGGGGTATTTTGATTAAACGGACAGTGAGAGGTTTAAGAAGAGAAAGTAGGAGAGAGGCTTCATTTGGATGCAATCCTGGGGATCACAAATGTCTAACTAACATGGATATTTTAAATAAAGGTAATTAAAGAGGACTTGGAGAGAATGGGGGGGGGGGGGTGTAATACAAGTGTATGACTTTCATTATTTTCAACTAATGATCCAATGTATGACGGTTGTTTAAAAATGAAGTTAAAGGACCACTTCCCCACTTTTCAACCTATCTTTATATAATTGGTCCTCAATATTGATCATGATAAAATAAGCATTTTTTTTTTCCTACTCAAGTCTGTGCACGGCTGTGGGCAGTTCAGAAACCTGTCCACCAGAGACATCATCGATGGGGAATCCAAGCTAATAGAAACGGCAGGGTTTCTATTCCTGAAAAGTTGCAATGCAAAAATGGAAGCCATCGTTCTCACGATAATAAAAATCTAAATGTTTTCTGTTTAATAGAAAATCTGTCTACATGATGTCATTGGTGGTGTACGGGTTTCTGGACTGCACACAGCCCTCCTATGAGACACAGACAGGGTAGAAAGAAATTGTGATATTATCATTATGATTATCAAGAACATTAGTGAGGACCAATTATATTATTTAATTATTTTAAATGTTGGTGAAGTGGTGCTTTAACAATTATGGTAAATCAAAACAATAATGAATTGTTAGCAAAATAATAATTAATAATGATAAATATTTTGGCAACATGGAAAAAGTTAAAGAGTAAACATACATCAGAAGAGTACAATGATTTACCTGTCGGTCCCACATGTGAGACTTGAGAAAGAGCTGATAGAAGTTCGGGCTGTAGTCTTGGCAGGTCTGAAAACTCTCTTGCCTTGAAAATTAGCTGGGGATTGGTTGTGATTGTTTGCATTTCTCTAGTGTCATCCTGGCTAATAACAATGCCCATAATCTGGACTCCAAGACTTTTCAAATTGTGTGCAGGCCGGTTAAGGAAATCACTGGACCGCCCTGTGCTAAACACTACGAGAATCTGAGGGATGCCCTCTTGGCGCCTACTTCCAGAGGAGACAGTAAAGACGTTGTCCCTGACATATTGGAGGGCAGCCCCTATGTTGAGGGGTCTGCCTCCCCTGTGCCTCAGCCCTCTGAGCGTATCAACAATATCTCCTTTTGTTGTGTATGTGTTCAGATTGAAGTGGACCTCTGCATCTCTGCTGTACTGGACCACAGAAACACGGTCTTTGTTTTCACCAATGTTCAAGTTCTCCACCACTCTCTGAACAAAATCACGCATGGCAGGGAATCCATTCCTTGTGCCATCAGACCCATCCAGAAGGAATACTACATCCCTTCTGGCAGTGTCATCATCAACTGGGGAAGCAAAGACAGACATTATGTCAGATAAACTAGATAGAAATGGAGCAGAACACAATCAGTGCTGGAAATGTTATACTACTTTTTCAGTGTCCCCTAATCTTGCCTGAAACAGATGTTTTCCTCTACCACCAGAACAAGGTCATGCCTGTTAACATACCTAACATAGTTGGTGATTCAGAAGTAACCTCAACAATCACTGTTTCCATGGAAGAGCGAAGTTTCTCCTGGACACTGGGGAGGTCAGTGAAGTCAGACACAGACACAGCATTACTGGGCTCTTGGGATATCTTTTGCAGTTCTCTAGCATCAGAGCCCCTGGTTCCAATTGCAAAGGTCAAGACTCCCATCTCTTTGAGAGCAGAGGCTGGTGTGTCAACATTGTCAAAGGACCTTCCGCCAATCAGCGCAATTAGTAACTGTGGCACACCTTCCAGGCGCCTGCTTCCAGCGGAAGCAGTGAAGACATTGTCTATCAAATACTGGAGAGATGCTCCAGTGTTGAGGGGTCTTCCACCTTTGTGCCTCATGCCTCTGACAATGTCAAGGATATCACTCTTTGTTGTGTATGTGTTCAGATAGAATTGGACAGCTGCATCTCTACTGTACTGAACCACTGACACACGATCTTTGTTCTCACCCACATTCAGGGTCTCTACCGCTCTCTGGACAAAGTCACGCATTGCTGGGAATCCATTTCTTGTGCCATCGGATCCATCCAGTAAGAACACAACATCCCTTCTGGGTGCACTGTTCTCAACTAGGGAACATGAAATGAAAGAAATGACATTACAATTAGGGTTCATATGTGTGTTGACTTTGTGAAACAGAGGTAATTTGACCTGATCACTTCAATGATCTAACCTTTTTATTTTAAAGTGGTGGAACTACTTGGACAAAGTTTAAACTGAAAGAAAACTAAATGTGGACACATTTGTAAATGAAAAGACACTCTGGTCTCTGTTAAAAGGTCAGTGTCTTACCAGTTACTGTTGGTGTTACGGGTGTAGCCCTCACTATGAATGTGCTCATGGCAGAAGACAGCTGCTCTTGGACATTGGGGAGGTCAGTGAATTCAGACACTGCAAAAGCATAACTAGGCTCATAGCATATCCTTTGCAGTTCTCTGCTATCAGAGTTCCTAGTTCCAATGCCAAACACAACAATGCCCTGGTCTTTGAGAGCAGATGCTGGTGTATCTACATTGTCAAAAGACCTTCCACCATTCAGCAGTATCAGCATTTGTGGAACACCTTCCAGGCGCCTGCTTCCAGACGAGGCAGTAAAGATGTTGTCCCTGACGTACTGGAGGGCTGCCCCAGTATTGAGGGACCTACCTCCTCTGTGCCTCAGGCCTCTGACCATGTCCACAATATCGGTTTTTGTGGTGTATGTGTTCAGATTGAAGTGGACCTCTGCATCTCTGCTGTACTGGGCCACTGAGACACGGTCTTTGTTTTCTCCGACATTCAGTCTGTCCACCACTCTCTGAACAAAGTCTATCATAGCTGGGAATCCATTTCTTGTGCTATCAGAACCATCCAGTAGGAACACTACATCCCTTCTGGCAGTTCTTTGATCTACTAGGATAATCAGAAATCAAAAACAAATGATTTCAACATACCTTTCTACTAGCTGCAAATGATTTGTCAGCTTGCTATGCATGTGTCGCCTATGCTAAGCAGGATATTGGGTGCACGCCGGGAGCTAACAAAGCAAGTGTTGTCTTACCTTCGACTGTTGGGGTTGTGGGGGTCTCTTCAACACCTATGGTGTTGAGAGAGGCAATGAATGTCTGTGGGACATTAGGGAGGTCAGAAAAGTCAGACACAGACTGGGCATAATTAGGATTTGAGGCAATCCTCTGAACCTCTCTGCTAGAATTTCGAGTTCCGATGCCGAAAATCAAAACCCTGTCCGACTTGAGAGCGGAGGCTGGTGTATCGACATTATCAGTAGAACGCCCTCCGCTCAACACAATCAGAATCTGAGGGTAGCCCTCTTGACGTCTACTTCCAGAGGAGGCAGTAAAGACGTTGTCCCTGACATGTTGGAGGGCTGCCCCGGTGTTGAGGGGTCTGCCTCCTCTATGCCTCAGGCCTCTGACCGTATCAACGATGTCTTCCTTTGTGTTGTGTGTGTTCAGATTGAAATGCACCTCTGAATCTCTGCTGTATTGGACTACAGAAACACGGTCTTTGTTTTCACCAATGTTCAAGTTCTCCACCACTCTCTGAACAAAATCACGCATGGCAGGGAATCCATTCCTTGTGCCATCAGACCCATCCAGAAGGAATACTACATCCCTTCTGGCAGTGTCATCAACTGGGGAAGCAAAGACAGACATTATGTCAGATGAACTAGATAGAAATGGAGCAGAACAATCATCAGTTCTGGAGATGTTTTACTACATCTTCAGTGTCCCCAAAACTCGCCTGAAACAAATATGTTTTCCTCTACCACCAGAAAAAGGTCATGCCTGTTAACATACCTAATACAGTTGGTGATTCGGGAGTAACCTCAACAATCACTGTTTCCATGGAAGAGCGAAGTTTCTCCTGGACACTGGGGAGGTCAGTGAAGTCAGAGACAGACACAGCATTACTGGGCTCTTGGGATATATTTTGCAGTTCTCTAGCATCAGAGCCCCTGGTTCCAATTGCAAAGGTCAAGACTCCCATCTCTTTGAGAGCAGAGGCTGGTGTGTCAACATTGTCATAGGACCTCCCACCAATCAGCGCAATTAGTAACTGTGACACACCTTCCAGGCGCCTGCTTCCAGCGGAAGCGGTGAATACATTGTCTATCAAATACTGGAGAGCTGCTCCAGTGTTGAGGGGTCTTCCACCTTTGTGCCTCATGCCTCTGACAATGTCAAGGATCTCGCTCTTTGTTGTGTATGTGTTCAGATAGAATTGGACAGCTGCATCTCTGCTGTACTGAACCAATGACACACGATCTTTGTTCTCACCCACATTCAGGGTCTCTACCACTCTCTGGACAAAGTCACGCATTGCTGGGAATCCATTTCTTGTGCCATCGGATCCATCCAGTAAGAACACAACATCCCTTCCAGGAGCACTGCGCTCAACTAGGGAACATGAAATTTACATTACTATAGGGTTCATGTGTGTGGTGACATGTGAAACAGAGGTCATTTGACCTGATCACATCAATTATCTGACCTTTATCTATTAAAGAGGTGCAACTACTTGGACTAAGTTCAAACTGAAAGAAAACTAAATGTGGACACATTAAATGAAAAGACACTGGGTGTCTGTTAAACAATAGTCAGTGTCTTACCAGTTACTGTTGGAGTCATGGGTATAGCCCTCACAATGACTGTGCTCATGGCAGCGGACAGCTGCTCTTGGACGTTGGGGAGGTCAGTGAATTCAGACACTGCAATAGCATAACTAGGCTCATAGGATATCCTCTGCAGTTCTCTGCTGTCAGAGCTCTTGCTTCCAATTCCAAACACAACAATGCCCTGCTCTTTGAGAGCAGATGCTGGTGTATCTACATTGTCAAAAGACCTTCCACCATTCAGCAGTATCAGCATCTGTGGAACACCTTCCAGACGCCTGCTTCCAGAGGAGGCAGTAAAGACGTTGTCCCTGACATACTGGAGGGCTGCCCCAGTGTTGAGGGGTCTGCCTCCCCTGTGCCTCAGGCTTCTGACCGTGTCCACAATATTGGTTTTTGTGGTGTATGTGTTCAGATTGAAGTGGACCTCTGCATCTCTGCTGTACTGGGCCACTGAGACACGGTCTTTGTTTTCTCCTACATTCAGTCTGTCCACCACTCTCTGAACAAAGTCTATCATAGCTGGGAATCCATCCCTTGTGCCATCAGAACCATCCAGTAGGAACACTACATCCCTTCTGGCAGTTCTTTGATCTACTAGGAGAATCAGAAATAAAAAACAAATGATTTCAACATACCTTTCTACTAGCTGCAAATTATTTGTCAGTTTGCTATGCATGTGTCGCCTATGCTAAGCAGGATATTGGGTGCACGCCGGGAGCTAACAAAGCAAGTGTTGTCTTACCTTCGAGTGTTGGGGTTGTGGGGGTCTCTTCAACACCTATGGTGTTGAGAGAGGCAATGAATGTCTGCGGGACATTAGGGAGGTCAGAAAAGTCAGACACAGTCTGGGCATAATTAGGATCTGAGGCAATCCTCTGAACCTCTCTGCTAGAATTTCTAGTTCCGATGCCGAAAATCAAAACCCCGTCCGACTTGAGGGCGGAGGCTGGTGTATCGACATTATCACTAGAACGCCCTCCGCTCAACACAATCAGAATCTGAGGGAAGCCCTCTTGACGTCTACTTCCAGAGGAAGCAGTAAAGACGTTGTCCCTGACATGTTGGAGGGCTGCCCCGGTGTTGAGGGGTCTGCCTCCTCTATGCCTCAGGCCTCTGACTGTATCAACAATGTCTTCCTTTGTGGTGTGTGTGTTCAGATTGAAATGCACCTCTGAATCTCTGCTGTATTGGACCACAGAAACATGATCTTTGTTTTCACCAATGTTCAAGTTCTCCACCACTCTCTGAACAAAATCACGCATGGCAGGGAATCCATTCCTTGTGCCATCAGACCCATCCAGAAGGAATACTACATCCCTTCCGGCAGTGTCATCATCAACTGGGGAAGCAAAGACAGACATTATGTCAGATAAACTAGATCGAAATGGAGCAGAACACAGTCATCAGTGCTGGAGATGTTTTACTACTTCTTCAGTGTCCCCTAAACTTGCCTGAAACAAATATGTTTTCCTCTACCACCAGAAAAAGGTCATGCCTGTGAACATACCTAACACAGTTGGAGATTCAGTAGTAACCTCAACAATCACTGTTTCCATGGAAGAGCGAAGTTTCTCCTGGACACTGGGGAGGTCAGTGAAGTCAGAGACAGACACAGCATTACTGGGCTCTTGGGATATCTTTTGCAGTTCTCTAGCATCAGAGCCCCTGGTTCCAATTGCAAAGGTCAAGACTCCCATCTCTTTGAGAGCAGAGGCTGGTGTGTCAACATTGTCATAGGACCTCCCACCAATCAGCGCAATTAGTAACTGTGACACACCTTCCAGGCGCCTGCTTCCAGCGGAAGCGGTGAATACATTGTCTATCAAATACTGGAGAGCTGCTCCAGTGTTGAGGGGTCTTTCACCTTTGTGCCTCATGCCTCTGACAATGTCAAGGATCTCGCTCTTTGTTGTGTATGTGTTCAGATAGAATTGGACAGCTGCATCTCTGCTGTACTGAACCAATGACACACGATCTTTGTTCTCACCCACATTCAGGGTCTCTACCACTCTCTGGACAAAGTCACGCATTGCTGGGAATCCATTTCTTGTGCCATCGGATCCATCCAGTAAGAACACAACATCCCTTCCAGGAGCACTGCGCTCAACTAGGGAACATGAAATTTACATTACTACAGGTTTATGTGTGTGGTGACATGTGAAACAGAGGTCATTTGACCTGATCACATAAATTATCTGACCTTTATCTATTAAAGTGGTGCAACTACTTGGACTAAGTTCAAACTGAAAGAAAACTAAATGTGGACACATTAAATGAAAAGACACTGGGTGTCTGTTAAACAAGAGTCAGTGTCTTACCAGTTACTGTTGGAGTCATGGGTATAGCCCTCACAATGACTGTGCTCATGGCAGCGGACAGCTGCTCTTGGACGTTGGGGAGGTCAGTGAATTCAGACACTGCAATAGCATAACTAGGCTCATAGGATATCCTCTGCAGTTCTCTGCTGTCAGAGCTCTTGCTTCCAATTCCAAACACAACAATGCCCTGCTCTTTGAGAGCAGATGCTGGTGTATCTACATTGTCAAAAGACCTTCCACCATTCAGCAGTATCAGCATCTGTGGAACACCTTCCAGACGCCTGCTTCCAGAGGAGGCAGTAAAGACGTTGTCCCTGACATACTGGAGGGCTGCCCCAGTGTTGAGGGGTCTGCCTCCCCTGTGCCTCAGGCTTCTGACCGTGTCCACAATATTGGTTTTTGTGGTGTATGTGTTCAGATTGAAGTGGACCTCTGCATCTCTGCTGTACTGGGCCACTGATACACGGTCTTTGTTTTCTCCTACATTCAGTCTGTCCACCACTCTCTGAACAAAGTCTATCATAGCTGGGAATCCATCCCTTGTGCCATCAGAACCATCCAGTAGGAACACTACATCCCTTCTGGCAGTTCTTTGATCTACTAGGAGAATCAGAAATAAAAAACAAATGATTTCAACATACCTTTCTACTAGCTGCAAAGTATTTGTCAGTTTGCTATGCATGTGTCGCCTATGCTAAGCAGGATATTGGGTGCACGCCGGGAGCTAACAAAGCAAGTGTTGTCTTACCTTCGACTGTTGGGGTTGTGGGGGTCTCTTCAAAACCTATGGTGTTGAGAGAGGCAATGAATGTCTGTGGGACATTTGGGAGGTCAGAAAAGTCAGACACAGACTGGGCATAATTAGGATCTGAGGCAATCCTCTGAACCTCTCTGCTAGAATTTCTAGTTCCGATGCCGAAAATCAAAACCCCGTCCGACTTGAGGGCGGAGGCTGGTGTATCGACATTATCACTAGAACGCCCTCCGCTCAACACAATCAGAATCTGAGGGAAGCCCTCTTGACGTCTACTTCCAGAGGAAGCAGTAAAGACGTTGTCCCTGACATGTTGGAGGGCTGCCCCGGTGTTGAGGGGTCTGCCTCCTCTATGCCTCAGGCCTCTGACTGTATCAACAATGTCTTCCTTTGTGGTGTGTGTGTTCAGATTGAAATGCACCTCTGAATCTCTGCTGTATTGGACCACAGAAACATGATCTTTGTTTTCACCAATGTTCAAGTTCTCCACCACTCTCTGAACAAAATCACGCATGGCAGGGAATCCATTCCTTGTGCCATCAGATCCATCCAGAAGGAATACTACATCCCTTCCGGCAGTGTCCTCATCAACTGGGGAAGCAAAGACAGACATTATGTCAGATAAACTAGATCGAAATGGAGCAGAACACAATCATCAGTGCTGGAGATGTTTTACTACTTCTTCAGTGTCCCCTAAACTTGCCTGAAACAAATATGTTTTCCTCTACCACCAGAAAAAGGTCATGCCTGTGAACATACCTAACACAGTTGGAGATTCAGTAGTAGTAACCTCAACAATCACTGTTTCCATGGAAGAGCGAAGTTTCTCCTGGACACTGGGGAGGTCAGTGAAGTCAGAGACAGACACAGCATTACTGGGCTCTTGGGATATCTTTTGCAGTTCTCTAGCATCAGAGCCCCTGGTTCCAATTGCAAAGGTCAAGACTCCCATCTCTTTGAGAGCAGAGGCTGGTGTGTCAACATTGTCATAGGACCTCCCACCAATCAGCGCAATTAGTAACTGTGACACACCTTCCAGGCGCCTGCTTCCAGCGGAAGCGGTGAATACATTGTCTATCAAATACTGGAGAGCTGCTCCAGTGTTGAGGGGTCTTCCACCTTTGTGCCTCATGCCTCTGACAATGTCAAGGATCTCGCTCTTTGTTGTGTATGTGTTCAGATAGAATTGGACAGCTGCATCTCTGCTGTACTGAACCAATGACACACGATCTTTGTTCTCACCCACATTCAGGGTCTCTACCACTCTCTGGACAAAGTCACGCATTGCTTGGAATCCATTTCTTGTGCCATCGGATCCATCCAGTAAGAACACAACATCCCTTCCAGGAGCACTGCGCTCAACTAGGGAACATGACATTTACTTTACTATAGGGTTCATGTGTGTGGTGACATGTGAAACAGAGGTCATTTGACCTGATCACATCAATTATCTGACCTTTATTAAAGTGGTGCAACTACTTGGACTAAGTTCAAACTGAAAGAAAACTAAATGTGGACACATTAAATGAAAAGACACTGGGTGTCTGTTAAACAAGAGTCAGTGTCTTACCAGTTACTGTTGGAGTCATGGGTATAGCCCTCACAATGACTGTGCTCATGGCAGCGGACAGCTGCTCTTGGACGTTGGGGAGGTCAGTGAATTCAGACACTGCAATAGCATAACTAGGCTCATAGGATATCCTCTGCAGTTCTCTGCTGTCAGAGCTCTTGCTTCCAATTCCAAACACAACAATGCCCTGCTCTTTGAGAGCAGATGCTGGTGTATCTACATTGTCAAAAGACCTTCCACCATTCAGCAGTATCAGCATCTGTGGAACACCTTCCAGACGCCTGCTTCCAGAGGAGGCAGTAAAGACGTTGTCCCTGACATACTGGAGGGCTGCCCCAGTGTTGAGGGGTCTGCCTCCCCTGTGCCTCAGGCTTCTGACCGTGTCCACAATATTGTTTTTTGTGGTGTATGTGTTCAGATTGAAGTGGACCTCTGCATCTCTGCTGTACTGGGCCACTGATACACGGTCTTTGTTTTCTCCTACATTCAGTCTGTCCACCACTCTCTGAACAAAGTCTATCATAGCTGGGAATCCATCCCTTGTGCCATCAGAACCATCCAGTAGGAACACTACATCCCTTCTGGCAGTTCTTTGATCTACTAGGAGAATCAGAAATCAAAAACAAATGATTTCAACATACCTTTCTACTAGCTGCAAATTATTTGTCAGTTTGCTATGCATGTGTCGCCTATGCTAAGCAGGATATTGGGTGCACGCCGGGAGCTAACAAAGCAGGTGTTGTCTTACCTTCGACTGTTGGGGTTGTGGGGGTCTCTTCAAAACCTATGGTGTTGAGAGAGGCAATGAATGTCTGTGGGACATTAGGGAGGTCAGAAAAGTCAGACACAGACTGGGCATAATTAGGATCTGAGGCAATCCTCTGAACCTCTCTGCTAGAATTTCTAGTTCCGATGCCGAAAATCAAAACCCTGTCCGACTTGAGGGCGGAGGCTGGTGTATCAACATTATCACTAGAACGCCCTCCGCTCAACACAATCAGAATCTGAGGGAAGCCCTCTTGACGTCTACTTCCAGAGGAAGCAGTAAAGACGTTGTCCCTGACATGTTGGAGGGCTGCCCCGGTGTTGAGGGGTCTGCCTCCTCTATGCCTCAGGCCTCTGACTGTATCAACAATGTCTTCCTTTGTGGTGTGTGTGTTCAGATTGAAATGCACCTCTGAATCTCTGCTGTATTGGACCACAGAAACATGATCTTTGTTTTCACCAATGTTCAAGTTCTCCACCACTCTCTGAACAAAATCACGCATGGCAGGGAATCCATTCCTTGTGCCATCAGACCCATCCAGAAGGAATACTACATCCCTTCCGGCAGTGTCATCATCAACTGGGGAAGCAAAGAAAGACATGTCAGATAAACTAGATCGAAATGGAGCAGAACACAATCATCAGTGCTGGAGATGTTTTACTACTTCTTCAGTGTCCCCTAAACTTGCCTGAAACAAATATGTTTTCCTCTACCACCAGAAAAAGGTCATGCCTGTGAACATACCTAACACAGTTGGAGATTCAGTAGTAACCTCAACAATCACTGTTTCCATGGAAGAGCGAAGTTTCTCCTGGACACTGGGGAGGTCAGTGAAGTCAGAGACAGACACAGCATTACTGGGCTCTTGGGATATCTTTTGCAGTTCTCTAGCATCAGAGCCCCTGGTTCCAATTGCAAAGGTCAAGACTCCCATCTCTTTGAGAGCAGAGGCTGGTGTGTCAACATTGTCATAGGACCTCCCACCAATCAGCGCAATTAGTAACTGTGACACACCTTCCAGGCGCCTGCTTCCAGCGGAAGCAGTGAATACATTGTCTATCAAATACTGGAGAGCTGCTCCAGTGTTGAGGGGTCTTCCACCTTTGTGCCTCATGCCTCTGACAATGTCAAGGATCTCGCTCTTTGTTGTGTATGTGTTCAGATATAATTGGACAGCTGCATCTCTGCTGTACTGAACCAATGACACACGATCTTTGTTCTCACCCACATTCAGGGTCTCTACCACTCTCTGGACAAAGTCACGCATTGCTGGGAATCCATTTCTTGTGCCATCGGATCCATCCAGTAAGAACACAACATCCCTTCCAGGAGCACTGCGCTCAACTAGGGAACATGAAATTTACATTACTATAGGGTTAATGTGTGTGGTGGCATTTGAAACAGAGGTCATTTGACCTGATCACATCAATTATCTGACCTTTATCTATTAAAGTGGTGCAACTACTTGGACTAAGTTCAAACTGAAAGAAAACTAAATTTGGACACATTAAATGAAAAGACACTGGGTGTCTGTTAAACAATAGTCAGTGTCTTACCAGTTACTGTTGGAGTCATGGGTATAGCCCTCACAATGACTGTGCTCATGGCAGCGGACAGCTGCTCTTGGACGTTGGGGAGGTCAGTGAATTCAGACACTGCAATAGCATAACTAGGCTCATAGGATATCCTCTGCAGTTCTCTGCTGTCAGAGCTCTTGCTTCCAATTCCAAACACAACAATGCCCTGCTCTTTGAGAGCAGATGCTGGTGTATCTACATTGTCAAAAGACCTTCCACCATTCAGCAGTATCAGCATCTGTGGAACACCTTCCAGACGCCTGCTTCCAGAGGAGGCAGTAAAGACGTTGTCCCTGACATACTGGAGGGCTGCCCCAGTGTTGAGGGGTCTGCCTCCCCTGTGCCTCAGGCTTCTGACCGTGTCCACAATATTGTTTTTTGTGGTGTATGTGTTCAGATTGAAGTGGACCTCTGCATCTCTGCTGTACTGGGCCACTGAGACACGGTCTTTGTTTTCTCCTACATTCAGTCTGTCCACCACACTCTGAACAAAGTCTATCATAGCTGGGAATCCATCCCTTGTGCCATCAGAACCATCCAGTAGGAACACTACATCCCTTCTGGCAGTTCTTTGATCTACTAGGAGAATCAGAAATAAAAAACAAATGATTTCAACATACCTTTCTACTAGCTGCAAATTATTTGTCAGTTTGCTATGGATGTGTCGCCTATGCTAAGCAGGATATTGGGTGCACGCCGGGAGCTAACAAAGCAAGTGTTGTCTTACCTTCGAGTGTTGGGGTTGTGGGGGTCTCTTCAACACCTATGGTGTTGAGAGAGGCAATGAATGTCTGCGGGACATTAGGGAGGTCAGAAAAGTCAGACACAGACTGGGCAAAATTAGGATCTGAGGCAATCCTCTGAACCTCTCTGCTAGAATTTCTAGTTCCAATGCCGAAAATCAAAACCCCGTCCGACTTGAGGGCGGAGGCTGGTGTATCGACATTATCACTAGAACGCCCTCCGCTCAACACAATCAGAATCTGAGGGAAGCCCTCTTGACGTCTACTTCCAGAGGAAGCAGTAAAGACGTTGTCCCTGACATGTTGGAGGGCTGCCCCGGTGTTGAGGGGTCTGCCTCCTCTATGCCTCAGGCCTCTGACTGTATCAACAATGTCTTCCTTTGTGGTGTGTGTGTTCAGATTGAAATGCACCTCTGAATCTCTGCTGTATTGGACCACAGAAACATGATCTTTGTTTTCATCAATGTTCAAGTTCTCCACCACTCTCTGAACAAAATCACGCATGGCAGGGAATCCATTCCTTGTGCCATCAGACCCATCCAGAAGGAATACTACATCCCTTCCGGCAGTGTCCTCATCAACTGGGGAAGCAAAGACAGACATTATGTCAGATAAACTAGATCGAAATGGAGCAGAACACAATCATCAGTGCTGGAGATGTTTTACTACTTCTTCAGTGTCCCCTAAACTTGCCTGAAACAAATATGTTTTCCTCTACCACCAGAAAAAGGTCATGCCTGTGAACATACCTAACACAGTTGGAGATTCAGTAGTAACCTCAACAATCACTGTTTCCATGGAAGAGCGAAGTTTCTCCTGGACACTGGGGAGGTCAGTGAAGTCAGAGACAGACACAGCATTACTGGGCTCTTGGGATATCTTTTGCAGTTCTCTAGCATCAGAGCCCCTGGTTCCAATTGCAAAGGTCAAGACTCCCATCTCTTTGAGAGCAGAGGCTGGTTTGTCAACATTGTCATAGGACCTCCCACCAATCAGCGCAATTAGTAACTGTGACACACCTTCCAGGCGCCTGCTTCCAGCGGAAGCGGTGAATACATTGTCTATCAAATACTGGAGAGCTGCTCCAGTGTTGAGGGGTCTTCCACCTTTGTGCCTCATGCCTCTGACAATGTCAAGGATCTCGCTCTTTGTTGTGTATGTGTTCAGATAGAATTGGACAGCTGCATCTCTGCTGTACTGAACCAATGACACACGATCTTTGTTCTCACCCACATTCAGGGTCTCTACCACTCTCTGGACAAAGTCACGCATTGCTTGGAATCCATTTCTTGTGCCATCGGATCCATCCAGTAAGAACACAACATCCCTTCCAGGAGCACTGCGCTCAACTAGGGAACATGAAATTTACATTACTATAGGGTTCATGTGTGTGGTGACATGTGAAACAGAGGTCATTTGACCTGATCACATCAATTATCTGACCTTTATCTATTAAAGTGGTGCAACTACTTGGACTAAGTTCAAACTGAAAGAAAACTAAATGTGGACACATTCAATGAAAAGACACTGGGTGTCTGTTAAACAAGAGTCAGTGTCTTACCAGTTACTGTTGGAGTCATGGGTATAGCCCTCACAATGACTGTGCTCATGCCAGCGGACAGCTGCTCTTGGACGTTGGGGAGGTCAGTGAATTCAGACACTGCAATAGCATAACTAGGCTCATAGGATATCCTCTGCAGTTCTCTGCTGTCAGAGCTCTTGCTTCCAATTCCAAACACAACAATGCCCTGCTCTTTGAGAGCAGATGCTGGTGTATCTACATTGTCAAAAGACCTTCCACCATTCAGCAGTATCAGCATCTGTGGAACACCTTCCAGACGCCTGCTTCCAGAGGAGGCAGTAAAGACGTTGTCCCTGACATACTGGAGGGCTGCCCCAGTGTTGAGGGGTCTGCCTCCCCTGTGCCTCAGGCTTCTGACCGTGTCCACAATATTGTTTTTTGTGGTGTATGTGTTCAGATTGAAGTGAACCTCTGCATCTCTGCTGTACTGGGCCACTGAGACACGGTCTTTGTTTTCTCCGACATTCAGTCTGTCCACCACTCTCTGAACAAAGTCTATCATAGCTGGGAATCCATCCCTTGTGCCATCAGAACCATCCAGTAGGAACACTACATCCCTTCTGGCAGTTCTTTGATCTACTAGGAGAATCAGAAATCAAAAACAAATGATTTCAACATACCTTTCTACTAGCTGCAAATTATTTGTCAGTTTGCTATGGATGTGTCGCCTATGCTAAGCAGGATATTGGGTGCACGCCGGGAGCTAACAAAGCAAGTGTTGTCTTACCTTCGAGTGTTGGGGTTGTGGGGGTTTCTTCAACACCTATGGTGTTGAGAGAGGCAATGAATGTCTGCGGGACATTAGGGAGGTCAGAAAAGTCAGACACAGACTGGGCAAAATTAGGTTCTGAGGCAATCCTCTGAACCTCTCTGCTAGAATTTCTAGTTCCAATGCCGAAAATCAAAACCCCGTCCGACTTGAGGGCGGAGGCTGGTGTATCGACATTATCACTAGAACGCCCTCCGCTCAACACAATCAGAATCTGAGGGAAGCCCTCTTGACGTCTACTTCCAGAGGAAGCAGTAAAAACGTTGTCCCTGACATGTTGGAGGGCTGCCCCGGTGTTGAGGGGTCTGCCTCCTCTATGCCTCAGGCCTCTGACTGTATCAACAATGTCTTCCTTTGTGGTGTGTGTGTTCAGATTGAAATGCACCTCTGAATCTCTGCTGTATTGGACCACAGAAACATGATCTTTGTTTTCACCAATGTTCAAGTTCTCCACCACTCTCTGAACAAAATCACGCATGGCAGGGAATCCATTCCTTGTGCCATCAGACCCATCCAGAAGGAATACTACATCCCTTCCGGCAGTGTCATCATCAACTGGGGAAGCAAAGACAGACATTATGTCAGATAAACTAGATCGAAATGGAGCAGAACACAATCATCAGTGCTGGAGATGTTTTACTACTTCTTCAGTGTCCCCTAAACTTGCCTGAAACAAATATGTTTTCCTCTACCACCAGAAAAAGGTCATGCCTGTGAACATACCTAACACAGTTGGAGATTCAGTAGTAACCTCAACAATCACTGTTTCCATGGAAGAGCGAAGTTTCTCCTGGACACTGGGGAGGTCAGTGAAGTCAGAGACAGACACAGCATTACTGGGCTCTTGGGATATCTTTTGCAGTTCTCTAGCATCAGAGCCCCTGGTTCCAATTGCAAAGGTCAAGACTCCCATCTCTTTGAGAGCAGAGGCTGGTGTGTCAACATTGTCATAGGACCTCCCACCAATCAGCGCAATTAGTAACTGTGACACACCTTCCAGGCGCCTGCTTCCAGCGGAAGCAGTGAATACATTGTCTATCAAATACTGGAGAGCTGCTCCAGTGTTGAGGGGTCTTCCACCTTTGTGCCTCATGCCTCTGACAATGTCAAGGATCTCGCTCTTTGTTGTGTATGTGTTCAGATATAATTGGACAGCTGCATCTCTGCTGTACTGAACCAATGACACACGATCTTTGTTCTCACCCACATTCAGGGTCTCTACCACTCTCTGGACAAAGTCACGCATTGCTGGGAATCCATTTCTTGTGCCATCGGATCCATCCAGTAAGAACACAACATCCCTTCCAGGAGCACTGCGCTCAACTAGGGAACATGAAATTTACATTACTACAGGTTTATGTGTGTGGTGACATGTGAAACAGAGGTCATTTGACCTGATCACATAAATTATCTGACCTTTATCTATTAAAGTGGTGCAACTACTTGGACTAAGTTCAAACTGAAAGAAAACTAAATGTGGACACATTAAATGAAAAGACACTGGGTGTCTGTTAAACAAGAGTCAGTGTCTTACCAGTTACTGTTGGAGTCATGGGTATAGCCCTCACAATGACTGTGCTCATGGCAGCGGACAGCTGCTCTTGGACGTTGGGGAGGTCAGTGAATTCAGACACTGCAATAGCATAACTAGGCTCATAGGATATCCTCTGCAGTTCTCTGCTGTCAGAGCTCTTGCTTCCAATTCCAAACACAACAATGCCCTGCTCTTTGAGAGCAGATGCTGGTGTATCTACATTGTCAAAAGACCTTCCACCATTCAGCAGTATCAGCATCTGTGGAACACCTTCCAGACGCCTGCTTCCAGAGGAGGCAGTAAAGACGTTGTCCCTGACATACTGGAGGGCTGCCCCAGTGTTGAGGGGTCTGCCTCCCCTGTGCCTCAGGCTTCTGACCGTGTCCACAATATTGGTTTTTGTGGTGTATGTGTTCAGATTGAAGTGGACCTCTGCATCTCTGCTGTACTGGGCCACTGATACACGGTCTTTGTTTTCTCCTACATTCAGTCTGTCCACCACTCTCTGAACAAAGTCTATCATAGCTGGGAATCCATCCCTTGTGCCATCAGAACCATCCAGTAGGAACACTACATCCCTTCTGGCAGTTCTTTGATCTACTAGGAGAATCAGAAATAAAAAACAAATGATTTCAACATACCTTTCTACTAGCTGCAAAGTATTTGTCAGTTTGCTATGCATGTGTCGCCTATGCTAAGCAGGATATTGGGTGCACGCCGGGAGCTAACAAAGCAAGTGTTGTCTTACCTTCGACTGTTGGGGTTGTGGGGGTCTCTTCAAAACCTATGGTGTTGAGAGAGGCAATGAATGTCTGTGGGACATTTGGGAGGTCAGAAAAGTCAGACACAGACTGGGCATAATTAGGATCTGAGGCAATCCTCTGAACCTCTCTGCTAGAATTTCTAGTTCCGATGCCGAAAATCAAAACCCCGTCCGACTTGAGGGCGGAGGCTGGTGTATCGACATTATCACTAGAACGCCCTCCGCTCAACACAATCAGAATCTGAGGGAAGCCCTCTTGACGTCTACTTCCAGAGGAAGCAGTAAAGACGTTGTCCCTGACATGTTGGAGGGCTGCCCCGGTGTTGAGGGGTCTGCCTCCTCTATGCCTCAGGCCTCTGACTGTATCAACAATGTCTTCCTTTGTGGTGTGTGTGTTCAGATTGAAATGCACCTCTGAATCTCTGCTGTATTGGACCACAGAAACATGATCTTTGTTTTCACCAATGTTCAAGTTCTCCACCACTCTCTGAACAAAATCACGCATGGCAGGGAATCCATTCCTTGTGCCATCAGACCCATCCAGAAGGAATACTACATCCCTTCCGGCAGTGTCCTCATCAACTGGGGAAGCAAAGACAGACATTATGTCAGATAAACTAGATCGAAATGGAGCAGAACACAATCATCAGTGCTGGAGATGTTTTACTACTTCTTCAGTGTCCCCTAAACTTGCCTGAAACAAATATGTTTTCCTCTACCACCAGAAAAAGGTCATGCCTGTGAACATACCTAACACAGTTGGAGATTCAGTAGTAGTAACCTCAACAATCACTGTTTCCATGGAAGAGCGAAGTTTCTCCTGGACACTGGGGAGGTCAGTGAAGTCAGAGACAGACACAGCATTACTGGGCTCTTGGGATATCTTTTGCAGTTCTCTAGCATCAGAGCCCCTGGTTCCAATTGCAAAGGTCAAGACTCCCATCTCTTTGAGAGCAGAGGCTGGTGTGTCAACATTGTCATAGGACCTCCCACCAATCAGCGCAATTAGTAACTGTGACACACCTTCCAGGCGCCTGCTTCCAGCGGAAGCGGTGAATACATTGTCTATCAAATACTGGAGAGCTGCTCCAGTGTTGAGGGGTCTTCCACCTTTGTGCCTCATGCCTCTGACAATGTCAAGGATCTCGCTCTTTGTTGTGTATGTGTTCAGATAGAATTGGACAGCTGCATCTCTGCTGTACTGAACCAATGACACACGATCTTTGTTCTCACCCACATTCAGGGTCTCTACCACTCTCTGGACAAAGTCACGCATTGCTTGGAATCCATTTCTTGTGCCATCGGATCCATCCAGTAAGAACACAACATCCCTTCCAGGAGCACTGCGCTCAACTAGGGAACATGACATTTACTTTACTATAGGGTTCATGTGTGTGGTGACATGTGAAACAGAGGTCATTTGACCTGATCACATCAATTATCTGACCTTTATTAAAGTGGTGCAACTACTTGGACTAAGTTCAAACTGAAAGAAAACTAAATGTGGACACATTAAATGAAAAGACACTGGGTGTCTGTTAAACAAGAGTCAGTGTCTTACCAGTTACTGTTGGAGTCATGGGTATAGCCCTCACAATGACTGTGCTCATGGCAGCGGACAGCTGCTCTTGGACGTTGGGGAGGTCAGTGAATTCAGACACTGCAATAGCATAACTAGGCTCATAGGATATCCTCTGCAGTTCTCTGCTGTCAGAGCTCTTGCTTCCAATTCCAAACACAACAATGCCCTGCTCTTTGAGAGCAGATGCTGGTGTATCTACATTGTCAAAAGACCTTCCACCATTCAGCAGTATCAGCATCTGTGGAACACCTTCCAGACGCCTGCTTCCAGAGGAGGCAGTAAAGACGTTGTCCCTGACATACTGGAGGGCTGCCCCAGTGTTGAGGGGTCTGCCTCCCCTGTGCCTCAGGCTTCTGACCGTGTCCACAATATTGTTTTTTGTGGTGTATGTGTTCAGATTGAAGTGGACCTCTGCATCTCTGCTGTACTGGGCCACTGATACACGGTCTTTGTTTTCTCCTACATTCAGTCTGTCCACCACTCTCTGAACAAAGTCTATCATAGCTGGGAATCCATCCCTTGTGCCATCAGAACCATCCAGTAGGAACACTACATCCCTTCTGGCAGTTCTTTGATCTACTAGGAGAATCAGAAATCAAAAACAAATGATTTCAACATACCTTTCTACTAGCTGCAAATTATTTGTCAGTTTGCTATGCATGTGTCGCCTATGCTAAGCAGGATATTGGGTGCACGCCGGGAGCTAACAAAGCAGGTGTTGTCTTACCTTCGACTGTTGGGGTTGTGGGGGTCTCTTCAAAACCTATGGTGTTGAGAGAGGCAATGAATGTCTGTGGGACATTAGGGAGGTCAGAAAAGTCAGACACAGACTGGGCATAATTAGGATCTGAGGCAATCCTCTGAACCTCTCTGCTAGAATTTCTAGTTCCGATGCCGAAAATCAAAACCCCGTCCGACTTGAGGGCGGAGGCTGGTGTATCGACGTTATCACTAGAACGCCCTCCACTCAACACAATCAGAATCTGAGGGAAGCCCTCTTGACGTCTACTTCCAGAGGAGACAGTAAAGACGTTGTCCCTGACATGTTGGAGGGCTGCCCCGGTGTTGAGGGGTCTGCCTCCTCTATGCCTCAGGCCTCTGACCGTATCAACGATGTCTTCCTTTGTGGTGTGTGTGTTCAGATTGAAATGCACCTCTGAATCTCTGCTGTATTGGACCACAGAAACACGATCTTTGTTTTCACTAATGTTCAAGTTCTCCACCACTCTCTGAACAAAATCACGCATGGCAGGGAATCCATTCCTTGTGCCATCAGACCCATCCAGAAGGAATACAACATCCCTTCCGGCAGTGTCATCATCAACTGGGGAAGCAAAGACAGACATTATGTCAGATAAACTAGATCGAAATGGAGCAGAACACAATCATCAGTGCTGGAGATGTTTTACTACTTCTTCAGTGTCCCCTAAACTTGCCTGAAACAAATATGTTTTCCTCTACCACCAGAAAAAGGTCATGCCTGTGAACATACCTAACACAGTTGGAGATTCAGTAGTAACCTCAACAATCACTGTTTCCATGGAAGAGCGAAGTTTCTCCTGGACACTGGGGAGGTCAGTGAAGTCAGAGACAGACACAGCATTACTGGGCTCTTGGGATATCTTTTGCAGTTCTCTAGCATCAGAGCCCCTGGTTCCAATTGCAAAGGTCAAGACTCCCATCTCTTTGAGAGCAGAGGCTGGTGTGTCAACCTTGTCAAATGACCTTCCGCCAATCAGGGCAATTAGTAACTGTGGCGCACCTTCCAGGCGCCTGCTTCCAGCGGAAGCGGTGAAGACATTGTTTATCAAATACTGGAGAGCTGCTCCAGTTTTGAGGGGTCTTCCACCTTTGTGCCTCATGCCTCTGACAATGTCAAGGATCTCGCTCTTTGTTGTGTATGTGTTCAGATAGAATTGGACAGCTGCATCTCTGCTGTACTGAACCAATGACACACGATCTTTGTTCTCACCCACATTCAGGGTCTCTACCGCTCTCTGGACAAAGTCACGCATTGCTGGGAATCCATTTCTTGTGCCATCGGATCCATCCAGTAAGAACACAACATCCCTTCCGGGAGTACTGCGCTCAACTAGGGAACATGAAATTTACATTACTATAGGGTTCATGTGTGTGGTGACATGTGAAACAAAGGTCATTTGACCTGATCACATCAATTATCTGACCTTTATCTTTTAAAGTGGTGCAACTACTTGGACTACGTTAAAACTGAAAGAAAACTAAATGTAGACACATTATTAAATTAAAAGACACTCTGGGTGTCTGTTAAACAATGGTCAGTGTCTTACCAGTTACTGTTGGAGTCATGGGTATAGCCCTTACAGTTACTGTTGGAGTCATGGGTATAGCCCTTACAACTACTGTGCTCATGGCAGCGGACAGCTGCTCTTGGACGTTGGGGAGGTCAGTGAATTCAGACACTGCAATAGCATAACTAGGCTCATAGGATATCCTCTGCAGTTCTCTGCTGTCAGAGCTGTTGCTTCCAATTCCAAACACAACAATGCCCTGCTCTTTGAGAGCAGATGCTGGTGTATCTACATTGTCAAAAGACCGTCCACCATTCAGCAGTATCAGCATCTGTGGAACACCTTCCAGACGCCTGCTTCCAGAGGAGGCAGTAAAGACGTTGTCCCTGACGTACTGGAGGGCTGCCCCAGTGTTGAGGGGTCTGCCTCCTCTGTGCCTCAGGCCTCTGACTGTGTCCACAATATCGGTTTTTGTGGTGTATGTGTTCAGATTGAAGTGAACCTCTGCATCTCTGCTGTACTGGGCCACAGAAACACGGTCTTTGTTTTCACCAATGTTCAAGTTCTCCACCACTCTCTGAACAAAATCACGCATGGCAGGGAATCCATTCCTTGTGCCATCAGACCCATCCAGGAGGAATACTACATCCCTTCTGGCAGTGTCATCATCAACTGGGGAAGCAAAGACAGACATTATGTCAGATAAACTAGATAGAAATGGAGCAGAACACAATCATCTGTGCTGGAGATGTTTTACTACTTCTTCAGTGTCCCCTAAACTTGCCTGAAACAAATATGTTTTCCTCTACCACCAGAAAAAGGTCATGCCTATGAACATACCTAACACAGTTGGAGATTCAGTAGTAACCTCAACAATCACTGTTTCCATGGAAGAGCGAAGTTTCTCCTGGACACTGGGGAGGTCAGTGAAGTCAGAGACAGACACAGCATTACTGGGCTCTTGGGATATCTTTTGCAGTTCTCTAGCATCAGAGCCCCTGGTTCCAATTGCAAAGGTCAAGACTCCCATCTCTTTGAGAGCAGAGGCTGGTGTGTCAACATTGTCAAAGGACCTCCCACCAATCAGCGCAATTAGTAACTGTGGCACACCTTCCAGGCGCCTGCTTCCAGCGGAAGCAGTGAAGACATTGTTTATCAAATACTGGAGAGCTGCTCCAGTTTTGAGGGGTCTTCCACCTTTGTGCCTCATGCCTCTGACAATGTCAAGGATCTCGCTCTTTGTTGTGTATGTGTTCAGATAGAATTGGACAGCTGCATCTCTGCTGTACTGAACCAATGACACACGATCTTTGTTCTCACCCACATTCAGGGTCTCTACCGCTCTCTGGACAAAGTCACACATTGCTGGGAATCCATTTCTTGTGCCATCGGATCCATCCAGTAAGAACACAACATCCCTTCCGGGAGCACTGCGCTCAACTAGGGAACATGAAATTTACATTACTATAGGGTTCATGTGTGTTGTGATATGTGAAACAGGTAATTTGACCTGATCACATCAATTATCTGACCTTTTTCTTTTAATGTCGTGCAACTACTTGGACTAAGTTCAAACTGAAAGAAAACTAAACGTGGACACATTATTAAATGAAAAGACACTCTGGTTGTCTGTTAAACAGTGGTCAGTGTCTTACCAGTTACTGTTGGAGTCATGGGTGTAGCCCTCACTATGACTGTGCTCATGGCAGCGGACAGCTGCTCTTGGACGTTGGGAAGGTCAGTGAATTCAGACACTGCAATAGCATAACTAGGCTCATAGGATATCCTCTGCAGTTCTATGCTGTCAGAGCTCTTGCTTCCAATTCCAAACACAACAATGCCCTGCTCTTTGAGAGCAGATGCTGGTGTATCTACATTGTCAAAAGACCGTCCACCATTCAGCAGTATCAGCATCTGTGGAACACCTTCCAGACGCCTGCTTCCAGAGGAGGCAGTAAAGACGTTGTCCCTGACGTACTGGAGGGCTGCCCCAGTGTTGAGGGGTCTGCCTCCTCTGTGCCTCAGGCCTCTGACTGTGTCCACAATATCGGTTTTTGTGGTGTATGTGTTCAGATTGAAGTGAACCTCTGCATCTCTGCTGTACTGGGCCACAGAAACACGGTCTTTGTTTTCACCAATGTTCAAGTTCTCCACCACTCTCTGAACAAAATCACGCATGGCAGGGAATCCATTCCTTGTGCCATCAGACCCATCCAGGAGGAATACTACATCCCTTCTGGCAGTGTCATCATCAACTGGGGAAGCAAAGACAGACATTATGTCAGATAAACTAGATAGAAATGGAGCAGAACACAATCATCTGTGCTGGAGATGTTTTACTACTTCTTCAGTGTCCCCTAAACTTGCCTGAAACAAATATGTTTTCCTCTACCACCAGAAAAAGGTCATGCCTGTGAACATACCTAACACAGTTGGAGATTCAGTAGTAACCTCAACAATCACTGTTTCCATGGAAGAGCGAAGTTTCTCCTGGACACTGGGGAGGTCAGTGAAGTCAGAGACAGACACAGCATTACTGGGCTCTTGGGATATCTTTTGCAGTTCTCTAGCATCAGAGCCCCTGGTTCCAATTGCAAAGGTCAAGACTCCCATCTCTTTGAGAGCAGAGGCTGGTGTGTCAACATTGTCAAAGGACCTCCCACCAATCAGCGCAATTAGTAACTGTGGCACACCTTCCAGGCGCCTGCTTCCAGCGGAAGCAGTGAAGACATTGTTTATCAAATACTGGAGAGCTGCTCCAGTTTTGAGGGGTCTTCCACCTTTGTGCCTCATGCCTCTGACAATGTCAAGGATCTCGCTCTTTGTTGTGTATGTGTTCAGATAGAATTGGACAGCTGCATCTCTGCTGTACTGAACCAATGACACACGATCTTTGTTCTCACCCACATTCAGGGTCTCTACCGCTCTCTGGACAAAGTCACACATTGCTGGGAATCCATTTCTTGTGCCATCGGATCCATCCAGTAAGAACACAACATCCCTTCCGGGAGCACTGCGCTCAACTAGGGAACATGAAATTTACATTACTATAGGGTTCATGTGTGTTGTGATATGTGAAACAGGTAATTTGACCTGATCACATCAATTATCTGACCTTTTTCTTTTAATGTCGTGCAACTACTTGGACTAAGTTCAAACTGAAAGAAAACTAAACGTGGACACATTATTAAATGAAAAGACACTCTGGTTGTCTGTTAAACAGTGGTCAGTGTCTTACCAGTTACTGTTGGAGTCATGGGTGTAGCCCTCACTATGACTGTGCTCATGGCAGCGGACAGCTGCTCTTGGACGTTGGGAAGGTCAGTGAATTCAGACACTGCAATAGCATAACTAGGCTCATAGGATATCCTCTGCAGTTCTATGCTGTCAGAGCTCTTGCTTCCAATTCCAAACACAACAATGCCCTGCTCTTTGAGAGCAGATGCTGGTGTATCTACATTGTCAAAAGACCGTCCACCATTCAGCAGTATCAGCATCTGTGGAACACCTTCCAGACGCCTGCTTCCAGAGGAGGCAGTAAAGACGTTGTCCCTGACGTACTGGAGGGCTGCCCCAGTGTTGAGGGTCCTGCCTCCTCTGTGCCTCAGGCCTCTGACTGTGTCCACAATATCGGTTTTTGTGGTGTATGTGTTCAGATTGAAGTGAACCTCTGCATCTCTGCTGTACTGGGCCACAGAAACACGGTCTTTGTTTTCACCAATGTTCAAGTTCTCCACCACTCTCTGAACAAAATCACGCATGGCAGGGAATCCATTCCTTGTGCCATCAGACCCATCCAGAAGGAATACTACATCCCTTCCGGCAGTGTCATCATCAACTGGGGAAGCAAAGACAGACATTATGTCAGATAAACTAGATCAAAATGGAGCAGAACACAATCATCAGTGCTGGAGATGTTTTACTACTTCTTCAGTGTCCCCTAAACTTGCCTGAAACAAATATGTTTTCCTCTACCACCAGAAAAAGGTCATGCCTGTGAACATACCTAACACAGTTGGAGATTCAGTAGTAACCTCAACAATCACTGTTTCCATGGAAGAGCGAAGTTTCTCCTGGACACTGGGGAGGTCAGTGAAGTCAGAGACAGACACAGCATTACTGGGCTCTTGGGATATCTTTTGCAGTTCTCTAGCATCAGAGCCCCTGGTTCCAATTGCAAAGGTCAAGACTCCCATCTCTTTGAGAGCAGAGGCTGGTGTGTCAACCTTGTCAAATGACCTTCCGCCAATCAGGGCAATTAGTAACTGTGGCGCACCTTCCAGGCGCCTGCTTCCAGCGGAAGCGGTGAAGACATTGTTTATCAAATACTGGAGAGCTGCTCCAGTTTTGAGGGGTCTTCCACCTTTGTGCCTCATGCCTCTGACAATGTCAAGGATCTCGCTCTTTGTTGTGTATGTGTTCAGATAGAATTGGACAGCTGCATCTCTGCTGTACTGAACCAATGACACACGATCTTTGTTCTCACCCACATTCAGGGTCTCTACCGCTCTCTGGACAAAGTCACACATTGCTGGGAATCCATTTCTTGTGCCATCGGATCCATCCAGTAAGAACACAACATCCCTTCCGGGAGCACTGCGCTCAACTAGGGAACATGAAATTTACATTACTATAGGGTTCATGTGTGTGGTGACATGTGAAACAAAGGTCATTTGACCTGATCACATCAATTATCTGACCTTTATCTTTTAAAGTGGTGCAACTACTTGGACTACGTTCAAACTGAAAGAAAACTAAATGTAGACACATTATTAAATTAAAAGACACTCTGGGTGTCTGTTAAACAATGGTCAGTGTCTTACCAGTTACTGTTGGAGTCATGGGTATAGCCCTTACAGTTACTGTTGGAGTCATGGGTATATCCCTTACAATTACTGTGCTCATGGCAGCGGACAGCTGCTCTTGGACGTTGGGGAGGTCAGTGAATTCAGACACTGCAATAGCATAACTAGGCTCATAGGATATCCTCTGCAGTTCTCTGCTGTCAGAGCTGTTGCTTCCAATTACAAACACAACAATGCCCTGCTCTTTGAGAGCAGATGCTGGTGTATCTACATTGTCAAAAGACCGTCCACCATTCAGCAGTATCAGCATCTGTGGAACACCTTCCAGACGCCTGCTTCCAGAGGAGGCAGTAAAGACGTTGTCCCTGACGTACTGGAGGGCTGCCCCAGTGTTGAGGGTCCTGCCTCCTCTGTGCCTCAGGCCTCTGACTGTGTCCACAATATCGTTTTTTGTGGTGTATGTGTTCAGATTGAAGTGAACCTCTGCATCTCTGCTGTACTGGGCCACAGAAACACGGTCTTTGTTTTCACCAATGTTCAAGTTCTCCACCACTCTCTGAACAAAATCACGCATGGCAGGGAATCCATTCCTTGTGCCATCAGACCCATCCAGAAGGAATACTACATCCCTTCCGGCAGTGTCATCATCAACTGGGGAAGCAAAGACAGACATTATGTCAGATAAACTAGATCAAAATGGAGCAGAACACAATCATCAGTGCTGGAGATGTTTTACTACTTCTTCAGTGTCCCCTAAACTTGCCTGAAACAAATATGTTTTCCTCTACCACCAGAAAAAGGTCATGCCTGTGAACATACCTAACACAGTTGGAGATTCAGTAGTAACCTCAACAATCACTGTTTCCATGGAAGAGCGAAGTTTCTCCTGGACACTGGGGAGGTCAGTGAAGTCAGAGACAGACACAGCATTACTGGGCTCTTGGGATATCTTTTGCAGTTCTCTAGCATCAGAGCCCCTCGTTCCAATTGCAAAGGTCAAGACTCCCATCTCTTTGAGAGCAGAGGCTGGTGTGTCAACCTTGTCAAATGACCTTCCGCCAATCAGGGCAATTAGTAACTGTGGCGCACCTTCCAGGCGCCTGCTTCCAGCGGAAGCGGTGAAGACATTGTTTATCAAATACTGGAGAGCTGCTCCAGTTTTGAGGGGTCTTCCACCTTTGTGCCTCATGCCTCTGACAATGTCAAGGATCTCGCTCTTTGTTGTGTATGTGTTCAGATATAATTGGACAGCTGCATCTCTGCTGTACTGAACCAATGACACACGATCTTTGTTCTCACCCACATTCAGGGTCTCTACCGCTCTCTGGACAAAGTCACGCATTGCTGGGAATCCATTTCTTGTGCCATCGGATCCATCCAGTAAGAACACAACATCTCTTCCGGGAGTACTGCGCTCAACTAGGAAACATGAAATTTACATTACTATAGGGTTCATGTGTGTGGTGACATGTGAAACAAAGGTCATTTGACCTGATCACATCAATTATCTGACCTTTATCTTTTAAAGTGGTGCAACTACTTGGACTACGTTCAAACTGAAAGAAAACTAAATGTAGACACATTATTAAATTAAAAGACACTCTGGGTGTCTGTTAAACAATGGTCAGTGTCTTACCAGTTACTGTTGGAGTCATGGGTATAGCCCTTACAGTTACTGTTGGAGTCATGGGTATATCCCTTACAATTACTGTGCTCAAGGCAGCGGACAGCTGCTCTTGGACGTTGGGGAGGTCAGTGAATTCAGACACTGCAATAGCATAACTAGGCTCATAGGATATCCTCTGCAGTTCTCTGCTGTCAGAGCTGTTGCTTCCAATTACAAACACAACAATGCCCTGCTCTTTGAGAGCAGATGCTGGTGTATCTACATTGTCAAAAGACCGTCCACCATTCAGCAGTATCAGCATCTGTGGAACACCTTCCAGACGCCTGCTTCCAGAGGAGGCAGTAAAGACGTTGTCCCTGACGTACTGGAGGGCTGCCCCAGTGTTGAGGGTCCTGCCTCCTCTGTGCCTCAGGCCTCTGACTGTGTCCACAATATCGTTTTTTGTGGTGTATGTGTTCAGATTGAAGTGAACCTCTGCATCTCTGCTGTACTGGGCCACAGAAACACGGTCTTTGTTTTCACCAATGTTCAAGTTCTCCACCACTCTCTGAACAAAATCACGCATGGCAGGGAATCCATTCCTTGTGCCATCAGACCCATCCAGAAGGAATACTACATCCCTTCCGGCAGTGTCATCATCAACTGGGGAAGCAAAGACAGACATTATGTCAGATAAACTAGATCAAAATGGAGCAGAACACAATCATCAGTGCTGGAGATGTTTTACTACTTCTTCAGTGTCCCCTAAACTTGCCTGAAACAAATATGTTTTCCTCTACCACCAGAAAAAGGTCATGCCTGTGAACATACCTAACACAGTTGGAGATTCAGTAGTAACCTCAACAATCACTGTTTCCATGGAAGAGCGAAGTTTCTCCTGGACACTGGGGAGGTCAGTGAAGTCAGAGACAGACACAGCATTACTGGGCTCTTGGGATATCTTTTGCAGTTCTCTAGCATCAGAGCCCCTGGTTCCAATTGCAAAGGTCAAGACTCCCATCTCTTTGAGAGCAGAGGCTGGTGTGTCAACCTTGTCAAATGACCTTCCGCCAATCAGGGCAATTAGTAACTGTGGCGCACCTTCCAGGCGCCTGCTTCCAGCGGAAGCGGTGAAGACATTGTTTATCAAATACTGGAGAGCTGCTCCAGTTTTGAGGGGTCTTCCACCTTTGTGCCTCATGCCTCTGACAATGTCAAGGATCTCGCTCTTTGTTGTGTATGTGTTCAGATATAATTGGACAGCTGCATCTCTGCTGTACTGAACCAATGACACACGATCTTTGTTCTCACCCACATTCAGGGTCTCTACCGCTCTCTGGACAAAGTCACGCATTGCTGGGAATCCATTTCTTGTGCCATCGGATCCATCCAGTAAGAACACAACATCTCTTCCGGGAGTACTGCGCTCAACTAGGAAACATGAAATTTACATTACTATAGGGTTCATGTGTGTGGTGACATGTGAAACAAAGGTCATTTGACCTGATCACATCAATTATCTGACCTTTATCTTTTTAAGTGGTGCAACTACTTGGACTACGTTCAAACTGAAAGAAAACTAAATGTAGACACATTATTAAATTAAAAGACACTCTGGGTGTCTGTTAAACAATGGTCAGTGTCTTACCAGTTACTGTTGCAGTCATGGGTATAGCCCTTACAGTTACTGTTGGAGTCATGGGTATAGCCCTTACAATTACTGTGCTCATGGCAGCGGACAGCTGCTCTTGGACGTTGGGGAGATCAGTGAATTCAGACACTGCAATAGCATAACTAGGCTCATAGGATATCCTCTGCAGTTCTCTGCTGTCAGAGCTGTTGCTTCCAATTCCAAACACAACAATGCCCTGCTCTTTGAGAGCAGATGCTGGTGTATCTACATTGTCAAAAGACCGTCCACCATTCAGCAGTATCAGCATCTGTGGAACACCTTCCAGACGCCTGCTTCCAGAGGAGGCAGTAAAGACGTTGTCCCTGATGTACTGGAGGGCTGCCCCAGTGTTGAGGGGTCTGCCTCCTCTGTGCCTCAGGCCTCTGACTGTGTCCACAATGTCGTTTTTTGTGGTGTATGTGTTCAGATTGAAGTGAACCTCTGCATCTCTGCTGTACTGGGCCACAGAAACACGGTCTTTGTTTTCACCAATGTTCAAGTTCTCCACCACTCTCTGAACAAAATCACGCATGGCAGGGAATCCATTCCTTGTGCCATCAGACCCATCCAGAAGGAATACTACATCCCTTCCGGCAGTGTCATCATCAACTGGGGAAGCAAAGACAGACATTATGTCAGATAAACTAGATCAAAATGGAGCAGAACACAATCATCAGTGCTGGAGATGTTTTACTACTTCTTCAGTGTCCCCTAAACTTGCCTGAAACAAATATGTTTTCCTCTACCACCAGAAAAAGGTCATGCCTGTGAACATACCTAACACAGTTGGAGATTCAGTAGTAACCTCAACAATCACTGTTTCCATGGAAGAGCGAAGTTTCTCCTGGACACTGGGGAGGTCAGTGAAGTCAGAGACAGACACAGCATTACTGGGCTCTTGGGATATCTTTTGCAGTTCTCTAGCATCAGAGCCCCTGGTTCCAATTGCAAAGGTCAAGACTCCCATCTCTTTGAGAGCAGAGGCTGGTGTGTCAACCTTGTCAAATGACCTTCCGCCAATCAGGGCAATTAGTAACTGTGGCGCACCTTCCAGGCGCCTGCTTCCAGCGGAAGCGGTGAAGACATTGTTTATCAAATACTGGAGAGCTGCTCCAGTTTTGAGGGGTCTTCCACCTTTGTGCCTCATGCCTCTGACAATGTCAAGGATCTCGCTCTTTGTTGTGTATGTGTTCAGATATAATTGGACAGCTGCATCTCTGCTGTACTGAACCAATGACACACGATCTTTGTTCTCACCCACATTCAGGGTCTCTACCGCTCTCTGGACAAAGTCACGCATTGCTGGGAATCCATTTCTTGTGCCATCGGATCCATCCAGTAAGAACACAACATCTCTTCCGGGAGTACTGCGCTCAACTAGGAAACATGAAATTTACATTACTATAGGGTTCATGTGTGTGGTGACATGTGAAACAAAGGTCATTTGACCTGATCACATCAATTATCTGACCTTTATCTTTTTAAGTGGTGCAACTACTTGGACTACGTTCAAACTGAAAGAAAACTAAATGTAGACACATTATTAAATTAAAAGACACTCTGGGTGTCTGTTAAACAATGGTCAGTGTCTTACCAGTTACTGTTGGAGTCATGGGTATAGCCCTTACAGTTACTGTTGGAGTCATGGGTATAGCCCTTACAATTACTGTGCTCATGGCAGCGGACAGCTGCTCTTGGACGTTGGGGAGATCAGTGAATTCAGACACTGCAATAGCATAACTAGGCTCATAGGATATCCTCTGCAGTTCTCTGCTGTCAGAGCTGTTGCTTCCAATTCCAAACACAACAATGCCCTGCTCTTTGAGAGCAGATGCTGGTGTATCTACATTGTCAAAAGACCGTCCACCATTCAGCAGTATCAGCATCTGTGGAACACCTTCCAGAAGCCTGCTTCCAGAGGAGGCAGTAAAGACGTTGTCCCTGATGTACTGGAGGGCTGCCCCAGTGTTGAGGGGTCTGCCTCCTCTGTGCCTCAGGCCTCTGACTGTGTCCACAATATCGGTTTTTGTGGTGTATGTGTTCAGATTGAAGTGAACCTCTGCATCTCTGCTGTACTGGGCCACAGAAACACGGTCTTTGTTTTCACCAATGTTCAAGTTCTCCACCACTCTCTGAACAAAATCACGCATGGCAGGGAATCCATTCCTTGTGCCATCAGACCCATCCAGAAGGAATACTACATCCCTTCCGGCAGTGTCATCATCAACTGGGGAAGCAAAGACAGACATTATGTCAGATAAACTAGATCAAAATGGAGCAGAACACAATCATCAGTGCTGGAGATGTTTTACTACTTCTTCAGTGTCCCCTAAACTTGCCTGAAACAAATATGTTTTCCTCTACCACCAGAAAAAGGTCATGCCTGTGAACATACCTAACACAGTTGGAGATTCAGTAGTAACCTCAACAATCACTGTTTCCATGGAAGAGCGAAGTTTCTCCTGGACACTGGGGAGGTCAGTGAAGTCAGAGACAGACACAGCATTACTGGGCTCTTGGGATATCTTTTGCAGTTCTCTAGCATCAGAGCCCCTGGTTCCAATTGCAAAGGTCAAGACTCCCATCTCTTTGAGAGCAGAGGCTGGTGTGTCAACCTTGTCAAATGACCTTCCGCCAATCAGGGCAATTAGTAACTGTGGCGCACCTTCCAGGCGCCTGCTTCCAGCGGAAGCGGTGAAGACATTGTTTATCAAATACTGGAGAGCTGCTCCAGTTTTGAGGGGTCTTCCACCTTTGTGCCTCATGCCTCTGACAATGTCAAGGATCTCGCTCTTTGTTGTGTATGTGTTCAGATAGAATTGGACAGCTGCATCTCTGCTGTACTGAACCAATGACACACGATCTTTGTTCTCACCCACATTCAGGGTCTCTACCGCTCTCTGGACAAAGTCACGCATTGCTGGGAATCCATTTCTTGTGCCATCGGATCCATCCAGTAAGAACACAACATCTCTTCCGGGAGTACTGCGCTCAACTAGGAAACATGAAATTTACATTACTATAGGGTTCATGTGTGTGGTGACATGTGAAACAAAGGTCATTTGACCTGATCACATCAATTATCTGACCTTTATCTTTTAAAGTGGTGTAACTACTTGGACTACGTTCAAACTGAAAGAAAACTAAATGTAGACACATTATTAAATTAAAAGACACTCTGGGTGTCTGTTAAACAATGGTCAGTGTCTTACCAGTTACTGTTGGAGTCATGGGTATAGCCCTTACAGTTACTGTTGGAGTCATGGGTATAGCCCTTACAATTACTGTGCTCATGGCAGCGGACAGCTGCTCTTGGACGTTGGGGAGGTCAGTGAATTCAGACACTGCAATAGCATAACTAGGCTCATAGGATATCCTCTGCAGTTCTCTGCTGTCAGAGCTGTTGCTTCCAATTCCAAACACAACAATGCCCTGCTCTTTGAGAGCAGATGCTGGTGTATCTACATTGTCAAAAGACCGTCCACCATTCAGCAGTATCAGCATCTGTGGAACACCTTCCAGACGCCTGCTTCCAGAGGAGGCAGTAAAGACGTTGTCCCTGACGTACTGGAGGGCTGCCCCAGTGTTGAGGGGTCTGCCTCCTCTGTGCCTCAGGCCTCTGACTGTGTCCACAATATCGGTTTTTGTGGTGTATGTGTTCAGATTGAAGTGAACCTCTGCATCTCTGCTGTACTGGGCCACAGAAACACGGTCTTTGTTTTCACCAATGTTCAAGTTCTCCACCACTCTCTGAACAAAATCACGCATGGCAGGGAATCCATTCCTTGTGCCATCAGACCCATCCAGAAGGAATACTACATCCCTTCCGGCAGTGTCATCATCAACTGGGGAAGCAAAGACAGACATTATGTCAGATAAACTAGATCAAAATGGAGCAGAACACAATCATCAGTGCTGGAGATGTTTTACTACTTCTTCAGTGTCCCCTAAACTTGCCTGAAACAAATATGTTTTCCTCTACCACCAGAAAAAGGTCATGCCTGTGAACATACCTAACACAGTTGAAGATTCAGTAGTAACCTCAACAATCACTGTTTCCATGGAAGAGCGAAGTTTCTCCTGGACACTGGGGAGGTCAGTGAAGTCAGAGACAGACACAGCATTACTGGGCTCTTGGGATATCTTTTGCAGTTCTCTAGCATCAGAGCCCCTGGTTCCAATTGCAAAGGTCAAGACTCCCATCTCTTTGAGAGCAGAGGCTGGTGTGTCAACCTTGTCAAATGACCTTCCGCCAATCAGGGCAATTAGTAACTGTGGCGCACCTTCCAGGCGCCTGCTTCCAGCGGAAGCGGTGAAGACATTGTTTATCAAATACTGGAGAGCTGCTCCAGTTTTGAGGGGTCTTCCACCTTTGTGCCTCATGCCTCTGACAATGTCAAGGATCTCGCTCTTTGTTGTGTATGTGTTCAGATAGAATTGGACAGCTGCATCTCTGCTGTACTGAACCAATGACACACGATCTTTGTTCTCACCCACATTCAGGGTCTCTACCGCTCTCTGGACAAAGTCACGCATTGCTGGGAATCCATTTCTTGTGCCATCGGATCCATCCAGTAAGAACACAACATCTCTTCCGGGAGTACTGCGCTCAACTAGGAAACATGAAATTTACATTACTATAGGGTTCATGTGTGTGGTGACATGTGAAACAAAGGTCATTTGACCTGATCACATCAATTATCTGACCTTTATCTTTTAAAGTGGTGCAACTACTTGGACTATGTTCAAACTGAAAGAAAACTAAATGTAGACACATTATTAAATTAAAAGACACTCTGGGTGTCTGTTAAACAATGGTCAGTGTCTTACCAGTTACTGTTGGAGTCATGGGTATAGCCCTTACAGTTACTGTTGGAGTCATGGGTATAGCCCTTACAGTTACTGTTGGAGTCATGGGTATAGCCCTTACAATTACTGTGCTCATGGCAGCAGACAGCTGCTCTTGGACGTTGGGGAGGTCAGTGAATTCAGACACTGCAATAGCATAACTAGGCTCATAGGATATCCTCTGCAGTTCTCTGCTGTCAGAGCTGTTGCTTCCAATTCCAAACACAACAATGCCCTGCTCTTTGAGAGCAGATGCTGGTGTATCTACATTGTCAAAAGACCGTCCACCATTCAGCAGTATCAGCATCTGTGGAACACCTTCCAGACGCCTGCTTCCAGAGGAGGCAGTAAAGACGTTGTCCCTGACGTACTGGAGGGCTGCCCCAGTGTTGAGGGGTCTGCCTCCTCTGTGCCTCAGGCCTCTGACTGTGTCCACAATATCGGTTTTTGTGGTGTATGTGTTCAGATTGAAGTGAACCTCTGCATCTCTGCTGTACTGGGCCACAGAAACACGGTCTTTGTTTTCACCAATGTTCAAGTTCTCCACCACTCTCTGAACAAAATCACGCATGGCAGGGAATCCATTCCTTGTGCCATGAGACCCATCCAGAAGGAATACTACATCCCTTCTGGCAGTGTCATCATCAACTGGGGAAGCAAAGACAGACATTATGTCAGATAAACTAGATAGAAATGGAGCAGAACACAATCATCTGTGCTGGAGATGTTTTACTACTTCTTCAGTGTCCCCTAAACTTGCCTGAAACAAATATGTTTTCCTCTACCACCAGAAAAAGGTCATGCCTGTGAACATACCTAACACACTTGGAGATTCAGTAGTAACCTCAACAATCACTGTTTCCATGGAAGAGCGAAGTTTCTCCTGGACACTGGGGAGGTCAGTGAAGTCAGACACAGACACAGCATTACTGGGCTCTTGGGATATCTTTTGCAGTTCTCTAGCATCAGAGCCCCTGGTTCCAATTGCAAAGGTCAAGACTCCCATCTCTTTGAGAGCAGAGGCTGGTGTGTCAACATTGTCAAAGGACCTCCCACCAATCAGCGCAATTAGTAACTGTGGCACACCTTCCAGGCGCCTGCTTCCAGCGGAAGCAGTGAAGACATTGTTTATCAAATACTGGAGAGCTGCTCCAGTTTTGAGGGGTCCTCCACCTTTGTGCCTCATGCCTCTGACAATGTCAAGGATCTCGCTCTTTGTTGTGTATGTGTTCAGATAGAATTGGACAGCTGCATCTCTGCTGTACTGAACCAATGACACACGATCTTTGTTCTCACCCACATTCAGGGTCTCTACCACTCTCTGGACAAAGTCACACATTGCTGGGAATCCATTTCTTGTGCCATCGGATCCATCCAGTAAGAACACAACATCCCTTCCGGGAGCACTGCGCTCAACTAGGGAACATGAAATTTACATTACTATAGGGTTCATGTGTGTTGTGATATGTGAAACAGAGGTAATTTGACCTGATCACATCAATTATCTGACCTTTTTCTTTTAATGTCGTGCAACTACTTGGACTAAGTTCAAACTGAAAGAAAACTAAATGTGGACACATTATTAAATGAAAAGACACTCTGGTTGTCTGTTAAACAGTGGTCAGTGTCTTACCAGTTACTGTTGGAGTCATGGGTGTAGCCCTCACTATGACTGTGCTCATGGCAGCGGACAGCTGCTCTTGGACGTTGGGAAGGTCAGTGAATTCAGACACTGCAATAGCATAACTAGGCTCATAGGATATCCTCTGCAGTTCTCTGCTGTCAGAGCTCTTGCTACCAATTCCAAACAAAACAATGCCCTGCTCTTTGAGAGCAGATGCTGGTGTATCTACATTGTCAAAAGACCTTCCACCATTCAGCAGTATCAGCATCTGTGGAACACCTTCCAGACGCCTGCTTCCAGAGGAGGCAGTAAAGACGTTGTCCCTGACGTACTGGAGGGCTGCCCCAGTGTTGAGGGGTCTGCCTCCTCTGTGGGTCAGGCCTCTGACCGTGTCCACAATATCGGTTTTTGTGGTGTATGTGTTCAGATTGAAGTGGACTTCTGCATCTCTGCTGTACTGGGCCACTGAGACACGGTCTTTGTTTTCTCCGACTTTCAGTCTGTCCACCACTCTCTGAACAAAGTCTATCATAGCTGGGAATCCATCCCTTGTGCCATCAGAACCATCCAGTAGGAACACTACATCCCTTCTGGCAGTTCTTTGATCTACTAGGAGAATCAGAAATCAAAAACAAATGATTTCAACATACCTTTCTACTAGCTGCAAATTATTTGTCAGTTTGCTATGGATGTGTCGCCTATGCTAAGCAGGATATTGGGTGCACGTCGGGAGCTAACAAAGCAAGTGTTGTCTTACCTTCGAGTGTTGGGGTTGTGGGGGTCTCTTCAACACCTATGGTGTTGAGAGAGTCAATGAATGTCTGCGGGACATTAGGGAGGTCAGAAAAGTCAGACACAGACTGGGCATAATTAGGTTCTGAGGCAATCCTCTGAACCTCTCTGCTAGAATTTCTAGTTCCGATGCCGAAAATCAAAACCCCGTCCGACTTGAGGGCGGAGGCTGGTGTATCGACATTATCACTAGAACGCCCTCCACTCAACACAATCAGAATCTGAGGGAAGCCCTCTTGACGTCTACTTCCAGAGGAGACAGTAAAGACGTTGTCCCTGACATGTTGGAGGGCTGCCCCGGTGTTGAGGGGTCTGCCTCCTCTATGCCTCAGCCCTCTGACCGTATCAACGATGTCTTCCTTTGTGGTGTGTGTGTTCAGATTGAAATGCACCTCCGAATCTCTGCTGTATTGGACCACAGAAACACGATCTTTGTTTTCACCAATGTTCAAGTTCTCCACCACTCTCTGAACAAAATCACGCATGGCAGGGAATCCATTCCTTGTGCCATCAGACCCATCCAGAAGGAATACTACATCCCTTCTGGCAGTGTCATTATCAACTGGGGAAGCAAAGACAGACATTATGTCAGATAAATTTGATCGAAATGGAGCAGAACACAATCATCAGTGCTGGAGATGTTTTACTACTTCTTCAGTGTCCCCTAAACTTGCCTGTAACAAATATGTTTCCCTCTACCACCAGAAAAAGGACATGCCTGTGAACATACCTAACACAGTTGGTGATTCAGGAGTAACCTCAACAATCACTGTTTCCATGGAAGAGCGAAGTTTCTCCTGGACACTGGGGAGGTCAGTGAAGTTAGACACAGACACAGCATTACTGGGCTCTTGGGATATCTTTTGCAGTTCCCTAGCATCAGAGCCCCTGGTTCCAATTGCAAAGGTCAAGACTCCCATCTCTTTGAGAGCAGAGGCTGGTGTGTCAACCTTGTCAAAGGACCTTCCGCCAATCAGGGCAATTAGTAACTGTGGCGCACCTTCCAGGCGCCTGCTTCCTGCAGAAGCGGTGAAGACATTGTCTATCAAATACTGGAGAGCTGCTCCAGTGTTGAGGGGTCTTCCACCTTTGTGCCTCATGCCTCTGACAATGTCAAGGATCTCACTCTTTGTTGTGTATGTGTTCAGATAGAATTGGACAGCTGCATCTCTGCTGTACTGAACCAATGACACACGATCTTTGTTCTCACCCACATTCAGGGTCTCTACCGCTCTCTGGACAAAGTCACGAATTGCTGGGAATCCATTTCTTGTGCCATCGGATCCATCCAGTAAGAACACAACATCCCTTCCGGGAGTACTGCGCTCAACTAGGGAACATGAAATTTACATTACTATAGGGTTCATGTGTGTGGTGACATGTGAAACAAAGGTCATTTGACCTGATCACATCAATTAGCTGACCTTTTAAAGTGGTGCAACTACTTGGACTAAGTTCAAACTGAAAGAAAACTAAATGTAGACACATTATTAAATTAAAAGACACTCTGGGTGTTTGTTAAACAATGGTCAGTGTCTTACCAGTTACTGTTGGAGTCATGGGTATAGCCCTCACAATGACTGTGCTCATGGCAGCGGACAGCTGCTCTTGGACGTTGGGGAGGTCAGTGAATTCAGACACTGCAATAGCATAACTAGGCTCATAGGATATCCTCTGCAGTTCTCTGCTGTCAGAGCTGTTGCTTCCAATTCCAAACACAACAATGCCCTGCTCTTTGAGAGCAGATGCTGGTGTATCTACATTGTCAAAAGACCTTCCACCATTCAGCAGTATCAGCATCTGTGGAACACCTTTCAGACGCCTGCTTCCAGAGGAGGCAGTAAAGACGTTGTCCCTGACGTACTGGAGGGCTGCCCCAGTGTTGAGGGGTCTGCCTCCTCTGTGCCTCAGGCCTCTGACTGTGTCCACAATATCGGTTTTTGTGGTGTATGTGTTCAGATTGAAGTGAACCTCTGCATCTCTGCTGTACTGGGCCACAGAAACACGGTCTTTGTTTTCACCAATGTTCAAGTTCTCCACCACTCTCTGAACAAAATCACGCATGGCAGGGAATCCATACCTTGTGCCATCAGACCCATCCAGAAGGAATACTACATCCCTTCTGGCAGTGTCATCATCAACTGGGGAAGCAAAGACAGACATGTCAGATAAACTAGATTGAAATGGAGCAGAACACAATCATCAGTGCTGGAGATGTTTTACTACTTCTTCAGTGTCCCCTAAACTTGCCTGTAACAAATATGTTTTCCTCTACCACCAGAAAAAGGACATGCCTGTGAACATACCTAACACAGTTGGTGATTCAGGAGTAACCTCAACAATCACTGTTTCCATGGAAGAGCGAAGTTTCTCCTGGACACTGGGGAGGTCAGTGAAGTCAGACACAGACACAGCATTACTGGGCTCTTGGGCTATCTTTTGCAGTTCCCTAGCATCAGAGCCCCTGGTTCCAATTGCAAAGGTCAAGACTCCCATCTCTTTGAGAGCAGAGGCTGGTGTGTCAACCTTGTCAAAGGACCTTCCGCCAATCAGGGCAATTAGTAACTGTGGCGCACCTTCCAGGCGCCTGCTTCCAGCGGAAGCGGTGAAGACATTGTCTATCAAATACTGGAGAGCTGCTCCAGTGTTGAGGGGTCTTCCACCTTTGTGCCTCATGCCTCTGACAATGTCAAGGATATCGCTCTTTGTTGTGTATGTGTTCAGATAGAATTGGACAGCTGCATCTCTGCTGTACTGAACCAATGACACACGATCTTTGTTCTCACCCACATTCAGGGTCTCTACCGCTCTCTGGACAAAGTCACGCATTGCTGGGAATCCATTTCTTGTGCCATCGGATCCATCCAGTAAGAACACAACATCCCTTCCGGGAGTACTGCGCTCAACTAGGGAACATGAAATTTACATTACTATAGGGTTCATGTGTGTGGTGACATGTGAAACAAAGGTCATTTGACCTGATCACATCAATTATCTGACCTTTATCTTTTAAAGTGGTGCAACTACTTGGACTAAGAAAACTAAATGTAGACACATTATTCAATTAAAAGACACTCTGGGTGTCTGTTAAACAATGGTCAGTGTCTTACCAGTTACTGTTGGAGTCATGGGTATAGCCCTCACAATGACTGTGCTCATGGCAGCGGACAGCTGCTCTTGGACGTTGGGGAGGTCAGTGAATTCAGACACTGCAATAGCATAACTAGGCTCATAGGATATCCTCTGCAGTTCTCTGCTGTCAGAGCTCCTGCTTCCAATTCCAAACACAACAATGCCCTGCTCTTTGAGAGCAGATGCTGGTGTATCGACATTGTCAAAAGACCTGCCACCATTCAGCAGTATCAGCATCTGTGGAACACCTTCCAGACGCCTGCTTCCAGAGGAGGCAGTAAAGACGTTGTCCCTGACGTACTGGAGGGCTGCCCCAGTGTTGAGGGGTCTGCCTCCTCTGTGGCTCAGGCCTCTGACCTTGTCCACAATATCAGTTTTTGTGGTGTATGTGTTCAGATTGAAGTGGACCTCTGCATCTCTGCTGTACTGGGCCACTGAGACACGGTCTTTGTTTTCTCCGACATTCAGTCTGTCCACCACTCTCTGAACAAAATCACGCATGGCAGGGAATCCATTCCTTGTGCCATCAGACCCATCTAGAAGGAATACTACATCCCTTCTGGCAGTATTATCCTCTACTGAGGAAACGAAGATAGACAAGATGTCAGACAAATTGTGTCTGTAGACAGCTAAAGTATTTTTTTTTACTATGTTAGATTCAACACTCTGCATTTGGCTTACCAGGCATTGTTTCCTCTTCTGCTGTTACTTGACTAAGATGTGTCAGCAAACTTTGCTGAATGTTACTAAGATTAGCAAAGTCAGGAACTGAATAAGCGTATTCTTGGTCTGAGGAAATGGTTTTAAGCTCAACCGGATTTGTCATTCTTGAGCCAATAGCAAACGTAATAATTCCTTCGTTTTTTAGTGCATTCGCTGGGCCTCTGGGAAAATCTCTTGATCTACCTCCAGCCAGTACAATAAGTATCTGTGTAGCACCTTCATCACGTCGACTCCCAGCATTTGGAACAAAGATACTATCCTTCACAAACTGTAGTGCTGTACCAATATATTGTGGCCTTCCACCTTTTGGTTTTAGGTTTGTTACATGGTTCAGAAGATTGTCTTTCGTCTTATAAGTATTCAAGTTGAAGTTGACCTCAGCATTGTTACTATACTGCACTACAGCAACTTGATCTTTTCCTTGGTCCACATGTAGGGTACCCACAACCTTTGCAACAAAGTCACGTATGGCTGTGAATCTATTCCTAACGTCATCAGATCCGTCAAGAAGGAAGACAATATCTCTTTTCCCACTGGGTCCTGAAACTAAGATAAACAGTCTCCAGTCAATTACATTAAACCATGTACGATTTGAATATGCACTATGAAAAAATGTATGGTGTGATTAACTCACCTACACCAGGGCTGACTGTAACTTTGACAGATGCAACATCTGAAAGCAACTGCTGTCTCACAACACTAAGGTCAGAAATGTCATTGATAAAGTATGCCTCTCCGGGACTGAGAGCCAGGCTCTTCATCTCTGACCTATCTGCCTTATTAACCCCAACAGCAAAAAGCACAACTCCAGCAGTTCTCAGATGATCTGATGGAATTAGGACATCATCTTCCGATTTTCTCCCGCTCAACAGAATTAATATCTGGGGGATGCCTTCTTGGGCTCTGCTCCCAGAGGGGGCAATGAACACATTGTTTTTCACATATTCAAGCGCTCCCCCAGTCTTAGTGGTCCTCCCTCCTTTAAGACTGAAATGGCTTATATGATTCAAGATATCTCTTTCTGATGAATATGTATTTAGGAGAAAATCAGCAGTGGGTTCATCGCTGTACTGAATTAAAGCAACTTGTGCTCTGCTGGGCCCAATTTCTATTTGTTTAACAAACCGTCTGACAAAGTCCTGAATTTGTTTTACACTTCTCAGCATTTCATCAGATCCATCAAGGAGAAAAACAATGTCCGCATTTTGGAGATCTATTTTTGATAGATCAGAATCGTCTGAAATGGATACAAACAAACATTACAAGGACACTATAGTATATGCACGGATGATGCTGTTTATGTATAACTAAATATTCTATTTAATACAAACATATGCAAAGTGTAATGATCTCCTTTTATTTCTTACCTACAACAGTTGTAAATTCTGTTGTTTCATGAGAACCACTCATGACGGTTTCCAAAGATGAATGTATGCTGTTAAGACTTTTGAAGTCTGTGACAGAAAATGAATAAGCTGGTGTAAAGGACATAGTCTGTAATTCCAGTGTGTCACCATTCTTTGTTCCAATGCTAATGGTCCTTATACCATTGTCCCTAAGAGACTTCGCTGGACTCCTTACATCATCGCTTGATCTGCCACCACTGAAGACAAACAAATACTGAGGCACACCATCTCCATGTCTGCCACCAACAGATGCCGCAAAGACACTGTTTCTGACAAACCCCAATGCTCTGCCAGTGTTGAGGGGTCTGCCCAACTTATGCCTCATTGTTTTTATGATGTTCAGCACATCGCTCTTGGAGGAATATGAATTCAAATAGAAATTGGCTTTGGCATCTCGGCTGTATTGAACAACTGCCACCTGGTCCCTGTTTGCCTCGAGAGTCAAGCTCTCAACAATTTTCTCAATAAAGGCACGTATGCCCTCAAAGCCATTTCTAGAGTCATATGACCCGTCAATAAGAAATACTACATCCTTTTTATCAGAACCTGCAACGAAGACAAAGAATTTCAGAAGTAAACAAATGGTCCCTGTCAGCTTTAATTACAGTCCTGACAGACATTGACTTAAAATGCAAGAAAAATATTATTCAATCAAAGCAGGGATGACAATGATTTAAATAATAAATCCATCCTTTACGGAACAGGATTCAGAGAACATCTTACCAAATGTTTGTGTGGGAGCGGTTGGTTGTGTTTGGTATGAAGCCTCCTTTAACAATGACAACACATCCTGCTGAGCAGATGGAAGGTCCTCATAGTCGGTGACAGAGAGGGCATAATTAGGCTCATGAGATATGGTCTGTAGCTCTAATGTGTCTGCATCAGCCGTACCAATGCCAATTGAGATGACACCAAACTCTTTCAACTCTCTGACAGGGATCAGTATGTCATCTCCAGATCGTCCACCACTCAGCAGCACCAGTATCTGTGGAACCCCCTCGAGATGTCTGCTTCCGGACAGAGGGGTTAAAACTCCATCCTTCACATACTGTAGAGCCACTCCAATATTGAGAGGATATCCTCCTTTGTGTCTTAAATCACTTATTGCTTTGAGGACATCATCTTTCGTTGAGTATGATTTCAAATTGAAATCGATTTCCGCTGTGTCACTGTACTGGACCACAGACACGCGATCTTTGCCTGTGTCAACATTCAGGTTTGCTACTATTCTCTGCACAAAGTCTTTAATGGCAGGGAATCTTCTCCGGGAATCATCACAACCATCAAGTAAAAACACTACATCTCGTCTGTTGTTATCTGTGGCAATACAAACAGTCATACCAAAGGATTATTACTGATGGAAGTTTTATTTTTCTTCATGATCGTGAACACGATATCAATGTGTTGTATATTCTATACAGGCAGTGGTTTCCACCCTCTCTTATATCTGACAAAAGCTGAGATCCCCCAATGCACGCACACACTTATGTACAGTACCAACAATATGTACAGTACCTCTCGTACGACGAATAGTGATAATAGCCCATCAAGCTCACAATGCAATGTGACACATTGTGAGCTTATAGATCTGCTATATTTGCTTCTTTTTTTTAATGTTCACGTTTTCTGACCATAATATGACATGCCCAAAATAGGGATGCCAGGTTGAATGTGGTTAAACAATGTTATTTATGTGCTTCACAATGATGGTACATTGCAGGAGTTACACGATAATAGATTATGTATGACAAGTTAGACTGATATCACACTGACAACATACAGATAGATGTTGAAAGTAAGAAAAATAATGCAATATGTTTCAAATTTCCAAATAGACTAGGCCCACCCGACCCTAGGTTGGGAAGCACTATTGTGATAGTTATGCTCTTACCATAATTTGATGGCATACTTGCAGGCAGTTTGGCTTTCTCAATGGCAGACAATATTTGCTGGTGAAGGCCTGCGAGATCATTTATGTTTGAGGCAAAGAAAGCTTGACTGGGCTCATGTGAAATAGTTTGAAGCTCCAGTGTGTCTGCATTCCTTAGTCCCACCACAAATGCCATCACACCAGTTCCTTCTAGATTTGTAACAGCATTTCTGACATCATCGCTGGACCGACCTCCAGTCAACAGAATCAGAATCTGAGGGACTCCCTCATGATGCCTACTTCCAGAGGAGGCAGTAAAGATGTTGTCATTGACATACTGTAGGGCTGCCCCGGTGTTGAGGGGTCTGCCTCCTTTATGTCTCAGACCCTGTATAGTGTTAACAATGTCCTGTTGTGTGTTGTAAGTGTTCAGATAGAACTGGACAGCTGGGTCTCTGCTGTACTGAACCACCGAGACACGATCTTTGTTCTCATTCACATCGAGTTTCTCCACCACTCTCTGAACAAACTCAACCATTGGTTCAAATGCATTCTGCATTTCATCAGAGCCATCCAGTAAAAACACAATATCCCGTCCAACAGATTCAGCTTTTTCTATGGATTCAAGAACTATATATAGACAAGAACTCTCAGTTAGAGTAGAATTCTCAATCTTAAAATATGGATTGTTAATAGACAACAACAAAACACTGAATGAGGCCAATATCAGGAAACATCTTCACACATCAAACATTAAAGGTGAGAAAGACAGAATAAAAATAAAAAGATCTTACCCAATACATTTTGTGCTTTAAGTCTTGGCTGACGAGGCACTCTTTTCACAAATGACACAAGTTGTTGCTGGATGCTCTGAAGTTCATCAAACCGAGGGACAGAGAATGAATAGGCAGGGGTGTGTGCAATCATTTGCATCTCTAATAAGTCTGCACTCCTTGGTCCTACACTGAATGGAACAATGTGATCTTGTTTAAGAGCTGCAGCAGCACGTGCAACATCATCCTGTGATCTCCCTCCACTCAAAATAATCAATATCTGGGGGACACCTTCTTGATGCCGACTCCCCAAGGACTTAACAAAAACATTATTCCTCACATAGTTGAGTGCTTCTCCAGTGTTACGAAGGCTGCCCCCTTTATGCTGTAGCTGTCGGATGGAGCTAAGAAGGTCTTGTTTTTCCATGTATGTGTTGAGATTGAAATGGGTCTGTGGCTCTCTGCTGTACTGAACTACAGAGACACGGTCCTTGCTCTCTCCAACACTTAGGGTCTCTACCACTTTTTGGACAAAATCACGCATCTCTGAGAATCCATTCCTAGTGTCATCTGACCCATCCAATAGAAACACTATGTCTCTTTGTGTAGCATCTAATTCAACTAGGGGGAGAAATGGAAAGAACCTGTTTAGGAACCATTCAAGCATTAAGATGACAACATACGTTATCTTTGAACTACTAAATGCATTCATTGTTCAGCAATGATACACAATATTATGCTTGTTTTAACGTCAAACCACATGCTTATATACAACATACCAGTTCATGCAAAGAAAATGGCAATACAATGGCAGAATATTTAAAAACATTTTAGATAAAGACTTGTTTGAAACACTTGAAATTAGCTATGAGATAAGGAAAAACACCCCTTCTCCACAATTAAAGGGGGACAAAGAGGAGACAAAAGAGAACCTATGAGCAACTGGCAATATTCAGTCAATGATACGATTATCATTGGCTCAAGGAAGAGCGTATGATTAAAGTGTGCGAACATTCGTTGATGTCAAGCATTCAAGAGAGGATCTCCAATGTATAAGAAATGGCCAAAAGGAATGCAAACACAATAAACTTGTGTCCTCACATGCATGAAGCAGTTTGAGGACAATGAAACTCATCGACTGATTCTCTTCCAAAAGATAATGCAGTTTCATTAAAACCATCAAACTTTAAGACCAGTTATCTATAGTATAAATGCATGGCATCTAAGGAGGTCATCTTGATTCTCAATCTTGAATCAATGACATGTCTTACCTATAATGGTGGGGGGTTCAATTTCCATTTTTGACTGGACAAATGCAAGGATCTCTGGCTGTATAGACAAGAGTTCACCAAAGACAGTCAGGTTGAAAAGAAATCTGGAGGAGTAGGCAATTTTCCAAAGCTCTTCCTCTTTGGCGTTCTTCATTCCAATGGCAAAAGAAAGAACCCCGAGATGTTTCAGGCTGGATGCAGTGTCTGTGACGTCATCACTGGACTCCCCGCCGGTCAACAAAAACAGAACCTGAGGAACGCCCTCTAGGCGTCTGCTCCCAGATGAAGTGGAAAACACATAGTCTCTGACGAAATGAAGAGCAGCTCCCGTGTTCCGTAGAGTTCCTCCTTTGTGGCGCAGGCTTCTCACGGCATAGACGATAGCCTTTTTTGATTGGTGAGTAGTTAAGTTGAAGTAAGCTGTGGCACGGTCACTGTAATGCACCACAGCTACTCTGACATTGTCCCCATCGATTTCTAGCTCTTCTACCATTCTTCTGATGAACTCTCGCATGGCTGGCAGTCCATTTCTGGAGTCATCTGAACCATCAAGGAGAAACACTATGTCCCTTTTGGTGCCATCTGTATCAACTATGTGATAGATAGAAATGGACTGGCTGTTTAAGACTTAAATACATTTTGGAGAACATTTTAGAAAGAAACGTATTTGACAATGCTCATGCATATATATCAGCATGAGTGACAAGCTGGAAATTGAGGGTTGGTTGCTCCAGCCACTCTTCTGAAAGAATAATTGCTAACAGAACTACTAAGGAACCATCTTTTCATCAAAAAAGATGTCAGGAGAGGCACATTTCATCCACCAATGGTCAAATGAAAAAGAAATGTATGGAAATGATGGAAACATCATAGCAATACAAGAAAGAGTCTAGGCAGACAAATCAGAAACAAAATGGGAAGGAAATAAAATAATACAAAAGAAACTTTGATTAATCTGCAAAATCATGCAGGCTATTCAGGAGGTAAAGAACAGAGCACAGCTCTTTGAAAGAGAACAATATTGTATGCCATGTATTGAAATTCTTACCTGTTAAATCATGGACCGCAGAGGGCACAAGGACCACTGTGTCTTTTGACATGCTGAGTGTAGCAACAAGTTGTGACTGGATTGAGGGCAACTCAGAGAAATCAGTGACTTTATATGCAAAACCAGTGTTGAAACCAATCATTTCCATCTCTGAGAGACTGGCATTTCCCACTCCAACCCCAATGGAGACAATTTCACGTTCCTTAAGAGCCACAGCTGGTCCTTTAACACCATCTCTGGACTGCTTGCTACTCAGAAGAATCAGCACCTGAGGCACACCATCTAGTCTTCTACTCCCCGTGGAGGTGGTGAAGACATTGTGTCTCACAAACTGAAGAGCTTCCCCAGTATTGAGGCTCCTTCCACCCTTGTGCTTCATATTATTTATGGCATTGATAATGGCATCCTTTGTTTTGTGAGAGTTCAGATAAAAATTGGCCTCTGGCTTTTCAGCATATTGAACCAAAGAGACCCTGTCTCTGTTCTCACCCACAGACAGCCTCTCAATTATGCTCTTAACAAAGGCTTGTAATGCTGGGAAGCCATCTCTTGTGCCATCAGAACCATCCAGCAGGAACACAACATCTCTTTTTACACCTGTTTCACTATGGACTAAGACACAACAAACAGGCATTGTTGTGATACACTTGACCTTGGTACGGCGCCAAGAATGAAGCATCAGATGGAGCAAGACGAACAACACAGATTTTGCTTACCTTGTTCTATGACAGTCTGTAGCTGATCCTTGGGAAGGCTCACATAGGTATTGAGCTGCTGTTGGACAGTGTCAAGCTCACTGAATTCCTTCACATTGAAGGCAAAAGCGGGGTTGTGGGAAATGTCCTGAATCTGCTTCGGGTCTGCGTCCTTCACACCAACACCAAATGGCACCACTCCATCTGTCTTCAGGGCACCAGCAGGTTCTTTCACACTATCCTTTGACTTGCCTCCAGTCAGAACAATCAAAAATTGGGGAACATTTTGTCCTGCACGACTGCCATACTGCTCAGACAAGATGGTGTCCTTCATGAAGTTCAGGGCAGCTCCTGTGTTTAGGCTTCTCCCCCCAGCCAGTTGTAAACCACTTACAGCTCTGAGCACATCATCTTTGGTTTGATGGGTGTTGAGGTAGAAATTGGGAGTTGGCCTTTCACTGTGTTGGACAACTGAAATTCGCACTTTGTCAATTCCAATATCAAGTGGCTCAATGACTCTGGTGATGAAATCCCGGATGTAGGGGAAATCAGTACGAACATTGTCCCTGCCATCAATCAGGAAGGCAACGTCCCTCTCAGCTCCTGTGACAACTGAAAGAAAAGAAGCACATAGTGACAATGTAACTATTCATATTCAACACGTTGTGATCTGAGGTTTAGATCAGTACAAAATCCTCATTCACTCACTGTACTTGTCTTACAATAAAAGTAGAACTCACCAGTTTCTTCATATTCACCAACAGTCTGTTCTGTGTCACCAACAACTGTTATCAGTGGTGTATAGATTTGGATAGCAACATCTGGCAAGCTAGAGAAGCTGCTTTCATGGTAAGCCAAGTTTGGAACAAAGGCCACTGCACTCAGTAAGTCAGGATCTGCCTGTCCAGAACTGACTGTGAAGGTCAGAACTCCAGCCAAAGCTGTTTTGTCTGCAACACTTTTGACTTGATCATTGGCCGGGCCACCAGTGATCAGAATCAGCACTTGCTGGACACCCTGCCTCTTCCGTGACCCAGCAGAACGCTGGAACATGTTGGTCAGGGCGTGTTCCATGGCAGCTCCCGTGTTCACGATTGAGCCTCCACTCAGCCTGAGATTATTGATACCATCCAGCACTTCTTGCTTAGTACGGTGGGTGTTCAGATAGAATTCAATCCTTGGACGCTCAGCAAATTGCATGAGGCCAATCTGAACTCGGTCAGGATTCACCTCTAACTGGTTGACCACTCTGGTCATGAACTCCTTCACGTATGGCAGGTTTCCGCTTCCCACATAACTGGAGCCGTCAACAAGGAACACAATGTCACGGACAACTCTTTGAGTCTGTACTGTTGTAATCTCCACCACTGAAGGAAAAGACAAAGCACAAAACAAATGTTCAAATATCACTCTCCTCGGATTAGAGTTCTTTTCTTTTGGGATATCCTGTAACTTCCATCAATGTGTCTGGTCTACAACACATATCACCTGGATTTACATGATTTCTGTCTGTCTTCACACTTCACAGTACAATAATAAAAGCACAAAACTGACACCAATGAGAATGAAAAGTTTCAAATAAAAATTGTATTATTTTTATTAATGCTTTAATTAAGAAATGTTAGATGCAGGATAGTTTCATGTATCCAGACAGTCAGAGAACAGAGATATTCGCCTGATACTGATACATCTGGGGAAATATAATTCATAGGGGTGACTAGAACAGCAGAGACCAGACATATCAGTAGGCGGAGATCTCCAATCATCTTTCTAAATGTTTTTTTTGTGGCTTTTGCCTTTATTTTATGGAGGGACAGACAGTAGGATGACAGGAAATGGGGAGAGAGATGGGGGGTGACATGCAGTAAAGGCCGTCGGAATCGGGAGTCGAACCCGCGGCACACTGCCAGACTGGATTACCAGCCAAGGTGCCTGGACCACTGAGCCATGGCCCAGGCCTCCAATCATCTTTCTACATGAGATTAGACAGATAACTAATCAACCTGTGTAGGTTAATGTAACTCCAAAGAGTGTACAACTGGAACCAAATGGACATGTGTACACTCATCAGAGTTGAATGACTGTCAAGAGCAGTGGTTCCCAAATTGGGGGTTGGGTTTGAGGGGGTCCCCAGATGATTAGCTTAATGTGCAACATTGTTGTTTCTAGCTGAACAGTAAACAAACTAACATACAATATAATTGTATAAAGGCTATCTGCACATTTCTAAAGTTAATATTTAATTATCTTTTTAATACATATTGGCCAAATTGTCAAATATTACGTAAGAAAGAGCCAAGGCAAACGTTGTGAAAATAGCTGATCTACAAGCTCACAACGCCTTGCAGTAGTGAGCTTGTAATTCGGCTATTTTCACAATATTTAGCTGTGGAACAGAGTCAAAGAAATGTAATGCCTACAATTCGTGCTTGTCAGGGTGGGGGGTCCCCAGTTCAAATTTGATTATGTTGCGGGTTCGCAGTCTGAAAACTTTTGGAACCCTTAAGCTACACTATCTATGTACATGAAAATCTGTACAAAAATATAGCTGCAAGCCGCGATAACAGGCATAACTTATGCCTCGTCTGTCAGTATGGTTGGGGTACGGACAGCTGCAATACCACTGGCTGGACTAAAGTGGCGATGTTGAGCAGCCTAAAAGGGCATATTGCTTGGTCCCGTTTTATTGTTGCTTGCAGCTATATTATTTCAAATGATATATTTTTTTAAATCACAAAAACATTTGTCTTAAGTTAACATGTAAGTTATGTAATGTTTTTTTCTTTTAATTTTAAGTAGTGAAAATACCAGATCTACAAGTTCACAACAAATCACATTAAGACGTGTTGTGTAAATCATCTATTTTCGATAGTTTAGGTCCTGGGAATACATACAAGTTCTCTTTTTGGTCTCGACCAAAACATGTGGGAACCACTGACCTAGAGAAACCACAGGATATTTTTAGACAGTTGGAGCATACCTGTCTCAGTGGGTCCTTCTGGCACCACTACACCCGTCAGAGTGGAAAGTGGTGAAATAATCATCTTGGGGTTGCGAAGCAGCATGCGGAAGTCCTTCAGCATGAAGACCAAGTTCTCATCGAAGGCAATCCGTTTCAGTTCCTGCTCATCAGCAGACTTAGAACCTGCGGCCAGGGTCAGAACCCCCATGCGTTGGAGGGCCTCGGCAGGCTGGTCAACACTGTCACTGGATCTTTTGCTGGTCAGCAGCAGCACGAGCTGGGGCACACCCTGCTGAATACGGCTGCCCTTGTCAGCTCGAAGCATGTTTGTTCTCACAAAGTCCAAGGCAGCACCGATGTTCACTGTCTGACCGGGTCTGGGCTTGATTCTGCCCAAAGCAGCAGTGAGTTCTTCTTTGGAGCCATAGGTGTTCAAGTCCATCTCCAGTCGAGGGGCATTACTGAACCCAGTAACACCCACTTGCACCTCATCCGGTCCGATTGGCATGGCATCAACAAACCTCCTGATGAACTCTCGCATGGAGTTGATGATTGTGGCCCCCATCGTACTGTCAACGAGGAAAATGATGTCTCGCTTTCCAACTTCCAACGCTGAAAGACAACAAAAAGTTGCATCAATGCTGGAATTCAAGCAATAGAAAAATTTGACATCTGTTTGTCCTCTAAAATAGGAAAATAAGAAAGAGGATTCTATTGATAATTAAATGTATTAAACATAATTGATACATATAATAACAAAATATAGTTTGAAGAGAAATCACGTAATTCATTGAATAGATTTAGTCTTCTTTGTAAATATCAAAATAATTATTTATATTGGAAGTAATTTTATTTATATTTTAACAGTTTTTTATTAAATAATGAGTATGAAATGTGAAAAATCCTGGGTTCCAGGATGAAGCAAAAATGATAATAAGAAAGGAAAGCAATGATGGTAAGGTTCTTACACATCAGGAGCGTGACAGATTGAATTATGCGAAAATGTGTTCACATCAAACATTACCTATTTGATTACCTAGTTACCTAGTTGATGTGTAAAATTGACCATGTTTAATATTTGTGTTTTGTGTGGATAAATTAACACTCCCTGTGTGTGGACCTTAATATAATTATAAACTGTTCTTACCTGGCACATTACAAGATTCATATTATAACCTCTTTCTCGTGTTTTGCAAGAAGCCCCATTCCACAACCATTCCCACCACCAACTCCCACCCCGTTTGCAGAAAAGTTACATACCTTCTGTGAACTCATTCTGAACGACAATGGTGCGCTGGGCCACCCCGTTAATGTATGGGAGCAGCTGGTCACCCATACCTGCCAGCGATCGGAAATCGGGGGCTGACAGAACAAAGCTCTTATCTGTTGCAACTGTCTCCAGATCAGCGGTGGCAGAGCTACCGACCACCACACCAAACGTCAGAACGTTGGCTTGTTTAAGGGCCCTGTCGCCTGCACCGGTATCATCGGTGGATGACCCAGCACTGATTACCACCACAGCCTGGGGCACGCCCTCCTCCGCCCTGCCCCCGGCTGACTGGCTCAACAGGCTCTCAGCCACCTCCTCCAAGGCCGCGCCAAGGTTTGACTCGTCACCCCCCGAGAAAGTGAGGCCTTTCAGAGCGCTCATGACGGCAGCTTTGGTGTCATAGCTATTTAGATAGAACTGAACCTCTGGGTCGTTGCTGTACAGGACCAGGGACACCCGAATAGTGTCCCTGCCCACGTCAAGGCCCTCTACGAGTCTCAAAGCCAAATCACGCACACGGGGGAAGTTTGCAGCTCCAACGTTCTGTGATGCATCGATTAAGAGTACTAGGTCGGCTGATTCTTGTGCTTTAAAGGGAGAGAGAGAGAGAGAGAGAGACAAAACAAAACAAAATGCAACATGTGAAAGCGTTAAAACAGTGAGAAAGAGAGGAAACAAGACAACGTGCTAGCACTTCTTTGCATGTGTAAATCAACATACATAGTGAACACAATTTGTCATAAAAACATCACAAAAGCACATTATACTGCATGTAGGCTGAACCAAGGAGTGAGGAAGTTATTCTCTGAGTTAACCACCTTATATATTTGAAGTGCGTCAAATAGTGATATGGCCAATCTACAACCTCAGAAGGCATTTGCGTTGTGAGTTTGTAGATCTGCTATTTTTGCAGAATATTCACCTATATTCGCTGAATGTTCATCTATTTTAACAGAACCCTAGTGGTTTGTGTGGTTAAGAGTACTCTTTACACGTGGTATAGTTTATAGATTTATAGGTTTGTGTGGTTAAGAGTACTCTCTAAACGTGGTATAGTTTGTAGATTTTAACTTTGAATTTGAATTTGAATAAGTTGGCACCCATCATAAAAGTGTAATGTGTTCATGTGAAATAAACAATACTCGTTATAAATACAATCGTACATGTATTACTTGTATTGTGTATCTAAAAATGGAAATAGAAGTATTCTAATGTAGTGTAGTCTTGAGTAACACACCATGGGCTATGGATTAGGTCTGCTATTCATATTTTATACACATAACTACTGTATAAACTATACATAACCTGTCCCTTGCCCTATCTCCATTGAGTTCAGCCACTCCATGCAGACTCATGTTACAGACCTCAGGTACATTGACCAGTCATGGCACTGTGGTCCATCCTTGCCGCTTTGCAGTTTCCTACTTTGTATTCAAGTCAAAATACAGAGGGACAGCGAGTGCATGTTGCTACCAGAACATGCACACACTCCTTCTGCAAATACAGCAAAATCCTGAGTCTAAATTAGAGTTAAAACTCAGGATTCTGCTGCAAATTAATGGATAAATGGAAGAGGTGTTCATTTGGATTTGTGTGCACACTAGACCAACAGTATAATCTCTTGATTCAATCTTTATCAGTATATGGTGGTTTATTATACTCACTCCTATTGAAGTTATAGATATATATATATATGTTCAATGTATTTCCTAAATCAACTCCGCTGCAGACCAAGGATGGATCCAGGCAGTTTCATCACTGTCCCAGTTATAGAACATTGCACATATTTAACACAGTTTTAGAGACAGTAACTGATGAAGACACACACAAGACACAAGCAGTGGTGGGTGGTTAGCTATTGTTAAAAGCTTGCTGACTTAATGTGGAGCGTTCGTCCTTGAAGGAGTCACTGACAACTGGTTCTCTCCTCGTGAGATTTGGTAGAAATGTCAGTTCATACACTAGATTTCCGTGAGGGTTTTGCTCACGTGTGTGTGTGTGTTTGCGTGCGTGCGTGCGCCCGTGCATACGTGCGTGTCTATGTGTGTACAAATATCTTGTTATATATTTGTAACGTATGCTGCTTATTTTGCCAATAAGCAATTCAGTAATTATTGTAATAACAAGCATTGGACTTTTCCCGTGACTTAGATGATCTCAGGTCATGCTCAAGCGTCCAGAAGTTCCTGTGACCTGGCTTTGCACAGACACACCTTTGCAGCCGTCATTGTCATCTCAAACCCTCATCTGAGATGCAATAGCAGTATCAATCACATGCAAACTGTGTGATTTAATAAAATATTATGGAGGTATTAAATTGGTGACAAACAAAAACAAGTGATGTTAATGTTGCTGGTGGATGTGAAGAAGGGTTATTGTGGTTAAAATACCCTTAAAAGACAACTTCACCCATTTTCAACATATCTTCATGTAATCGGTCCTCACTAATGTAATGATATACTCTGTGTCTCATAGGAGGGCTGACACTTCAGAAACCCGCCTACCAGTGACATCATCGTTAGGCAGATTTAGATTAGAACAATGGCTTCCATTATAGCATGCTAACTTTCCATGAATAGAAAGCCTGCAGTTTCTATTGGCTTGGATTCCCCATCGAAGATGTCACTGGTAGGCTGGGTTCTGAACTGTGCAACAGCCCTCCTGAGACACAGAGTGAATAGACAAATTAGTGAGGACCAATTATATAAAGATAGGTTGAAAATGTGTGAAGTCGTCCTTTAAGTGTGTTAATAATCGGCTCTTGTTATGGCCACATGAAGCTGCTTCTTCTTGGACATGTGGGCACATTAGTATGGTAGTGACACAGGCCCCCTCTCTGTTACCTGGCCCACCTTGTCCCACTTGCCTGGCCTCGATAGCCATTGGAGGCTCCCCTGCTCGGGTCACTGCACCACAAAGCGCAACCACTAAATCTTGTATTATGTCCCGCAAGGCCGGGAAAGTGTCTACGCTGAACATGTGAGTGTCATGGGGCGTGCTAGCCATGTCCCTGAGCTCCCAGTCCACTGCGTCTTGGACGCCCACTGAGAACACCTCCACACCCGCCAGGTGCAGCACCTGCGCCGGCTCAGTCACATCATCCTGGGAGCGCCCGTCGGTCAGTACCACCACCAGCTGGGCCACTCCCTCTGCAGCACGGCTGCCCGACGCCATGGTTAAGTGAGCCCCGATCAGGAAGTCCAGGCCGAGGCCAGTCCTGGTGCCACCGCCACGGTAGGTCATGGTGTGGATGTGCGCCAGGACTCCCCGCGTTGATGGGTAGGTATTAAGCTGGAACTCGGTTCGGGGCGAGCTGTTGTACTGCACAAGGGCGAACTTAAAGTCGTCCCTGCCGCCCCCGTGCAGGGCTTCGACCACGCTGTACAGAAACTGTCTGACATGTTCAAAGTTCTCCTGTCCAATACTCCAGGACGAATCCACTAGAAAGTATATATCGGCAGGCAGCCCTTGTGCACAATCTTCAAAAGAGAAAATCCATAGTTTTGAGGACTTTTTCACTCAGCAACTACAAAAGCCAAGTCCAGTGATATGAATGAATGTTTCGTCTTGTTTAGTTTTGCTGCCAAATGCCAGCACTGCTTATGAATGCAACCGTAATCTGATTGGAATCTGGTAGCATAATTTTGTTCTCTGCTGTTCAATACTGAAGCCAAGAATCCAAAGCATCCCACTGGACTTGCTTCCTTTACTCTTCTAGACACTGTATGTCTGGTTGATCTTTCACTAAATATACATTTTGTTGTGATTTTCTGGTCTGTAAACCGTTTTACTTTGTACCTGAACATATTCTGTCTCATGGAGAAAAAAGGGATTTGAGCATCGTTCCCAGCTCAACAACAATGCCCAGCAAAGGCACACTGTTGTTGTTTTTATTTTTCTTATTGCCTTGTTAAATATCTAATTTAAAAATCTAATAGTTGTAATGCACTTGAATAACTTCATTTTTCATCTCACTGATCTCTGCATTGCTTTGAATAGTACATATAACAGTATGATGCCCTTCAAGTAGGCTACTGTATGCAATAAGATCAATGGACGTTTGGGTCAATTTACAATGAAGTAAAGAGAGTGAGCATTGTTGAAAACTGAAAAGAAATATGATTTGACAGTCTTGATATCTCAGGTCATCTGATGAAAATACACTATCGGGTAGAAACCTTGTATCTCCACATTTCATCTTTTAGTTTTTTTTTTATAAATGAATGCCATATTTTATACTGTACTTTGTTGTATGACAGTGTCACGCTATAATAACGAAAATAGTGCAAGCTCACAAAGTGTTACAATGTGCAATGTAACACAGTTTGAGCTTACAGATCTGCTATTTTGGAAGATCTTTAACGCCATGCCCAAAATAGGGACGCCAGGTTGGAAAGTAAATGTAATCATCAACGAAAAGTATTAAAGTTTGTGACTAAATAATTACATTGGATCCACTGGACATACAAGTTCCATTTCCAAGTATGGAAATGGAACTTGTATGTCCAAGTGTTGGACATACAAGGTCGCCATGCGACAGTGACACTGTGCTTTCTTCACCTGGAAAGAAAAAAGTTGAAGTGAACTTACCATCCTGGGCATCAAGTCTGCGGACGTGTCCTGCAATCAGGACGCACAGGAGCGCGCACAGCGCTGATAACCGATGCTTCCTCATCTTCTACCACTGCAGCACCACACAGGAGAATCTGTCAGACAAGAACATAACATTACAATTTAAATATCTACAAGCTTTAGGAATCACAAAATTAAATCATTGTCCAAGTATGTGTTTTCCACATATCACGTATGCATGACTGTCTTGTTTCACTCACACACACGGGTAAACACGTAAAACGACGTGGAATCATATAAATGAAATATTTTAAAAAGCTAATAAAGAGGAAAGAAATCAAATGTAACAGATACAATGATTTAATAGGTAGTGGAGGAAGGCTACATATTTAAACCATGCTGGTTTAAAAGTTATGTATATATTCTTTTTAATTATTTTTTTTTATCCCACGATTTTGTAACCCAGTTTTTTTTTTCACCCAGTGCCAATTATCTAATGTAATCCAGGGCGCTACACTTCCTCTGCCAACCTGGGGGGGCAGCTGACTGACCTCATGCCTCCTTCTATTCATGAGGAGTCCAAGCTGCTTCTTTTCACCTGACAGAGGGGAATTTCCCCGGCCGGACGTAGCGCGTGGAAGGGACACGTTATTCCGACCAGTTCCTTTCCCCTCCATCAGGCGCCCCGGCTGGCCAGAGGGAGGTAGTTTTAGAGACCAGGATTACGGCATGTTTTTATGAGGGTATCTACCCTAGGGGACACGGGGAGAACATGCAAACTCCACACAGAAAGGCCCTATCGCCAACCCCCGCCTCGGGTATGGGCACTGATGACGCGGAGGAGGGAACACGCCGCCAGTGCCTAAAAGTTATGTCTTAATCATTTAGAGTTCCACCATGCACAAAACATACTGTACACAATATACCCAGATAAGAAATATATGAGCATTTGCGCCTGTCGTAGACATGCGCAGAGCAAGTTCAGTCAGGGAACCTCAGTCAGCGCGCCGGCCGTTAATTGGGCCACCGCAGCATCAGGCTCTCATCCACATGATTCACTCAGCCAATCACACGCTCACCCAATCTCTCATACCGGCTACTTTAACCGAAGGTTTTGCATTCATCATCCTGCTTGCTTGCTTGCTGCTGCTTTTTTGTATACTGTGCGCTGCTGTATACAAAGTGCTCACCCACCTCCACCCCAGCTACCACCTGTCGTTTTGGATATACTGTTTAGGTACGGGGGATTCAGAGTCCCTATGGTCGGGACTGATGCGCTTGACCTGAGTACCTAAAAAGCAGATCCAATACATCGTCAAACCATAATAAATATATTGCATTGATTATCCTATATTCAATAAATATATATATTACATCCTCCTTGAGTTGTCTGACTAAACAAACTGTAACCATCTCTAAAAAAGAAAACAAGGAAAAACTAAAAACACCCAAAGATGTATTTGTTGAGGGACGCTAGCACCTCCTATGACCAGCTTTGAGGATTTCTGTAGACACAAACATTGTTTTTCTACTAGTGTTTGTGTAAACACAAACATTGTGTAAACACAAACATTGAAGAAAAAAGTGAGGACGCAAATTGTGTTTGGCCAGAATGAGATGAGCACCCCTCACTTCACACGGGTGTGATTTCTTTATAATGTCTTGCCATTACAGTTGGAATTCCCCATGTCGGTAACTAGCAAATGATATGTTTCAAAAGCAGTTCACCACCGCGACCATCTTCTTCTCCCACATAACTTCCATTCCATTCAATAGAGAAGGTTTTCCTAAAGGTCTATCATTGGAAGCATGTCTGTATTCATGGACTATGTTGGTGTCACTGCTTCTTTCTCAGCAGCAGCACAACATTGTGTAACCTTCTTCAATGGGCCACCAGTGCATCCAGAGCTAAATTTAATCTTAAGCATTTAATCTTAGCACATCATAGAGAGAAAAATGAAGTCTCCTCCCAGCCCAGCCTCCACACAGCTGTTCAAAAGTGGAATGAGTAAACGGCCTTGCAGCGCTAACCACATCAACACCAAGCACAAGCAAATACCCCAGGGTTCAAGGTTTAAAGCAATAACAGCAGCACTTGTTTTGATTGTGTGCTGCTCCACCTGTATTTGTCTAAGAAAGATGTTTTATGACTTACTTCAGCCTCATGCAGCTGCACAGTTTTACACCTAGCTGCTCTACCACTGACACAGTGTTATACCACAGTGTTCAGAACAGACCTGTTCTATCACTCACACAGTGTTCAGAACAGATCTGTTCTATCACTCACACAGTGTTCAGAACAGACCTGTTCTATCACTCACACAGTGTTCAGAACAGACCTGTTCTATCACTCACACAGTGTTCAGAACAGACCTGTTCTATCACTCACACAGTGTTCAGAACACACCTGTTCTATCACTCACACAGTGTTCAGAACAGACCTGTTGTATCACTCACACAGTGTTCAGAACAGACCTGTTCTATCACTCACACAGTGTTTAGAACAGACCTGTTCTATCACTCACACAGTGTTCAGAACAGACCTGTTCTATCACTCACACAGTGTTCAGAACAGACCTGTTCTATCACTCACACAGTGTTCAGAACACACCTGTTCTATCACTCACACAGTGTTCAGAACAGACCTGTTGTATCACTCACACAGTGTTCAGAACAGACCTGTTGTATCACTCACACAGTGTTTAGAACAGACCTGTTGTATCACTCACACAGTGTTCAGAACACACCTGTTCTATCACTCACACAGTGTTCAGAACAGACCTGTTCTATCACTCACACAGTGTTTAGAACAGACCTGTTGTATCACTCACACAGTGTTCAGAACACACCTGTTCTATCACTCACACAGTGTTCAGAACACACCTGTTCTATCACTCACACAGTGTTCAGAACAGACCTGTTCTATCACTCACACAGTGTTTAGAACAGACCTGTTCTATCACTCACACAGTGTTCAGAACAGACCTGTTCTATCACTCACACAGTGTTCAGAACAGACCTGTTCTATCACTCACACAGTGTTCAGAACACACCTGTTCTATCACTCACACAGTGTTCAGAACAGACCTGTTGTATCACTCACACAGTGTTCAGAACAGACCTGTTGTATCACTCACACAGTGTTTAGAACAGACCTGTTGTATCACTCACACAGTGTTCAGAACACACCTGTTCTATCACTCACACAGTGTTCAGAACAGACCTGTTCTATCACTCACACAGTGTTTAGAACAGACCTGTTGTATCACTCACACAGTGTTCAGAACACACCTGTTCTATCACTCACACAGTGTTCAGAACACACCTGTTCTATCACTCACACAGTGTTCAGAACAGACCTGTTCTATCACTCACACAGTGTTTAGAACAGACCTGTTGTATCACTCACACAGTGTTCAGAACACACCTGTTCTATCACTCACACAGTGTTCAGAACAGACCTGTTCTATCACTCACACTAGTGTTCTATCACTGACACAATATTCTATCACGGTCACCTCTGGGAGGAGCCGGGGGAACGTGTTAGTCCGACATACCGTTAGTCTGACTACGTGGCCGGTTAAGACTCACCCGTGGCTTCCGCGTGTGGTTAGGGTTTGGGGATAGGGTTAGTATGGTTTGAATATTGGATAGTCGGATTTATGGATATTGGATTATTAGGGACGTCAGACTAACGCTACGCACGGGTCGGTAGCAAACCTGAAAACCGGAGTGGTCTGATTAGAACCACCTGTTTAAACAAGCAGCCAAACCACATTAGTAATTACCCGCCGCTGGCAGTGGGACGATTTTCCATCTTAGAAAATCTTGTGTTTTCAGGAGTGGTGTTGGAGTGGAACGGCAGCAGTTTACTCTACCTTCTTTACGTCACTTATTACTCCATTGCAATGTTAAGTAACCATGGAGAAGCTAGAAGAAACATTTCTCATAATGCTGACTAGTCTAAAGCTTGCAAAATAACTGCATATCAACATGCAAGTGTACGTGAACGTGTATGTGTACGTGCGTGTGTTTGTGTGCATGTGTATATCATTTTTATAATATTTATTTATTTGTCATTCCCACTTATTATTTATTTCATATTAAACATGTACATGCAACTAACTACTATATATCATTTGGGCTAAAAGGTCAAAGCTTAAGAATTAATGAGATCTCTGCAAGCACAAACACAGCTGGTTATCATCCAGACATGCTGTGTGCTATCTATAAACATGGCTACACACATACAAGCACACGCACCCACACACACACACACACACACACACACACACACACACACACACACACACACACACACACACACCTACTAAGTGTGCACACCTCCAGAGTCACTTCAACTTGAAGGTCACTGTAAGGACATCAGAACTGCAGAGCCCCTGGTGCCCCTGGTAGGCCCCAGTACAAAACCCTCTGTACAGACCTCCCAGCTCATATAAACATGCAAGCTGCTGGACCTCTGTCTGGACACCTTTTAACAGCACAGCAACTGTGGACAACTGTGCACACAAAAACAGCTGAACTTTTTATTAAAACACCCCAAACATAGCCCTGCATGACCGTATAAATGCAATGCAAATGAACCCAATTAAATTTACAGTTGGGGCCTGGCAGCCACCACAATTAGGGGGATGGATTTTCATCATTTTCACATAAGAAAATAAACGGCAGCACCCAACAGAGTAAGACACTAAACAAGAAATGGCCTGGGCCATTAACCATTAAGTTAATGATGGAGAGTGAAATCTCTCCAGAGCCCCATGGCAGAGGCCAAGAACAGGCCTTTTTAAACTGCTGCGGTGGCCTCACAGAGTCTGTGTGCTGGCAGCCTCATGTGCCAAGGCACTGCATGAACAGCACTTGCAATGTTTATGGTGAGAAAAGTGTTGATGTTGATGGACTGGATTTTATGTTATATTTATGTCTATTTTGATGTGAAGTAAAGAGGAGTGGTGTGAGGATGACGTGTTTTGGGTGGTGAAGTTGGTGGTGAGGATGTGTTTTCTTCATTTATAGTTTATGAAGATACGTGTAGTGATGATGACAATGATTACGAACTCCTCCTGACTCACTGTACACATACCACTGCCCTCTTGTGGTTGACTGAGATATTATCAGTAATGTACTCATAAGTGGATAGTGCTGACAGAGCTGGCCAGCATATTAAGCTTACATTTGATGTTCTGATGAAACCTTTGGTTCACAAGAGCAAATATTAACTTATGAGTTGGTTTGAGGAAATGACTCATACATTACAGAATGGCTAAGTATGGAAAGTACTGCAGAAAAGTGGAAAGTGACATTTTTTTCCTTCACTGAGACTACATACGTCATCTTTCATTTTTGCCTGCAGGTTGGAACTAAGACCTGCACTATAGCTGTGACATCATACTGCAATACAAATACAACTCAATTGATTACGGCATAGACAGTACAGTAACAGTATGCAGCATTCAAGCAGTTGCAGCTATTTCAACAAGAAGCTGAGTGGAAGGAAAGTCTGACCTGACGGATTAAATGAGGCTATACTGTAGTAGGCTATACTGTCTGCTATCACTAATCACTATTGGCTCTTGTTGGTTGTGGAAACATAATCAGTGTCGTCTGTGAGTTCTAAGTCCAGCATCTCTCTGAACTTACCAGATCCTTCAAAGCTTTAGGGAAGCTGAACCAAAGCCAGCCACATGTACCAGGCAATAAGGAAGCATAAACACTGCTGCATAAAATGCAACAGTGTGGGTGAAGCTCGAGTCTGTTTATACTTTACCTCGCTCACTGTTTATCCAGACCTCGTTCTGAATGAGAATGCCTATTGTGGTAACATCAATAACCCTGCATGAGTCCTCACTTTGTAGACGGGCAAGTCCCTCGTCTGAATGTCAAGATAAAATGCCCCAAACAAACCTTCAGGAATGTCGGGGGTTCTGGTTCAGGATTGGAGTGTGATACTGAACCCAGACAGGACCTCCAGCTGAAGGAAGTGTGACAGACATGTGCTTTCACCCACCGTAAAATAAACACTCCTGCCACCGAGGAGGGGCTGTTCTCTGCAGTACCAAAGAGGATTCAGTTCAGTCAGGTATCAAGAGGTGATAACGTTGACAGTCTTTCCTGGTGTTGTTACCAGTAGCCACCAGCACCCTCTGTCTAAACATCCTATGAAACTTTTTTTGTGCCATTTGTTTTAGTGGCTCTTTGTCTGTCTGTCTGTCACAGACTGCCAATCGCTCTGCAGTGCCTGCCAATCACAAGCCGTGGCTCACATCTCACATTTTACTAAAAACATTGGAAACACACTGCAGTACTGTACTTGTGACACAAGGAGGCCGATTTAGAAAGAAAATTAAGCATGAGAAATATCACAATCTTGCACTTGCAAAAATGTCTCCCCAATTATAGTTCCTGTCAGTGCCAACTCCTTCTGTTTGATATGGGAAGGGTTTAGACAACTGCATCTCCATATGGAGTTCACCAGCCGCTTCTTTTCATCTATGAAAAGTTTCATCAAGAGTAAGCAAGGTGTGAGGAACATGCTATTCTTGATCGCTAACAGCAATAGATGCCCTCCACGGGAGGCTTTGCAATCTGTGAACATTCTTACATTTACAGGTTTATATTTAGCATCTTTCTGTTGACAGCGAGATGGATAAATATGCAAATTCCAGTATAGTTGAAGGAACATATATTTTTCCTCAAGCTCACTATATGGAATGGTGGCATTTCTGTCTAAACACTGTCCAAACTCCAATATTAAATATTAGTCCTTCTATTTCTCACATACATTCATTGCTGGATGCGAGATTTGTTCTCCACATTTGACCTATCTCTTGGAACGCTCGGGAATCATTTGTATATTGAAGTGTCTGCCTTATATATCCTCCTGGATGGCAGCGTTAGTGTGAAATAAGTGACCTGACGAAATACGTGACCATTTTGTGGACAGTTCCTCCCTGTCCCCAGTTAACCCCTGGGGGTCAGAAAACCGTAGGTTTCGTTTTTGGCTAGGTGGCCCAGCCTTCATCCAAACAGGATAGAGAGGGGCCTTCCGCCAATCATGATCGAGCGGGGGCGGGCCTTGGTGTGTGTGCTGTTGGCCTGTCGCGTGTCCCCCCACTGTAGTGCGTGCATGTGCACAACTTGTTACCGGGGCACACCGGGAGGTTTTCCAAATCACCCAAATCACTGAATGCTCCTTTAACCAGTAAGACGCCCTGAGGGTGAGAAGCGACCTCTCCCTAGCGTGTGCACGCATCCAGCTTGGTGACGGCAGACGGAAGACTGCTGGGCGATTGCTGGCACTTTGGCATGGGGGGTCAGATCAACATATGGAATGAATTCTGTACTGGCCATATATGGAGAGTCTTGAGTGTACAGGGTTTGATGAGGTCAGATCAACATATGGAATGTCAGAACACGAAGGACGGGTGGGGAGGATCAACATATGGAATATCATAACAGGTCAGGTCCATATATGGAGATCTAAGGGTTTGAGGTTTGATAGAGTTGCTGGCCGGATGATCCAGTCTTCTCCATGTATGGTTATCTACAGTAGTGTTAGATGAGGTCAGTGTTGTGATCTTCATATACACTACAGTATATGGAGATGGCCATATATGGTGGTGTGACGTGTATCGAGGCGTGATGTCATGAGGCGTGATCATTATGGAGGTGTGATGTCACGAGGTGTGACCATATATGGAGGCGTGACTAAGACACGGAGATGCAGGTTTTCATAGTAAATGCGACCTATACAGTCACAATAGGCAAACAGACACTGACATATGTGAAGTCCACTAGATGGCCACTTAATACTGGCAGGTCACCAATGTCTCATGACAGAAGACGGAGGATTCGAGGAGGTTGAAATCTGAGTCATGGAATTTGGCTTGTGTCTTTGATGTGGACTGTTGATGGTTCCAAATTATGCCGATGACGTCATCAGTGGAAATTCCACACTAAACTTCTTATTGTATTATTTACTGATTCAAGAACAGTGGCTTCAGGGTTGTAATTTGGGGGTTCCAGGGGATGGTAACTGCTACTCCCTAGCATTCGCATTTAACCTAAAATTATATTATTGTGCACGTAGCCAGGCACATTCATGCATGTATGCATGTGTACGTCATCGTCATCCTCCCACTCGCGACCTTTGAAAATGAGGGCATGTAATTTGAAATCAATTCCTGACGTGACGTATGACGCACATAGATTGAACCGTTCTAATGCAATTAGAGGGAAATTCCAGAGGTGTCTGAGATTTCAACATGCAACGATTGTTTGTATTTCGATACGCCATACGCACATGTTTTTTCCCACTGCGTGCGTGTGTGTGCGTGCGTGTGTGTGCGTGCGTGCGACGTTCAGTCACATGTAAAGTGCTATAATGTAAACCTATGTGGTTCAGTGTTGTATTGTATACTGTATGTTCCATATGGGAATGTTCTGCAATGTTCTGCAAGTACTGTAGCCTTAGGATATCTTGTGGGTCATACCAGGTTTATAGAGCTACTATTTCTATGTAATCACTCCAGGTCAATATCATATTCATGTGAATAGAGAATATGTTTCTATTCCGGCCAGCAGTGGCTCAGGAGGTAGAGAGTGGCCACTTGGGAATTGGAATGTTTCCGGTTTGATTGTTGGCTCCCACTGGGCGAGGGGCGAACTGCCCTTGAGCAAGACACATTAGTAACTACCCCAGATGAGCAGTTTTCCTTTTTCCTTTTTTTTTTACAAATCTTATGAACGGGTGTCAGCAAAACCTCTTCACAGTCAGTGGTTGGCAGTCAGCTCTACAGAACATGAACGCTGTCACCACATTTTACAGATGGACCTCACACGTTCTTCGTTTAAGCAGGCAAAGACCACACACACACACACACACACACACACACACACACACAGTCTCTGTCATTAATGAGCAGCCACAGTTATACAGAATAGAAAGCAAATGACATTTCTAACACTCAATGCCCTTGCCAAGTGTGACAGTAAAAGATCCACAAATCAAGCTGTGACCAGCACACACTTCACCCACGGCGTCCACGCAGTCCCTTGTACATGGTTTTAGTATATAAACTATATATATAGTTTATATTCTGTTGTCCCATTATAGAGGAAAAACACAGTACCCTGTAAACTGTGTGAACAGAACACAAAGATATGAAACGGGTACTCCCATATACATCACAGCACTCACGCACAAAAAACATTCACTCAAGTACGCATGCTCTCACAGACATACTCTATGCATGCATGTGTAGCACTCAGCCAAGACCCAGCCCACAACAGCCCTGCCAATCGGGCTCAGCCATATTGGCACGACAGGTTGTGTGTCAGTCTGGCGAGTGGGAGACTTCAAATCAATCCCCACTCCTGCAGCTCATCACTGCACACGCGCACACACACATAGACACAGGCGCACGTACGCACGCACACACACACACACACACACACAGTCTGGCGAGTGGGAGACTGGGGTTCAAATCAATCCCCACTCCTGCAGCTCATCACTACACACGCGCACACACACATAGACACAGGCGCACGTACGCACGCACACACACACACACACACACACACACACACACACACACAGTAGCAGGGGAGGTCTGTGGAGTGTATAGACAACCACACATTTCTTCCAGCCACTTCCTGTCACCTGACAAGAGGATTTTCACAAGAGGCCAAATTCCAATACCCGACTTCCACCCACGATCACTCCACTTGCGTTCTTTACTTGCACTTTAGTCCCGTGACTTCCGCCTCCGAGTGAGGAGGAGCAATCAATCCAGCTGGACTGACAGAGCTGTTTGACAAACAGTATATAAATAATTTAATTTGTTGCTTTGACTTTCACCCTCAACCCATTCAACACATGCATACAGGCACGCTATGTGTACATTTTCATATATGAGCACAGCGCACGCAGAACAAAGTTTCCCTTTGAAGTCTGACAGAGCCTTAGACAGAGTTATTGCATTCACTTCATGGGGCCAGACCAATGGCGGCTCTTCTACATAGACTTCTTTTGGCGAATAGTGACTGAACCGGACTTTTTCAGAGTGCATTGGAGTCTATAGACTTTACAGTGACAAACGATTTACAGTACATGAACCACGTGTTCGGGCTGTTTTCTGCCCCCTCAATGTCGTAACTCTGTCTTACTATATGGCTCTGAAGTCTGCAACATGTTTTCTTAAGACCCCATATCCCAGACAATGTAGTCATGGTTTCCCTCCCATAGCCAGAGGAGACGATCCATCCAACAGAACAGATACGCAGTCAACACTTCCGGTGACAGGACGAGAACAGGCTGAAGCCTAAAGTTGAATTCCAATACACAAAATCTTGGCCACTCGCTCACTGCTATTAGCTATTAGCACATATTAAATCATGTATATAGACATCACATCATTGTGGTTTGTTTAATAGCAGAGTTCAACCTAGCTGTATTTAGGCCACATATTTAAAGACCTGTGAAATCCACAAGATCGTGGTCACATTTCAGCAGGTCACCAATTTTACCGTAACACTGCCATGCTGGAGTGGCTGGAGTATTGGAATTTGGCTGTCTGTTTGACGCTAGCCTGGCATGACCACCAGACTAATATCACTGTGTAGATATTAGTCTGGAATCTCTGCATTTCCAAGGGGCAGATCAAATAGAATGCCTCTTGGTGATAAACCTGCCCCATATTTGCATACTATTACTGGGCCCTGGTTGGTCCCTCACTATACTTCGTAGGGTTGCCAGACCAAATCTGCTGAGGCTTATTTTTTTCCTTTTTTTGTTTTTTAGGTTGTTTATTTTGCAATAGCAGATTTGTCATGGTTTCCAGGCTAGTTTGACACTGCAACGTGGTTTGGAGAGCTCACACGCTCTCCGGTCTCGACCAAAATTATTTCTGTGTTAAGCTGGAGGTCTGACTGTGGAGTGAACGAGTAAGCAGAGGTTTGGTTTGGCTCAGGAGACGGTATAACACCTGCAGTGCAGAGGTTCACACTCTACCCCAGTTCTCAACCAGTAAGTGTCACTAGTGCAGCGATAAGAACACAATCCCCCTGTTGGCTGAAAAGAAAAACAACCACTGTGTTAGATTGGACGCCCACCACAAGGGCATCACTTTATCACCCATTTCAAACTAGATATTTTCACTTGTCTCTGCTACATAAACACCAGCATGTCCACACCCACGGTCATCAAACACAACAAATCCATGAACAAGCCACAAGTCCTGCACTGGGATCATTAGATCACGTTCTCACATTAGCTCCACATGAGGAGCTCCTTAACAGCTAACCACACATGAACGCAACATCCCATCTATATCCCAAGTTGGAATCGGATGTTAAGTGCTGCTTATAGGGGGCGCCACAAATGTGATTTATACAGCCTGATTTATACTTTGTCGTATAAACATGTTGGGAGCTTGTAGATCAGCGATTTCCACTGCGCAATGACAGAGTAAATTAAGCCTTTGACTATAAGGACATGATCATCATATATAGAAAAATGCTGCTGCTATACCACCCTTAATTCAATTCAATTCAATTGTATTAAAGTGTCAAATCACAACAAGTTGTCTCAAGACACTTTACATGTAGAGCAAAGGACCGACAGAGATCCCTCCCATCCTTAAGCCCTTAGATGCCATCTACCACTAGGCATATTGCCCCCGGCAGATTAAGGCCCAATTCCAATCCGTTTCCTTACTGACTCACTGAACCCTCACTGAGGCTCAGCCCCGCCCCTTTGTTCACCTTTTCCGGAAGTCAGCATCGATGCTGACTTTGGCCAAGGAATTACCCACAGTTCATAGCGTTTTCCAGGGGAGTCAAGGGAATCCTCCAAACGCCAACCATTTAAGTATGCAAATTACATGATACATGGTTTGACATACTAGATCTGCATGAAACCGGCCAGCAACTCTACATCTGACCTCACTGACATCAGATTAATAGTTTAACTCCTGCTTCTCAACTGTGCCGTATAAAGAAGCTCTGTTGTTTCAGTGACCTCGCCCTAAAGGGCGAGGTCGCTTCTCACCCTCAGGGTGTCTTACTGGTATAGTTTCAAGTTTGTACAAATATATTTTTGATAGTATATTCATTGTTTAGGCTGATGCTGCTATACTGTAGATTATTGATTTACCTGTGATCCTAGTTTACTGAGGCACTATGTCTCTCTGCATTTGCGTTTACCTTGCTTTTTGTAAGTCGTTAATGCCTAAATTGTAATTAGCAAGCTTGTAGATCTGCCATTTTTGCAGAATGTGTTTGTTCTGAATTTACTGAATTTAGAATTGTGACGCTAGGGTTCAAGTGGTTAAGGGTGTGACCGAGTGTGTGAACTCTACAGTATGTCCAACCGTCCGACTATCAGCACATGACATATGTGGTGCAGATGAGAGGTGGTGGATCGATCAAACTTCGGGGAGTCAGCAGGGAGGCCAGAGGTCCAGAACGACACAGCTGGTCTCTGTCAGCCTGTCTGGCACCTCGGCAGCTATAGGTCAATCTATGGCCTTAGGTTATGGCTGAATTTCACGTTGAACTTGACACTTCTGCAACATTCATTAGGAATGCAGATGTTTACCTTAAATCTATTATAGAAAAGGGCGAAAACAACATGCATGTTCCATGTTGACAGCTGAGTGAGATGAGTTAGTAATTAAAAAGTAATTACAGCCTAAAGGCCAATTTTTGTTCCAGAGCAATACATTTTGTCACACATTTGAGGTCATGAACTCTGTCTTTAATTATATTTTGTCTGTCAACAACAGGCTGTGCATTCCTAAAAGATGGCCACAGATATACTATCATACTTTTGAGTTAATTAACCACTAATTAACCACTTCCATGATGTCTTTACTTGGGGGGAAGATATAAATAAATTCATGCATGTATATCAGAACTTAAATAAATAGACCTATTGTTTTCATATAATACAAAGCTCAAAATTGTTGTTTCCTAAAGGTTGTTTCCTACAGTACATTAATAACGCATTTGATATGGCTAATGAAAACAAACAACATACAACAACAAACATATCTGAAGAGTCTTGGTGAATAAATAAATCGGCAAAAGCCATTTGTGTTGCACTAAATCCCATATTACCCAAATTAACCATGCACGTATTGCAGCAGAACTGGTGACTAAAGGTCTAATGTCTATCTGGCAATTACCAAAGAAACAAACCATCAGTTCTACTTCCATCCTTTTGAAAGGAATGATCATGATGAGTCATGAAACATAAACTCCCAAATGTCTATGCTGAAGGAGGAGTCATGAAACAAGCGTTATCTGTCCAGGACCCTCAGTTGCAAATTCTGTCCCCTCGGTTTAAGTTTTATGTATTATTTTGTATGTTTTATGTATATAAACGAGATGTTCCCCCTCCCCTCGCATTTTCAATTGCCCCCTCAGTCCTTTCATCCTGGAGCCAAGCCTGATTTGTGATTTGGCTGCGAGCATCAAGTCTTGACTTATTAACCTATAAAAACTATGTGACTCTCATAATATCATAATTTAAGGCCATTTTCAGCATTCATTGTTCCAGTTTAATTAATTTGGCAGATGAAATTAACGTAAAGTAAAGTACTGGAGGAAAACAAAATACACAAATTGCATACAATAAAACATTTCCACAAAAGTACACTTGAATTCCTCTGTCTCCAGTTGGACAACCTTGTAGGAGAGTTTGAAGATTAATGGCTCGCACCTGGTTTTTCACCCTGCTCGTTGGTCCGAGGGACCAAACTCCCCTGGTTTCCATAGCCCATCTGGCCAGTGGTATGGAAAACACTCTTTCTTCACACTTTCCACTCGTGCCTTTACTTCAGAGGGTGTGGTGATCATCTACTGCTGTACTGAGGATATCTCAGTACAGTACAGTATATTCAACCACTGATTGTAAGAACCTTTTCCTGTTTAATTCAGTAAATGTTATCTTATTGTTCATAGGGAGAATTTATTTCTTTAGAACTAACCAGACCAGTGGTTCAATTTAGTCATTTCAAGGACCCCCATGAGATTGTACGTCTGCATGTACAAATTGGAACCAAATGGAATGACCCATTTGGTTCCAATGTTCCATTTGTACACTCTCAGACTAACAGACCTGTAAGAGTTCATTTGGAACCCCCTAAAGCAACCCTGAGGTTCCCTGGGCCCCACTCAATTAACAATTGACAATTAACAATTGACAATTAACAATCCCTGAACACGATCATGCTTATCCTATATGTTCAGATCTCGGACTACTCAAGTATCTCAGCTTGGATCTTTGTGTGGAATATACACAGAGTGTATACGTGTGCAAAAGACAATTATTCTAAATCCAATCAGTAAATAGAAAGTTTGCAACAGAGAAGAAGCATCTCACATCAGAAGCATCTCACACACACACACACACACACACACACACACACACACACACACACGCACAAAGAGAGAGACACACACACACACACACACACACACACACACACACACACACACACAGAGACACACATACACGCAAACATGCGCACCCCTCTCCATTGGTTTCCAGTGCTCCCCACATCACCAGAGTCAAACACATTGCAGAGGGCTCCTCCTTTGCCCTGACTGTGGTTTATACCTCCAGCTCTTCCACTCTGCTCCACACCAAAATACAGGCTTCACTCACATGTTAAACGCACGCTGTCTGATATTTACCAACTGTATGTCAAAAAAAGTCTCAATACCCCGTGATTATAGCACCCATCATATGCTCACAAGTTAAGACTAGAAAGCCATCTGTGGTCATTCTCTCACACACATGCCTTCAATCAAGGTCAGTGTCACTGTGCAGTGAACAGAATGTCTCTCTTTTTTAAGCTTTTTCTATTTTGGAAAGTAATAAAACACCCAAAGCTTCTCCTTCCACTTACCAAGAGCTGAAGCAGTTGTATTCCACAGTATTTGGTTTAGCGTTAAAAAAAAAGAATGAATGAAAAAACAAAAGGGAAGAGAACAGCTATGCTAAATGACGACACCACGTTGGCCTGTTGGTCATTATCCTCCTGGGTACTTTCTCCCTTGCTGGACAGTCCAGCTCCTCCCGAGAGAATGCAGATGAGAAGAATAACGTTGGTGGGGTCACTGGTAAAGCGAGGTGCAGAGAAAACAATCCCGGGTGAGGAAGGGGAGGAGGAGGGGGGGAGACGTTTGGAGACAGACAGAGACAGGAGACAGACACCCTCTCGGTCACTCACCAGAGGAGCTGTGGCTCGGACTCCAAGGCTGGGATGGGACAAACTTCCAAATCCTGGAGCTCTGCCACCTCTTTTTTCCCTCCTCCCACTTTCTTCCAAAAAAGACAGAGGGAAAAAAGGAAGAAAAAAACAGAAGGGAGAGAGGAGGGAAGAAAGAAAAAAGAAAAAGAAAAGACGACTTAAACGAGAACCAGACTCATACCCCTGTTTGGTCTGGATGTGAGCAGTGGGGAGGATGATGTCACAAACCTGGAGTGGGATTCTCTCCTTCCTCGTCACTCCCTCTCTCGCCTTTTCTCCCTCCATCTCTGTAGGGCCTGTGTTGGATCATCTGGTGAAGGATGTTCTCCATCCATCTCTGTAGAGTCCATGTTGGATCATCTGGTGAAGGATGTTCTCCCTCCATCTCTGTAGGGCCTGTGTTGGATCATCTGGTGAAGGATGTTCTCCATCCATCTCTGTAGAGTCCATGTTGGATCATCTGGTGAAGGATGTTCTCCCTCCATCTCTGTAGGGCCTGTGTTGGATCATCTGGTGAAGGATGTTCTCCCTCCATCTCTGTAGAGTCCATGTTGGATCATCTGGTGAAGGATGTTCTCCCTCCATCTCTGTAGGGCCTGTGTTGGATCATCTGGTGAAGGATGTTCTCCCTCCATCTCTGTAGGGCCTGTGTTGGATCATCTGGTGAAGGATGTTCTCCCTCCATCTCTGTAGGGCCTGTGTTGGATCATCTGGTGAATGATGTTCTCCCTCCATCTCTGTAGGGCCCATGTTGGATCATCTGGTGAGAGAAGTATGGTAATGAAGTCTCAGCTTTGTCACTAATTAATTAGCAATACTTTGTCTTATGGCCAATAGCCCATGAAATAACAGAACTAGGTCTACACAACATCACAGTGAAAACGTGTTGCATCACAACATATATATATATATATATATATATATATATAATTTACAATTTAGGCATTTAGCAGACTCTCTTAATCCAGAGCGATTTACATTATGCAATAACAAAAAAGCATGGCATACATCACATAAAAAGTAGTTATCATGAAACATGCGTAAGCTAAGAACGTAACAGTGGAGTATCTATATCATGAAACTATATATATAAACTATACATACTATACTATATATTATACTATACTATACATATGTACTACAAAGTGCTATGACTACATGAAATGCAATTCTAGTGCTATCTACGTAACATGCTATAAGTCTGTTTAAAAAGCTATCAAAGTCTACATTTTCCTTAGATTGCTGATGTCATCAATATTGGCCAGCAACTCTACATCTGACCTCAAACCTCAAACTCTTAGATCTACATAAATGGATATATGTAAGAACCTGTTCTGACATTCCATATGTTGATCCTTCCCCATCCATCCTTCCTCTTCGATGTCTCCCTTTTGACTTATACCAGTCAAACTCTAGACGGGCCTGACTCAAAGTTATTAGTGCAGCCGCACCCGGCAGCCGGCGAGTTCTCAACAGGCCCAAAAATGTAGGCCCATCAAACCCTGTACACTCAAGAGAGATTTGTTGCATGAGTCCACACTGATTGACTCAGCTGTCTATAAAAGGCTGCCAGAACTTGAAGCATGCACACACATGTAGTAGTGTTAGTTCAGTGATATGACATGGTGGACCCTCACACCAAAATTACACTTATTGGGCAAATTAACCCTTACAAATGATAATATATATTTATTAAACCTACTAAGTGCAGCAAAATCAGTTTACACAGTAGTGTTATTATTATATTATTATTACTAGTGTTATTTTGTACAGATATGGATACAGGTGTGCCTTGAGATTTTGACTTAAGACACAATCATTTCCAAAAGCACTGAGCACCCTTGCAGATGTATCGTTGAGGAATGTGCAAGATGTTTTGGTTTGGCAGAGCCAACATGTGCCTGTTGGGAGAAGCACCAACACACTGCCATAGATATAATGAACTGCCCCAGCTGCACAGCTCCCTATAATGATTTGTTTTCACTGTGACATTTGCAACTGTGTTGCAACTGATTCTGTTACAGTTAGAAATCCCTCAGTAAGTAGACAGTTGGATATAGATAAATTTACTATTTAACTGAATGGTGGATACAATGTATGTACTGGCAACCGCTAGACACCATACCTTGATGGAAAATGCAGTTTTACTTTTTTTTACTCTTTTTTTTAATTAGTACTTTCAATACTAGTTTACTAATTACTTTTACTGTCTTGTACAGTTGTACTTGTACTTGTACTTGTACTTGTACTTGTCTTTTTTGTTTTATTTGTCTTGTTCTGACCTTGATTGGGGGGGGGGGGGATATTTGTCGGATACAGCTAAATGTACATGTACGCATGTACAATTCATTGCTGCACCAACTAGTGGAAAAAACTGCAATTTTACTACTGATGCAAAATGCGGTCATAAAACCAATTGCTCCACAGCTATTTCAGTAAAATGACATTTTAGGCTGCAGTGAGAATGCAGCCAGTAGTATAACTTTCACAGAGCCATTTCTCAGCCAAATCTGTAAATTCCACAGAGCATAGTGATAATTCATAGTTTTCAACCAAGATGCCCTTAATGTCAGCCAGCAAGTACGGCAGCGTAGAGCTGAACTTTATTATGGAGGCCCAGACCAACCAGAGTGAGGATTTCTGCAGCGGAATCTCTGTATTTGTCAGTGAGATAAAACAGACCTTCTCCCATTCAATGCTGTGCAGAGAAATGAACCTTAGTCCCTCACATCCCTTTGAATAAAGTCTCTCCGAGCAAATAACTATTATGTAAGTGTAACTTATTTAGACAGAACACTAAGAGATCTTTGACCAAATACCAAAAACATGCGATGCAGAAAACTCTTCAACAGATGCAAGCATCTACTGTACATACATGTTCTGTTGCCTGTTTGTGGATATGTCCTGCATTGCATTGTAATGTTATGGTGTTGCTTGGCAACAGTAGCCTGGAAATGTTGTCATATCCCATTGAGTTACAAGCTGTTTTCTGACACATGACTGTGTGTTAACATATGCTAAGCAGTTATCCTGGTCCAAATGACTCAAAGATGCATATAAATTCCGCTTTAATGAGAAATGGCAAAAATCCAATAGATTGCTGCAGTCACTTCTTAGGAGGTAATGGAATTCCTCTTGGACTATTAGGCATTTCAGCTATTTTCTCTATTACTTGCATGCTATGATCTGAGCCATATTTTAAGTGTTAAGCTTGTTAAGGGTAAAGGTGGAAGAGGAAGGAAAGATTTCACTATTGCCAAATATCTCTCCTCACTTCAGAAACATGTATTACGTATATTCCCTTGTGAGAGTACACTAAACCGAACACAGGCCGTTAACAATCCAAACCTTTTGTGGGTCTTATGTGATCTTGTGACAAGGGCCAATGGTTATATTGTCTCGCTCACAGCTATATTGACCAAGATGTAATGATGTAGCTGAGCTGACATCTATAGTTACAAGGGGAATGTTTGATGTGTAGACAACCTACGTATGTGACCTCATCTGGGTGGATGAAAGTACAGCTGCTTTCTGCAGAGGGGTTTCAAAGCTGTCCTGACCCTAACTCTCTGCATCACATGGAACAGAATCCCGTTAGGTATGCAACACAGGACAGATGAGACTCAGGGCTAGACAGGCTGTGCAGATTATCTGAGGCACAGCACACACATGTATGTATGTATTAGTGCTGCCAACGAATATTCCATATTCGAACACATTTTCGAATCAAAAAAATAAATGAATAACTGAAAATATAAAATTAAGGTTAGAATAAAATTAAAAAATGCTGTGCAAGTTTTCGCGAGACGGTGCCGTGGGTAAGCGTTGTGAGCTTGTAGATTAGTTATATTTGCCACGCGACACGCCGACACCGGCATACATTGAAGAATAAATCAGCTGCCTCGCACTCTTCCTAAACGCAGACTACGCAGGCTGCGTAGGTTATTTGCGCACGGACGGTGCGCAAAGAACGGTGAGCACAGGGCGGGCGGGGCCGCGGGGGCCTTTTACTTTTTTTGCGCAGTGAGTGTACGGCTGTACGCTGCTCAGAAGGGTGAAATCTTCCGTCAACAGCGTACCTAGTGATCAGAATCGGGGACAGCCGGACAGGCCTGGCCTACACCGAAACTGTTTTATTTTGCAACACACGGATCTATCACTCATCAATCTTCAATCATGAAGCAACTTTATCCTTCAGGAAATTATAAAAAGATAAAAAAAATGCGTAAGGATGAACTGCGGCGCCGGTCCGGCAGCAGCAATGCAGTGTTCTGTTCTGTGAATTGATACTGCCTCCGTGCCTCGTTTTGATACGGCTGTGTGGTAGCATGGCTCATTTAAGAAAAATGTCGGTGAAGTTTTACAGGAGAAGGGAGAATGCATGCGTTGTGTTCCAACTCGGTTTTCAGCAGCGCCAATGTGCGGAGAGACAGAGAGAGAGTTGCGCCAGCAATGCGATCTTAAAGGTATATTCAGTGATTTCACTTAATTCAAATATCACTTATTTTTTTGTTTTGTTGTGATAATCCTCCCTACTATAGAGTGTGCTGGCCATATAAGGAGTTCCTCCCTGTCCCCAGTTAACCCCTGGGGGTCAAAAAACCTTAGGCTTCGTTTTTGACTCTCTATCCTGATTGGACGAAAGGCTGGGTCCCACAGCCAAAAACGAAACCTAAGGTTTTTTTTAGTGAAATCACTGAATATACCTTTAAATGTTATGTCTCAGGTTGTATTCGTGTAAATATAATTATAAAAAAATCCGAATGGCCCCGAATCGAAATCGAAAGCCGAATGCCTCGAAACTCGAATCCACGTGGGTTTTTTAAACGAATATCCGAATGTAATTTTTGGACAATTCTGGCAGCACTAGTATGTATGTATGTGTGTGTGCGTGCATGAGTGCGTGTGTGCATGCGTGCGTGCGTATTTATGTATGTTGTAGACGCACACAATAACATTTGAATGTTTAGCCAGTTTAATCACGTTCAATTTAGTGTCCCTATTTTGGGCATGTTATTGTTGTGATACGACCCATTGTGAGCTTATTGAACAGCTATTTTTGAGTGGTGCAACCACTCCTACAACCAGCAATGTCCGTGTACCTGTGTGTTAATGTCCGTGTACCTGTGTACCTGTGTGTAGTCATGAGCACGAGTGGTGTGCGCATGCGTGAAATTGGAACAACACGAGTATGTGACTTATTAATACCAGTAGGGGGCGCCAGAAACAGAGAGAGGGGTATGCTGTGCCTGCTGCCTGCTAATGAGAGAGAGAGAGAGAGAGAGAGAGAGAGAGAGAGAGAGAGAGGAGGGGGGGGGGGAGAGAGGGGAGTTGCACCACTCGGTTCACACAGGTGTGATTTTTTGCTATTGTCGGGTATTTGGCAGTAGCAGCCAGACAGAGGCTATGGCTATTTAGGGGTCCTTGGCATGGAAAGATTTTGGAACCCCTGATATGAGGAACAACTGGGTCAGGATTGGCCTTGTGACCAACATCCACACAGTGCTCTGGGTGTGGTTTGAAATGCACTGCTCTTCACTCCTGCAGTTAGTGGAAACTATGAAAAAGCAGAGGAAATGTCTCCTTAATCCAAGTGAAAAAAAACACAAAGACACATTGGGCGTTTATTTTCTATTCATGCAAAAGCACAAGACTGTCTTGGTCATAATCGGAGTATTCAGCCTTTGCTTGCCTTCCCCTTATAGTGACGACATTACCTCTAGGAACAAACCGTTCACTGGCAAGGTGGGAAAAATGTGTCAGTTCAACCAAAATACTCATTTCCATTTGAGCACAAACAAACGAGAGGGTGGAGGTGTCTGTTGTTCACTGGCGTCAGGCTGAAAAGGTCTTGCCTGCAGCATTCTGGGGAAAACATTAAGTTCTAGCAGTTTCAACATCTGGAGATGTCACACTGGAGCAGCTAATTAGTGTGAAGACACTTAAGACATGATGCAGGTAAAGAGACTCATTTCATGCAGTAATAATGAACACATGGATAAACTAACTTAAGTTACAGGTCACTTCTAATTAAGTCCATAAAAAGTATCTAGAAAAATGTTTGTGCGTGCGTGCGTGCGGGTGAGTGGGGTTTATTTCCTTCATTATATTATCCAATCAGCTGCTCAGATGAAGTTGGCTGAAATAAATTCCTACCAGATGTAGACTGTGGATTTTTGTCGTGCAAGCTTTTCACGTCAGCTATAATAGCTGCAATTATAAAACACATCCTTTCATATTCTGGTCTGTCAAAGCTACAATTCCTCTACAAAGGCAACCTCTCCCCACTGTCCCCAGCCACACAAGAAGATGGGAAAGGCTTGGTAGAGGGTGAACATCACGGGTAATTCTAGCACCATGTCAGAGAATGAGGATATGAGGTCATTGTCACATGTAACCGGTCTGTTGACAGACGGATGTACGTATGTTGGCGTCAAGCAGTGAGAATTCACTGTTCACCTTCTGCTGCTGGAGCAAACTGTCTTTCCTAACAAAAATGCCATTTATTTGGTTCTGGTCATCTGCTAGGATACATTTTACAACCTTTAGCTAGACGTCCTGATGTTAGTGTCAGCTTGGCACAGCATGATGTGATCACGTTGGTTCCAGAGTCAGCAAGCTTTGAAGAAAAGTCGAGTTTTGGTCAGGTTCAAATTGCCGGACCAGCCTTTAGGGTGCTCTGGAGGATTGAGGAAACAAGGGGGCTAAATACTGTGATGTAGTATCATATTTCTGTGGAGGGGGATCCTCTACTCTCTACTCTATGTACGCACAACTTTCTGCTCATGTTACAAGCTCTCTCTGCTCAAAACAATGCAGATAATCTAATGAATATCCATCCCCATTTACAGTCTGTTTTGAGTCCGTCTAGTTTTCTGAATTAAAACAATGCAGATTCAAGACATTGAATTGTATTTGGTTCCCACTCCCCTTCCCAATAGTCGTTTGTTTCTCTATGTCCAAATGACAGAACTGTTTCCATTTTCCAGTGGTTGTATCAATCGTTCCAGCATTATACTGTATGATGTGTGATCCCTGGAACTGCTTAGCAGCACTGATGAGACACAAAGGGCCTGTGTATAGGCTTCTTGATTTGATTCTGATTAATCATGTGAATGAAAACTCACAAATACTGAGCAGGCTTCAAGGGAAAGGCAGTATGAGCTGCAGAGCTGATGAGAAGAAGACAAACAACGATGGGAATACAGCTGAACCTAACCACCATATAGGACAGCTTTTCAACAGTGAAACCAGTAACATGGACGGCTGCCACGCACAGCAATAATACGGCCATTATCATAAAATGATTTCTGCGGTCTTCATGTTCCTGCACATGCAGTGTGAGTGAGAGGCATGTGCTGTATTTTCCACTTTGGCCTAATGAAACTGCTATGAGTCAGATGAGCCTGTGGGACCCGCCCACGTTTCATTGAAAATATCTCCTTTTCACCATTTTACATGAGGAGAGGACTTACTGTATAGTTGGTTTGAACCATCACAATTCAAGATTCACGAGCAGTAGGGTGAAAAGTACTAAAATGTTGTACTAAAAGTAAAAGTATCAATACTGCAATGTAGAAATACTTTGTTACAAGTAAAAGTCTGTAATTCAAAATTTACTTGAGTAAAAGCACAAAAGTATTGGCATCAAAATATTGGCCAATTAATGTACCAAAAGTAAAAGTACTTGTTATGCAGAACTCATTCACAAGTTCAATATGCATCAAAAATCTTCAAAAGGTTCACAGCGTGTCACAAAGCTATTTTCTAATAGCCAAAGTACAGTATAGGGTTGAAGTGTATAATGTATAGGTTTTGTATTCAAAATCTACAAAGTAACTTATTAACAGTTTGACTGTTTTTTACGATTAACCCGCATTTTAATCAACCCCCCTTCACTGCCGAGATTGTTGTATTACCTTTAGAGCATACGCTGAATTATTTGGGCTTTTAATCCGCGAAAATCCATCAAAAAAAGCTCCCGTGGTTTGTTATGATCTGTGTGTAGCATCCACCATCTTGGTGCACCCGGAAGACGCACACAAGATTGGTTTCAATGAGGCGTTGCATCCAATGCATTTCCATTGGCCTCAATTTCCCAGAAGCCCTAGCAGCCCACAGCATGTGACGATTTCCGGTTTCGTCATCACAGCGAAGCCATCCAGTCTCATACTCCGCGACGAAGACGGATTTTCTTTTGATTCATTACATTACGGCGGATTAAACACATAAAACAAAAGGCGGGTATGTCCGATACGGCAGCGACATTAACCTGGAGTAATCCATTCAAGGCACGGAAACTGTTAACTAAAGTTTTCAAATAATTGTAGTGTAGTAAAAGTACAATATTTGCCTCTGAGATGTAGTGGAGTAGAAATAAAAGTACTGAAAATTGGAAATACTCTAGTAAAGTAAAAGCACCTCAAAATTGTATTTAACTACAGTACTTGAGTACTAAGTAAAGGTCTTTGGTTTTGATAAAATAATTACAAGAAATAATAAAACCGGCTGGGTTTCCCAAACGCATAATGGTGTAAGACTTGTAGTGCCGCAGATGCCCTCATAGGCCGCACACAGAAGCCTGTGAACATAGACATTTTGTGCATAGATGTGCCACGCAAAGGTAGGCCTCAGGTCTGATGGCCTGGTATGGTAGGCCTCAGGCCTCAGGTCTACCATTCTGAAAATGTATTTAATAATATTTGGACAGCTGACAGTAGGCTCTCTTTACTTTTATACAGAAATATAATAAATATATATATTATATGTATATATAAAATTTGGACTGCTATATATATATATATATATATATATTTATATTATATTATATATATATATATATATATATATAGCAGTCCAAATTTTATTAAATTAAATTTCAGAATGGTAGACCTGAGGCCTACCATACCAGGCCTCAGTGAGGCCTGAGGCCTACCATTGCGTGGCACATCTATGCACGAAATGTCTATGTTCACAGGCTTCTGTGTGCGGCATATGAGGGCATCTGAGCATGTGCGGCACTACAAGTCTTACACCATATGCGTTTGGGAAACCCAGCCAAAACTAACAGCTAGGTTAATAGAGAAAGTATTGTGCAAGTATGTACATTACATTATAGTTAGTCATGACACAGCTGCTGCTTGAATGCTGCTGTGTGCATGGTTCCTTCTAAATATCATGTTGAATATCAGTTGATTGAAAGGATTGGAACATGCTTGTGACATAGTGTGGTTTTAAGATGACTAAATATCTATAATATGTGTGTGTGTGTGTGTGTGTGTGTGTGTGTGTGTGTGTGTGTGTGTGTGTGTGTGTGTGTGTGTGTGTGTGTGTGTGTGTGTGTGTGTGTGTGTGTGTGTGTGTGTGTGTGTGTGTGTGTGTGTGTGTGAGGCTGCCTAATGTGCCTATCCCTTGAGCCAAATAATTCTCCCAAATGTGTTCTCTGTCAAAAAGGCTATATAAGGTTTTGGCGCTGGCAGCAGGTGGGATCCTATTTTTTGGTGCTTGCAGCAGGTACTGGGCACATCCAAAAACCTAAGCTCCTGTTCATTTCCTGAGCTCGGATAGAGTCGTCACTCACATCTGGACACACAGGCTAAGGCCTGAGTCAGAATTTGAACTCGTCTTCAGAGGATATAAATTCCTTTGGGCCATAACTTGAAGAACTAACCAGATTTAGGGGCTTCATGCTGGAGAAAGAAAGCACTGAGTAATCATTCTGAGTTTACTTGAATAGCTGAAATCGACCATGGTTGAAAACCCCACAGTGAAAACACTTCATTTGTGATCCAAAAACAATGCTAACCCTGACCTGAATGGAGAATTACCAGCAACCTACACAAAACAACATGTTTTGATATGTTTTAAGAAGGAAAATGTACAATATCTTCGAGGACACAACACATTATTATTTTAGATTTTCACACCATCCTCAGTCCTCACAATAGTGCACTATAGGGTTCAGGTTGAAAAATCACTGCCCTATTATCTCTCTTTGTTTGGTTATTTGTTTGCTTTTTTGCATTGCGTCTACTGGAGATGATCATGTCCAGTATAACCTAGTCTCAACATGATGATCATGTCCTGTACAACCTAGTCTCAACATGATGGCAGAGGTTTGTTTCGGAGGTAAATAAAGCCTGCCTCTTTACAATGAGTCATCAAACCAAAGTTTAAACATATGCTATTGTCTTCAGGGGACACAAATAAAAATAGAAATAGTTTCCATGTTACACTCAGCACCATGCAGTGAAACATCCTGGATGAGAGCATCTTCACTGCTGCAGAGGCTGTTTTCTCCATCAGACGCTGGATATAAAACTGGACCAACATGGAACAATTACTACAACCAACAAGTATCCTCTTCAATTATATCTGGAATATACATATCTGTGTACGTGTGTGTGTGTGCGTGCGTGCGTGCGTGCGTGCGTGCGTGCGTGCGTGCGTGCGTGCGTGCGTGCGTGCGTGCGTGCGTGCGTGCGTGTGTGCATGTGTGCGTGCGTGTGTGCATGTGTGCGTGCGTGTGTAAAAATGACAATAATTTGTATCTTCCTGTTCAAAGCTCTGACAGTCGTTAATGCTTATCCCACCATACAGTACATCTGAAATTTATCCAGATTGTATAATCTATCTAAAGTTCAGTACTGGCAATAACGAGGAGGTCTAGAATTTAATTACTGGACCACATTTTCCGCTTTGTCATCAAAACTTCAGCTTCAAAGTTCAGTATTTCAAAGTTCCATACGATCAGATAAACAAAATTTACTGAGGTAAGAGGTGGGTATGACTCAGTCTTTTATATAGCCCACCATGGGAGCCCCCCCCTACAATGTTTTGTTTTGTTTGAGCATCAAACAATGGTCACCATGCTGAGGGACACAGGGGATTATGCTTGTACAGTTTGCTTAATTTTGTTAAAGCACTCTCAAATGAAAGGCAGATTTTGCCATAACAAACACTTGAGCTACATTATCTGGAGCTACTGGTGATTACGATCTAGATAGCCTACTCCCAAACCAAACCCTTCAAATTTCAGCGCCCGTAAAATTTGATGAAAAGGCCACCATGATCATGCATATAAACAGATGAAAACAACCAACACTTTTTCACAGAGAGCACCTTTTGGAAAATAGAAATGTCAGCCAACAAAGCTTAACATAGGTGTCGCTGACGATTTTTGCTATTTTTGATGGCATCGTCCATGGGGCCCTAGAGGGGAGGAATTTTTACAGACAAAGGCTAAATGGGAAGCAGACATCAGCAACAGCCGGGCCAAGGGGGCAGAAAAAAGGCAAAGAAAAAAACATGCTTTGGGCCCTAGGAGGAGGTATAAAATGGCAATGTGTTACGCACATGGGGAACGCAGCTGCAAGCCATCTTTCAGTGATCCCATTTCCTTTGATTCCCCTCGTTCTTAAAGGGATTAAACAGTGATATTCTGGAAGGACAGGCCAGGCCTTCCAGATGATTGGCCGTGGTGAACAGAGGAGTGACGTGGCTCTCCATTCTCATACCTGGACTCCTTATCTGCTGTAGTGTCTGAATGGTTCAATCTGGAGACAGGGAAATCCAAACTGCAAATCCCCAATATGCAGTTAAGGGAATGCTTAACTGACCAATTAGTCAGTTAAGCATCCAATTAGTGCATCGACCACATAATTGTAGTGTCACCCGGTTCAAATCCCACAGGTAGTCTGTGTTGCATGTCCCCCTCTGCCTTCCCCCAGGAATCCTGTCTCTTTAAACTGACCTATTCTACTGTCTACTGTAAATAAAGTACAAATACCTAAAACAGGTTGAAAGGGAGAAACACAAAATACATTGTGCTAAACAATGGTACATACGGTAGTTGTGTCCTTATGCAGTGGTGGGCCATGCCCATGCGTCATCTGTGTCCTTATGCAATGGTCGGTTATAGAGTAATCATTGTTCTTATGTCTTTATGTAGTGCAATGGTCGGTTATAGAGTACTCATTGTCCTTATGTCTTTATGTAGTGCAATGGTCGGTTATAGAGTAATCATTGTCCTTATGTCTTTATGCAGTGCAATGGTCGGTTATAGAGTAATCATTGTTCTTATGTCTATGCAGTGCAATGGTCGGTTATAGAGTAATCATTGTCCTTATGTCTATGCAGTGCAATGGGCAGTTATAGAGTAATCATTGTCCTTATGTCTTTATACAGTGCAATGGTCGGTTATAGAGTAATCATTGTCCTTATGTCTATGCAGTGCAATGGGCAGTTATAGAGTAATCATTGTCCTTATGTCTTTATGCAGTGCAATGGTCGGTTATAGAGTAATCATTGTCCTTATGTCTATGCAGTGCAATGGGCAGTTATAGAGTAATCATTGTCCTTATGTCTTTATGCAGTGCAATGGTCGGTTATAGAGTAATCATTGTCCTTATGTCTATGCAGTGCAATGGGCAGTTATAGAGTACTCATTGTCCTTATGTCTTTATGCAGTGCAATGGGCAGTTATAGAGTAATCATTGTCCTTATGTATTTATGCAGTGCAATGGGCAGTTGTAGAGTAATCATTGTCCTTATGTCTTTTTGCAGTGGTGAGCCACAGGTGGGCTCAGAGTGCTGTAATCTGTGTTTATGCAGTAGAGAGCCATATAGAATGCTGAGTGCATGCAGCTGATTTAACAAATTAGCACACTAATACACTTGTTCAAAGCTATAATAATATTTCAGCTTGATGTTCTAAATTGCAACATCAAAGGAATAAAACAAAATAAGCAGTCTCACCCACACATTAACCTGGATCAGCCTTTCATTCAGTATGAAGACATCAAAGGCTTGGTCCCAGAGCAGAAGAATGCCTTTCTTTTCAGCGTGACTTATACCCAACCCGAACAAAGTTATGTCACTGATCGCCTCTCAAACTCAAGAAATCTTCGCCAGACTCAGGGTCAAAGGTCAAATGTCTGTTACAAAACATCCTCAGTTTCAAAGCATAAACTTGGGGTTACAATCTGTTTTGATGAGCTCACACATACAGCTGTACACTCACATGGTCATGAATGAAACAAAAAAGAGTAGTTCACCTAAAAGATTACTTATTTTCTATCAGTTACACAACCCATGAAGCCTTGAATTCATGGAGATTTTTTATTTTATTAATTATTTTATTTTCATTTAAGCCAATAATTTGATGACCGGCGGAGGAGACTCAGAGAGTTTCCTACTGAGTCTCATAATGTTACATTCTTATGATGATTTACATGATTGAGACACCAGGGACTGTGGTTGAAGTGGCCCTATAAGCAAGACACTGACCTTATTCCAAGGTCAACATCATTCACCTTTTGGTCTTGAGCCACAGTCATTGTGTGTATCAAGTGTGCCCAATACTAAAAGCTAGTCACTTCCAAAACCTAATAAGCCTAAATTGTTGTACTTCAGAAAAGCATTTCAAGATGTTTCATGTGAGGTCTTAAAGGACCACTTCACCACTTTTAAACTTTAAAGGTCCTCACTAATAATCATGATAAAATGGCACAATCTTTTTCTACTCAGTCAGTGTCTCATAGGAGAGCTGTGGGGCAGTTCAGAAACCCATCCACCAGTGACATCATCGTTAGGCAGATCTTTTTCAATTCTTTTTAGATTTGTATTATCGTGAGAACGATGGCTTCCATTTTCGCATTGCAACTTTTCAGGACTAGAGCCTGTAGTTTCTCCTGAACTGTCCACAGCCCTCCTATGAGACACAGACTGAGTAGGAAAACAAATGTGGTATTTTATCATGAACATTAGTGAGGACCAATATGAAGTGGTGAAGTGGTCCTTTAAGTTGGTTGCACACTGGGCGCGTTTTTCGGAAAACCAACAGAAAAACGCAGCTAAAAATCTGAAAATGTACCTTTAATTTCAGCCATCAAGGCGGTAGTCAAGTCAAGGCTGTACTTGTACTACTGTGTGTTGACCAGGCTTTTATTTGGGTAAAAGTGTGACTAATGCAGCAGAAACTAAACAGCCAAATTTCAAGGATTAACAGCCTGTTCCAAATGTAATTATTTAGTTATTTCTCTTTGAAATTATATTCAGAAGGCTCCACTGTGTTATTTTATAGAAACCACGCTGCAAAGCTCGCTAACATGGCCAAACATGGGACGCACATCATGCACATCATGCACACATATTTCCATCATGGTTTTGGGTTTGGAGAGGGATTCCGGGATATTCCTCCCAAAGCATTCCCATGGTCACAAATTCACAATATGTAGCTCCACCTTCCTGCATGACATCACACCTACACTACAGTAGTTTCAATCCACCCATTCTCCTACAAAACTACTGTATACCTATAGTGTTGTTTGCAGAGCATGACCTACTGTGACAATTTCCAAAACCTTTTTCCAAAATCATTTCAATAAAGAGGTGTAGAGAGAAAAAGTATAAGGAAAGTATAGAGCCTGGGGGACCTGGGTCAACAAAGTATAGGGTTTAACTGCTTAAAGTCGAAGTGCAATGGCTTTTTCGGTTCAGTTGAAGTTTCAATCTGAAACGGAAGCCTGTGTGTTTCTGAATCAGAGCGTTGCATCCCTTCAGACTATGGGATATCCGCAACGCCTGGAGTCTGTTTGTTTACAAGTGAGAGACAGACGGCCAGCAATTAAGTATGTTTGCTACTTGCTACTACATGACTTATTTCTAACCTATAATGTTTTCAGAATTCAGATACATATTTTAGCATGCTGATTAAGTTTAAAATGAGTAATACACTGTCTGGAGGATGTCATCTTGAATGAGACCAAAAACGGAGTAGTTCTGGAATCAAAATCAGCTGTGTTTGGAGGAACATGCAGCTATTGGAATCAAACAGGTACAATCAAGATGAATTTATATTCATAAGAGTAGCGGTACGTCATCACACAGCACGCTTTCGTTCACAAGAAGTAATTACAATTTGCTTTTTTATGGACTTTTGATATGAAAATACACAAAAATGGAGGTGTTCCCATTGTTTTGGCATCTTTAGGTATGCCCATTATGATGACCATGCTCTAAAAGTGTGAAAAACATATTTTTCTTTAAGTCTTTAATAAACAAAATATTTCACAACAATATATCAAATAAGAGTCCATTCTTCATAAAGTTAGTGCTCTTTCTCATGGTCCTCACAAGAGTCAGCGGCGGGAACTGGATGTCTTTCCAACAGTTAAGTGCTGCTGTAACTGGCTTCTGGAGTATCACATATATCTCCTTCTCACACTGCCAAATGTTGCCGCACAGTCTCCCGCCTCTGGTGTTCCTCTGACTCACCAATCAAACCCAACAATGGCCGCCATTGAAGCCTCAATGGGTGTCTTTAATTGACAGATGGAATCTATTAACACCCGGTAGCCATGGCTACTCCACAATAACCTTACCTACATACATATTCATGACTAAAAATATATTTTCAGCAGGACGCGACATGGAAACATATTGGCCACACTTAGTTTCGTACGAGAGATGTTGAAAAAGGCCCTTCGGACTTGTGCATGTTTCAAGGTTGACTCACCATACTGTCGCCTTTTCCAACCCTTTGGTTCGTGAGTGGTATTTACCTTTTAGAGTTATAATTTCCATGATTTGGATAAATGAGTTCGGTTCGTGGTGGACATCTGGAAGCCATTGCTGCTCATCAGGCTCGTGGTGTGTTCTGCTCCATTCTTCATGTACAGTACAGTACTGTAAGTACAGTTACACACTGCGGAGTATGTGATTAGAGGCTCATTTGTTGGATTGGCCTGATAGTGTGACAGAAGGATACAAATCTGCATTTCCACTCTTTCAACCCACATGTGGTTTTGTTAAGAGGACATAATACATTATCTTATAGCATGTTGTTGGTTTTTGCTCTAATTCATGGAATCCACATCAGCAAGCATTTACAATGGGACAGTTTTTATGTTCCCCAGGTTCTATGTTCCCCACTTACCTAAGGGTCATAGGGTTAGGATTTACGGTTTAGGGTTAGGTTTATTGTTGTAAGCAGGGAACACAGAACCTCTTTTGCATGGGTAAGTGGGAAACATAGAACCTGGGGAACATATGTACAGTCCCGTTTTCATATAGTATCTATGTATAGTATCATAGTATCTATCATCTATCTATCATCTATCTAAGTCCTGCAAAACACAGCACATAGTTAAGTTTTCACACAGCTACATAAAGACATGTATAAGTGTAGGTGAGTGTACGAAGCCAAGTTCCTCACAGGGGGAAGCGATCTGTTTAAGACCTTGAGTGTTCAACTTTACAGGTTCACATAGGGGAGCAACTGTTACGTAATGGCAGAGGCACGGCAAATGCTTCAATGTGGGTGTACAACAACCAGCCCTCCCCTTCACAGTGAGTGATGGAGTGAAAATGATCTGAGGCTGCGGGTGCCCTAGCTACGACTGAAAGGTATATCACAGCCAGGGGTTCCCAAACCTTTTCTTACAAAGGACCCCCATGCACGCACACACACACACACACACACACACACACACACACACACACACACACACACACACACACACACATGCACACGCACACACACACACACACACACACACACACACACACACACACACACACACAGTGAGATTTATTTTCGTCTCCTTTCCAATTGCCCGCCATGGCCTCCTCTGTGTTATATTACATGTGCTCCAAGGTTCACAAACAGAAACGGGGGTGGGGGGGGGGGTGCTTCAAGCAAAACTCATAAGGTCAAAATCCAATTTGGATAATTGGACTGAACTGATCCTACACCAAAGTATTTACCCTCCTAATCGGTGTGCTTACAAGTGTGCCATTGCACATACGTTAGTGAATCCATCTCGCTCTCCTCTTTTTCTATCAGCTTGCAGAGCTGATCAGTGATCAGACTTTCTATAGTCACATGGTCTAGTAGCTCTGGTCCATAGCTCCAATGCGTTTCATTTAGAGCTATGTTACTCTCAACTTCCGCCGTTCGTAGAGTGCAGACCAGCCTCTCCTCTTTAGCGTAAATAAAAATAACGTTTTACTCACCAAAACAAAGGCAGGTCGTGTCATTAGAAAGCCTACTTTCCTTAGTGGACGCACTCTGAGCCCCCCACCACACGTATAAACTGTACTTTTTGGCCAAAAGGGGATTTTGTTTCCACCGGGAAAAAAATACTTTGTTACTCCACTGCACCTTCTACCGATATTGCCCAGAATTGTCCCATAGAGAATATTTTTCCTCTGGTGAGGCCAAAAAGTACCGTTTTTACATGTGGTGGGGGGCTCAGAGTGTGTCCACTAAGGAAAGTAGGCTTTCTAATGACACACCCCGCCTTTGTTTTGGTGAGTAGCAAAAACGTTCTTTTTATTTACGCTAAAGAGGAGAGACTGGTCTGCATTCATGCGAGCGGCGGAAGTTGAGAGTAGCTCTAAATGAAACGCATTAGAGCTATGGACCAGAGCTAATGGTCTCGTAGCGATGTAGTGGCCAGATTTTCCTGATTGGCTGGCCTGATGGCCTCTAAGCCGAGAGACTAGCCCCATATGGCAAATGGGACACTATAAGCCCCACGGCCAATTTCCAATTTAGGCATTTAGCAGCAGGTGTTCTTAATCCAGAGCAATTCACAGTAAGCAAGAACAAAACATGGTAATACAACAAATAAAATACATAAAAAATAGTCATCAAGAATCATACGTACGCTAAGAACTGGCTAGGGCGAGTGCTACGGTAAGTACTACAGACTAAAATGGATTCTGAAGAGGTGGGTTTTCAGATTACGGTGGAAGATTGGGAGTGAGTCTGCAGTTCTGATAGCAATGGGAATTGCATTCCATAGTTTGGGAGAGCTCTCCTCTCCCCCACTGCACCATATGTCTAGAGAATAGAGACTGCAAACGCGACTACAGTATATGTAGTATACCAATATGCAAGAGAATGGAATGCAATTTTTGATTTTAAATTATTATTTTTTATTGTTTTTACTTGTCTTTTTCATCATCATCTTCTACCATTTTTCTGTCCTGTTTGTGTGCCTGCTTTCACTGTGTGTAATAAAAATTGATAACTGGAACTGGATCACACTTCAATAATTTAGCAAAAATATGCTCTATATCTTCCTCAAAGGATGTGAATAGCACGTTTTACCATCAGTCACTTAAATTCTTTCTTGTCACATAGCAGTTGTGGAGTTCAGTCCTGGCCGTTGGTCAGGCATCCAGCTGATAATATATCATTCAGACATTTGATCTCTGTACTGTTGGACTGCTAGGGATATTTCAAGGGTTCCAAAACATTTCAGGCACCTCCCGGCCAGATAGAACCCGGGAGGTGCTCCACTGAAGTTTGGGCATCTGCTTATCTCCACAGGTCATAAAATGACGTAGCCCACAGGAAGATGGTCTCCCGGTTTGCTATTTACGACCCCCATGCTCTCCTGTGCATTTTCCTATAAAGATGCATTTTTAGGGTGGTCCGACATTGACCTGCGGACACGGCCTTAGTCACTACAGAATTCATGTAATATTATATCACTTTGGATAGACCAATTCAACCGTTTCCCTGAACTGAATTTGGAGAGGGGAAAGCACTAACTTGGTCTTCAGTCACCATGTATTGTCTGTCTGCATGTCTTGCCTTAACCCTAGTGCTCTCTCTCTCTCTCTCTCTCTCTCCCCCCATTTCTCTCCATCATCTCTCACGTTCTTTTTCTCACAAACAGTCCTGTGTCTGTCACAGTGTTTAAGCAGTTTCTATAATAAGCCTTTGTCACTGCTTTAGGAAAAAATTGTTGCTGACTGCCAGTGGTGCCCAGCTGGATGTGAGAGAGGAAAGCCTTATACACAAAGCGTCAGATGGGAATTCCCGTAAGCTGTTAGGCCTTTTGAAGCCTGACTCCCCCCTATGGGATTCTAGAGTTCCAGGGTTAACAATAAGACCATTGAAATATGAACGTCTCTATTCAAATGCCAGTTCTCAATTATATTTCACTGGACAATAGTTTGTGAATGGTCTACACTACAGTATGTGACCATGGCATTACAACCAAATTATTCTCTATGTACCATGAAATACTGCATAATGAGAACCGGATCAGTTGATTTGAAGTGTGAAAAGCCAATCCAGACATGACAAATCACACAATAGATGGGTTTCTGTGCAAATAGAGCATAGATGGAACTCATCCTTCTAGTTTAAGTCTTAAGACCATAGAGTATTAAAAGGATAGAGACTGAACCGGAGCGATAGCCCCACGCCCCAGGGCCCAGCTATTCATTTCAGTGGAAGTTGCTCAGTGGTGTTTTGAAGCACCCAGAACAACGGTCAACTTCCAATGTTATAATTTTTTGGACACCAAAATTTGGTGCGGAAGTGCAAACAAGTGCTCAACGTTAAAGTCCAGCTGCACAGGGTTTCCTCGTGCTATATGCACGGACCCGCCTGCAATTCCAGCTTTGACCAGTAGGCTCGGCGGCTTCAACGTTGGCCAGCCGTTCTGGGGGCTTGGTTCTGACACGTTGGGACGGGAAGGCGATATCGACGGCAAGCGACGGAAGCTTATCTGTCGGTAGGAGTCTCACATGCCGACAAGCTCCCAGCGCTTTCAAACTGGCCGACAGCCGACCGTTTGTGCTGTCTGTCATCCAAACTTTACAAATCCTTATTCCTGGGACTGGGTACAGCTGGGTGGTGGTGGATGGGTTTTAGTACCCATGAAGGAATGTGTCCATTTCCTGCTGCATGTTTGTGGCAGGAAATTGATAGGCATCACAAACCACATGAATACTGGCCCACATCACTGAAAACTGTTCCACTTCTTGTTTGTTTCATGATTACATCAAATAAATATTATTAATTATCCAACATTTCAATGGCTGATGAAGAATTTTCATGTTTTAGCTGTAGTGGTGCTATGACTGACTATGAATTTGTGGGCCCAGGAGGGCACACCTTTCTATTTTTATTTTTATTTAACACTTTTTAATAACACTTCCAATTTCACTTGTTTATCCTGCATTAGTTCTCTCTCCTGATTGGATAATATATACAATATACATAGGATACACTATATACAATCAGATGATGTAGAGGTATTTAACACTTAATTTAACAATTAATTTAATTTAACATTTACAGTTTTTCACGATTGTTAACACACGGCATTCTCAAAACCTCACACACAAAATGCTAAACCCTGACTCCATTTCCATGATGACTCTTTGCCATCAAATCTCTTAACTGTTCCCAAAATGGAACTTGTGTTTTCATTTGGTACACACAGCCATATTTTCAAATGAAACACACATACCATTCATTGAGTACACACAACTAAGCATTGGCTACACACTACCAAGCATTTACAGCACAATGAAGTGAATTTTTTAAAACACAATCATAGAAATGGAACACACATGAATGACAATGACTGTGGAGAATGAGCCATTTCTCCTTTTGTAAAATGACTCCGTGTAGGCCTACTTTTTCATAGTCAAACATAAAACAGCACACAAATATGCAGCCGAAAAAATGTTTTATTTCATTTTTTTAATATTATTTCTTTTTACTGTAAACCAGCCTGCTCTGTGGGTTCCGTTCATATACCTTCTACCTCCAAGCTCGAAAAAAAATTGGAACAGAAAAATGTTCCAACCACAGTTGCCCGAATCTCATTAGATATGACCGTTCTCCTCTTCCTTCTCCTCTTCATCTTCCTCATCTTCCTCCTCTTCCTCTCCCTCCTCCCCGTCCTCCTCTCCCTCTCTGTCCACCTATACTCCTCTGCCACCTCCTCGTCCTCCTCTCACTCTTACCCTCATGCAGCCCTCTCCTTCTCTGGTTGTCGATCTCTTCAAGGTTCTCCATTGTTCAAGGCTCTCAAGTCCCTTTTATGCTGCAGTCCTGATTGCAATTGCTCACCAGATCTGAATGTTTAGAGATTTGACTATTTGTGTGTTGTAGGTTGATGATTGTATGATTGTATGATTGTATTGTGAGATTGTATGCAGTGTTGGGGAAGTTACTTTGAAAGCGTAGCTTGTAAAGCTACAAGTAGCTCACCATGGCAGTAGCTTGATCAAGCTACATAGCTACCCCTGGAGAGATGTAGCTTGTAAAGCTACAGCTACATGGAAAAAGTAGCTCAAAGTAGCTCAGCTACTTTTTATTTTTCAGCGTTAAATTGAGAATGTACATACGGGAGACCCCTCCTCCCCTCTGGGAGACCCCTCCTCCCCTCTGGGAGACCCCTCCTCCCCTCTACCCCTGCTCCCCCCCTGCTCCCCTCTGGGAGACCCCTCCTCCCCCTGCTCCCCTCTGGGAGACCCCTCCTCCCCCTGCTCCCCTCTGGGAGACCCCTCCTCTCACCCTGCTCCCCTCTGGGAGACCCCTCCTCCCACCCTGCTCCCCTCTGGGAGACCCCTCCTCCCACCCTGCTCCCCTCTGGGAGACCACTCCCACCCTGCTCCCCTCTGGGAGACCCCTCCCCACCCTGCTCCCCTCTGGGAGACCCCTTCCACCCTGTTCTGCTCTGGGAGACCCCCCCACCCTGCTCCCCTCTGGGAGACCCCTCATCACCCTGCTCCCCTCTGGGAGACCCCCCCACCCTGCTCCCCTCTGGGAGACCCCTCCTCCCCTCTGGGAGACCCCTGCTCCCCAAAATTGTAGCTTGTAACTTGAGTAGCTAAGCTACAAAAAATGACCCAAAAAGTAGCTGAGCTACTTGACGAGGTACACAAATATGAATGTAGCTAAAATACCACAAGCTACAGCAAAATGTAGCTAAGCTACGTAGCTCAGCTACATGTAGCTTAATACTCCCCAACACTGATTGTATGTGAGAAGTGTGTGCAACAACTGAACATTGTGTGTTGTGTTTGGACAACAAAGTAATGTGTAATTGACATCAGAGTGTAAAGAAGGAAAGTCAGAGTATAATGCAGATAAGGGAAGTTTTCAAATGTGTGTTAACAATTGTGAAAAACTGTAATCCCTGTTTTGCAATATTTCAAAAATATTGTGATACTGTTAAAGCAAAAATAATATCAAGGATCATTCTGAGGCTCTGTGGTCTGCAGGGGTGGATTCCGAAAGCAGTTTGGTAACCCAGTTCAGTCAGGACAACTCAAGAATGGATGAAATATATATTTATTGAATATAAAATGAGCAATATATTTATTATGGTTCGGCGATTAATTGGATCTGCTTTTTGAGGGGCACTAGCCCCTCCTAATACACAGGTTTAATGTTTGTCTTTAGTTCAATGTTTGTTTTGTAAACGCATTGACAATGAAGGGAAAATGTATGTCATAACTTGTCTCTATTGTTAATGGCGTTTAATGTTTGTGTTTGCACCGTTTGTTTTACATCACCATTACATCACCAGAGTTAGACTTTAATATATTAGCGCCCCTCACTTCACACGGGTGAACCAAAGAGACTCCTAAAGGCTGAATCCCCCGTACCTACTGTAAACAGCAGATCCAAAACGACAGGTGGTAGCTGGGGTGAGGACGCAAATTCTCATTGGCCGGAATGAGATGATGTATGATGATAAGAGCGCCCCTCACTTCACACAGGAGTGATTTTTTTATTCTTTAGCAAAGGGCTTAATCATTCATGTCAATCAGAGCCTGAAAAGGCCTATTGAAAACTGAAAGAATAGCCTAAACTTTTACTTTGAAGAGTTAAAGTTTAGGATCCGCGCCTATCCAGAGCTGCTTTCAAAAGTTTCATAATAGTGTGAGTGTACTGTGGGCTTCACAGTCACACCAGTAGGGGGAGATTCAAACAAATGAGAGCTACTGTTCTCTATTGAGAAGCAGTAGGCCTACCTGTATTTGTAGCCTACAAGTGAAGTTCAACAAGTAGGAATGATTGTCGTGATAAAATATTCTGCAGCCAAACAAAAGATTGATAGTTATTTCGGAGTACTTGAGTATCTTTCCTGTTGTGTTCCATTTGTTTCTTGCTCTTATATTGTTTGTTGTTTCATCTTTGTTGGAGCAGAGCTAGGATATGTGGGTTTGAGGTTGCAGATAATATATCCAGTGTGTGCACTAGTCTCATCTATGGTCTCATCTAAACTCACTCCATATTTAAAGTTCTGTGTTAATAGAGGGTGGACCTATATTGACACAGCTGATCTAGCATACAAAATGCATAATGAAACAGTACTGGCCAGAATGTACAATGTATGTGAATGCTAATGTAGCCTATGCTCTAGTGTTGACTAGAGCTAAACAAGACAAGATAAGAGAGCTGATTCTGGATCCAGGCCAAAACACAGCGAGTGATAGGATCCACATGAAATGCATCAATTCTGCAACACAGTTTCAGGATGTTTCATCATGTGCTCTGAAGGTTTTTCATGGATGAAGGTTTGTTTGTGCTGGATGTCAGCCAATATGAGAGTGTTTCAATCCATGCATACATGATGTGAGTAGATAGAGTAGATAGTGAGTGATAGATGTAATGAATTCAAGCTTTTATACAAGTCAAAATAAAGTCAAACATTATACCGATGCATGTTTTTTAATTGAATGCCCAGATGCCTTTTCCATTGGATGTTAGTACATCCTCTTTTCTATAAGCAACTCATTTCCCACAAATTCCCTTGCAGTAGCTACATCTGCTAGCAATGCCTTTAATGCATACTAATGCATTTACAGTGCAGAACATACAGTACACTGAGTACAGTGCAGACTTTTTAAAGATGGCTAACTGTATTATAACACTGAAATGGAGAGTAGTCAACTTGAAGAGCTCACTATTCAAAACAGCTGACTAATACATTGGATTGGTAACAACTTTGAAGTGACAGGAATCTTGTCACTTCAAAGTCAAATTATCAAATCAAATCTTGACATTATTTTTAATGCATGCATACTATGTTACATGATAAAATAACAAATATATTTGTTTGTTTGTTTCCTTGCTTGTGTAGTAATTAAGTATTATAATGTATTGAACTATCCGGGCATTAGATCCATAGTATCAATTTAAATGCTGTTTTAATACTACAGGAATAATCATACTGAGCATTTAATTTTCAATGTAAGGTTAAATAACTGCTGTATGCAATTATGTATCTTGACTTAAAATGGGAGTTATCCTGTTAACACATTTAGATAGTATATAGCCTTAATGTACTGTATGTGAACCCTAAAACTGTACACTTGAAGTGACAAGATTATATACTGTAAATGAGTGCATGAGCAGCTCCATATTTAGAACCATGAATGAATAATATCTCTGTTCCAGGAGGTAAACAGGACATGTTTAGCGCAAAGTTACCTGCGTTGACGAGCCTGTGATTCAATCAACTGAAAAAGCACCGCATATTTCTCCACTCTGCTTTGATCAGCCCCTAAATTAAATCAAACTGCCTTGTTATATAATTTTATGTACTGAACCTAGACAGCTGCGGGCTAACCATTAGCCTAAAGCGGAATTCTCGGCCAAGGGCAATTTTAGGATTTGGTCATCAGGCAGAGGCTCTGATCCACTACTGCTACATATAGACACCAATACTTTGCTGAGAGCTGAATTAATTTTGCTTGACAAATTAGAACTTGATATATCCCACAAGTTTTATATCTTCATCCTGTTTGCTCTGTTGAAGTAAGTGAAGAACGGTGGCGAAAACAAGAAAATTGGATTGCTGGAAACTTCACATGGCTCCAATTAAATCAGACACTTTGGAAAACAGGAAGTACTGAACAGATGGGAGGATATTGAAAGTTTGTGAAAAAAAAGACGAGTGGAATGAACTGACAAGAGATTCTTTGTGGTGATTTTGGATCTGCCCTGATTTGAATTCATATGGTGTCTGGAGTTAAGGTTTTTACTTGCATTAACTACATGGTCTTCAAAAGGGCCTAACAGCATATTAGAACGGACAACTGTGGCACTCAAAGAAATTACATTTCGTCATGTCACAAAGTGGTCAAGACATAAACCTCTGTCTGTATGATGGCCCATGGCTGACCCCCACCCCGGGACATAAAGGACTAGCCTGAGGCCTGAACCTCTGAAGAGAGGGCAGCAGCAGGGAGGCGGAGATGAGGCCGTTTGCCTCCTGGTTAACTAGACATGTGATTAGCTTTGCTGCTGGCTACTTACTAACTTAGCTGCCCTGCAGTCATTCTGTCAGTCTCTCAGGGGAATAGGAGCTGGACTAGCTGCCAGAAGCCATGACAAGGTAAGCTAATAAATTGACCTCTAGAGTGACGACGTTGGAAGGTTGTGTCAACCGTATATTACTGTTTATTCAAGTCTGAAACCCTTGGCTTGTATTGATTGTTTTATGAATGATAGTACATAAATACAACTGCTATACAGCTACTGTACCGTCAGTTGTGTTCAACGGGCTCCAGGTTGTGTTGTTTGCACAATTTCAGCTGTGAGAAGCATCCCCTTCTCATGTGAAAGGGAATATATGGACTTATAGGAGACTTTGGTGTAAAATCTATGTTTTGTTAGGCTTTGGTGGCTCTGAAACTTCAGGAGTTTGAGTCTGTAGTTTGCTAAATAAAATATAAGAAAGAATAGGATGAAGTTCTGTTGAACCCAGAGCATGGCAGACAATCATTGACATAACTTTTTTCCAAGATAAGGTGCCATATATCATTTTTAGATAGATTCCCTTTTGAAATAAGTACTATTTAAAGCAATTGCACATACCTCAGTTGTCCCATACCGGAATTAAATGACAAACAGTACACACCCTCTGTGCAAATACTTAATGAGACCATGTGTGCACTTGGCACTGCACTTCCATCCTTGGGTGTGTGAACTTGGGAACATTGCTTGCAAATAGATGTAGCCAAATATGCATTAGCTGCCATTTGTAAATCACACCCGTGTGAAGTGAGGGGCGTACATTTTCCCTTCATTGTCAATGGCATTTAATGTTTGTGTTGCCACAAATTTACATCATATTTGGCGGACATACAGTATATGACCTAATTTCTCCTTTCATTGTCAATGGCAAATATGAGACATGTGGAGACAAAAGCTGTATATAGGAGGGGCTAGTGCCCCTCAAAAATGAGATTACTGCATCGTTTGACCATTATGTTCATTGTGTGTGACTGTGATCATTGTTCATGTGATCATTAAATTGTGTGTGTGTGTGTGTGTGTGTGTGTGTGTGTGTGTGTGTGTGTGTGTGTGTGTGTGTGTGTGCGTGCGTGCGTGCGTGCGTGCGTGCGTGCGTGCGTGCGTGCGTGCGTGCGTGCGTGCGTGCGTGCGTGCGTGCGTGCGTGCGTGCGTGCGTGCGAGGAGTTGGTGTTTGTCTACATGGGTAGCAGTGACATCATCTTCTCCTAAATTTATGTTTTGTCCTGATGGTTAAATGTCCCAGACTGCAGACATGTCATTCATCTACATTAAGTCAGTAGCAGATCTTGAGACCATCCAAATTGGGCAATTTTGCTTGATTTTAGGTTTGCACGATATTGATATTTAGCAAAATATTTGGCAAAAACAATCACACCCATGTGAAGTGAGGGGTGCTCTTATCATCGTACATTATCATACATCATCTCATTCTGGCCAATCAGAATTTGCATCTTCACCTTCGTCTTCAATGTTTGTGTTACGCAATGTTTCTGTTTACACAAACACTCAAAATTGTCCATTCATTGTGTTTGTGTTAGGACAAAGTTTGTGTTTACACACGCACTAAAAGCTGGAAATAGGATGGGCTATCACCCCTCAAAAATATCAGGATTATTTTGCTGATAACAATTTTACAGATAGCCTATTGCATTTTTAAGTAAACTAGATCGGTGCCCTTTGGGTGCCGGCCTATTAGGCACAATGCCATAGGCGAAGTCAGGAATACAGACAGACACAGCCATTACTGGGGGGGGTTTAGGCCTCTCCAATGTCTGGCTTTCGGAATTACGTCATGTGGCAGCTAAGTCTATGGCTTTTTTAATATTTACAAAATGAATTCATTTTTATAAACTTGCAAAGCTGATCAATGATAGCCCCAACTAGTAGCGATGTGGCGATGTAGTACCCGAGTGGAATATTAGTGGCGACACAAGCGCTGAGTCCCATTGTAACAATGGATTCTATCTCAATGGGATAGTTCCAATATTTGGAACTATGCGTGTGTGCGTGTGCGAGGAGTTGGTGTTTATCTACATGGGTAGCAGTGACATCATCTTCTCCTAAATTGATGTTTTTTCCTGTTGGTTAAATGTCCCAGACTGCAGACATGTCATTCATCTACATTAAGTCAGTAGCAGATCTTGAGACCATCCAAATTGGGTATTTGCCGTGCACGCACGCACACACACACACACACACACACACACACACACACACACACACACACACACACACACACACACACACACACACACACACACACATACACACACACACACACACACACACACACACACACACACACACACACAGACACACAAAAAAAGCCTAAAAGTTGCTACATTTTGTTATTATTATGCTCCCGATTTCAGGAGATTTCAGTGTCATTACGTCAGTTCGCCATGATGGATTTATGGCTTTCACTACGTCATCCACGTCACTGGCCATAAGAGGTTTTTAAGGTAAATAACCCGGCTGTTTTAGTGCTGCTGGGATGAGTTCAATGATAGCCCCAACTAGTAGCGATGTAGTACCCGAGTGGAATATTAGTGGCGACACAAGCGCTGAGTCCCATTGTAACAATGGATTCTATCTCAATGGGATAGTTCCAATATTTGGAACTATGCGTGCGTGCGTGCGTGCGTGCGTGCGTGTGCGAGGAGTTGGTGTTTATCTACATGGGTAGCAGTGACATCATCTTCTCCTAAATTGATGTTTTTTCCTGTTGGTTAAATGTCCCAGACTGCAGACATGTCATTCATCTACATTAAGTCAGTAGCAGATCTTGAGACCATCCAAATTGGGTATTTGCCGTGCACGCACGCACACACGCACACACACACACACACACACACACACACATACATACACACACACACACACACACACACACACACACACACACACACACACACACACACACACACAAAAGCTAAAAGTTGCTACATTTTGTTATTATTATGCTCCCGATTTCAGGGGATTTCAGTGTCATTACGTCAGTTCGCCATGATGGATTTATGGCTTTCACTACGTCATCCACGTCACTGGCCATAAGAGGGTTTTAAGGTAAATAACCCGGCTGTTTTAGTGCTGCTGGGATGAGTTCCTTGGATGTCGTCATGCAGGTAACCTTGACCAACCTTAAACCTTCCTGGTTGTTAAACAAACACCCAGGATGTTTGCTTAACAGGCAGGTTAATACGTACTGCCTTTATCACATAATGGGACCATTGCCTGTCTAGTGGTGGTGGATGCTGATGGGTATTTTGATAGATGTAAACCTGTGAGAAAAACTAGAATGGAGAAAGACCAAATTAATCAATAGTATTACCTTCTAAAGTCAAATAGTAAGAATCAGAAAACCCTTTAAAAATCCTTAGCCAACCAGGCAATGAAGAAAACCTTAATAGACCCAAAATAGTAATTTAGACGACTCCAGAATGAATGCACACGACACCGAGAAATAAAAGAAAGATAAATTTAGTGAATAATATTCAGTAAAATGATGTTGCAAAGATTCAGGAAGTTACAAAGCATTATAGTCCATGTTACAAAATATCTGTTTCCCTTGAATAATGTCTCTAGCACTTAAGATGCAAATGGCGTCACAGTTGTTGTTATTACAGTAGTTCATTGGATGAGAGAGTCCACAGTGAAGGATGACATGGACTGACGTGGCGGATGTTGCGGACCCTGGTTGGTCCGGCGAAGCGATGATGGTGGTGACATCGAGTCACAAGACCTAAACTAGGGAGGTCACGTTGTAGCTGGAAGACACCGCTGCTGCAGCAACCTTTAATTGGTGTGGTTGACCTTAAAACGTGTATTGTCCCAAGGAGTCCCTACCGGTGTGGTTTGGGCTTTAGACAGCCTAAGTTCACCTAGTGACCTAACATTTCCCTGCTAGCAGGCAAACACGTTCATTCAGCTCTGTTTTCATACCAAGGGCTGGATAACGAGGCTACTGTAGCAGGCTTTAAAAAAACCATTGTCCAGCAGTATTAGAAGTTTGCTGAGTGGGCTCAGAGACATTAAGATGAAGTAGAGTCTGGATCTACACCAATGACAAACAAATCTGAGTAATTTGTTTGTCATTTCCGGTCACGAACATATATTTAGAAATATTTTTAGAGCTTATTTTTATTTCCATTTCTGCTAGAAAGCAGAAAACTATAATATGTTTAGGTGATTTCTATTTATATTAGGATAAATGTGTGTGACTGTAAGGAAGGAGGCTTCACGCTTCGCTTTATATTTTACTCGTGATCAGAGCCTCCGTTCTCCATACTGTAGGACGGAAGCATTTGAAAATTGCGAGAGGCAACAATCTGGCCTCGCGAGACTACACCCATATAGGCAGGACCATGGCCACATGTTACCTACTAGTTAATATTATGACCATCATCATCACAAGGTTTTGGGTCACAAAAGTGATATATATATTTATCTTTTTATCCCACTTTTACTGTAGCCCATCAGAATTCCGTGTGGCAGGTTCTGGTCCTCCTGATCTCATGATGATGCGTGACAGCGTGGCTAAGAAGTTGGACCTGTCTAAGCTCACAGACGAGGAGGTCCAACATGTCTGGGATGTCGTGCAGCGAGACTTTGACCTGAGGAAGAAAGAGGAAGACAGACTTGGGTAAGATGAATCCAAAACACTCGTCGTTTGATATTTATTTTACATAAAGATCTGTCTGTCAAGAAAATGAACAAATATAGATTCTAAGGCCCAATTTCTGCATCGTCGTACGACAGTATGATAATAAAAGCTGATCTGTGAGTTAAGAATGCATCACATCGGGCACGGTGGCACAGTTGGTAGTGCTGTCGCCTCACAGCTAGAAGGTCCTGGGTTCGATTCCCGCTGGGGACGCTGTGGGCACTGGCGGCGTGTTCCCTCCTCCGCGTCATCAGTGCCCATACCCGAGGCGGGGGTTGGCGATAGGGCCTTTCTGTGTGGAGTTTGCATGTTCTCCCCGTGTCCCCTAGGGTAGATACCCTCACAAAAACATGCCGTAATCCTGGTCTCTAAAACTACCTCCCCCTGGCCAGCCGGGGCGCCTGATGGAGGGGAAAGGAACTGGTCGGAATAACGTGTCCCTTCCACACGCTACGTCCGGCCGGGGAAATTCCCATCTGTCAGGTGAAAAGAAGCAGCTTGGACTCCTCATGCATAGAAGGAGGCATGAGGTCAGTCCGCTGCCCCCCCCAGGTTGGCAGAGGAAGTGTAGCGCCCAGGATTACATTAGATAATTGGCACTGGGTGAAAAGAAAACTGGGTTACAAAATCGTGGGATAAAAATTTAGGAAAAAAAAAAGAATGCATCACATCACGCCAACTCGGCTGCTGACAAATCATGACAATAAACAATTAATTAAAAAGAAGAAAAAAAGGGCACGGTACACCTTTTTTCTAATTATTTGTTCGGCCCAATTTATTTAGTTTATTGTCATGATTTGTCACCATCCGTGTAGGGCCAGGCTTTGTCCGAGGCTTACATGTCTTTAAATAAATACTTTTTGAAACGTTTATGGGAAAAGAATATTGGGAAATTATCTTCTCGTCGTCATGAAAGGGGGCGGGACTGCAACACTCTATAATATGCACTGTGCAACCCACAGTATGGCTTTCGTTAGTTTAGTCCATGGGTTTTCAACAGGTGGTCCGTGGACCACTGGTGGTCCGTGAAGGTATTGCATGTGGTCCCTGACGCATTTGTATTTTAATTTATTGTATTGACCACAAGTTGAGAAACAATGCAGTAAATGACGTGGTGACATATGATGCCGCGTCGATGTTGTCAGTTACTGGGAAGTCGGACGTCAAGAACTTCCACAGAAAAGGGAGGTAGAATCTCAAGGGAAACTGATCGACTGGTTCAGTCATCATTATAAGGAAATGTGCCCATAATGAATTGCATGTGTCTGCTCATATCCCCCCTCCCAACACAACAGTGGTCCCCAAGTTGATTCTCAGTCAGGGTGGTGGTCCGGGGTCCCTGGTTCAGTTGAAAACCCCTGGTTTAGTCTAGTCTCTCTTGTTAATCATCCATCCTTGTTTATTGACCATTTCTGTGATATGGCATTAGAAGTGAGGGATTATCAGAGAAATGAGTGAGTGAGTGAGTGAGTGAGTGAGTGAGTGAGTGAGTGAGTGAGTGAGTGAGTGAGTGAGTGAGTGAGTGAGTACGTGCGTGCGTGCGTGCGTGCGTACTGTATGTGCGTGTGCATGCAGGCATGTCTGTGTGAGATTTAAGAAAGTTGTCAGTTCATGAAGGAATTGTTACGTCATGACAACATCGCTGTTGGAAAACAATTCTTCAAAGCCTTTCTTGCTCAAACAAGATATGTTGGATCCAACTGGAAAGTAGCTGGGATAAATCTTTAGGTTTGCAGTCTGGGAGAGTGCAATGCTGTGTATCTCTGTGTGTTCAATAATCCAATTTAAATTAGACTTGTTTAATTTAAATGAACTAGGGGATACAGATTTTTTCTAATGAGTCAAGCATTACAGCTAGCACAAGGTCACAGTTTAGACCTATGGGTCATATTAATAATGACCCTAACACAACAAATGTGTACAGTACCATCTATGAGTGCATGTCTACAAGTAGTATACACAACTAGATAAAGTGCCAATCGGCACAGGTCTCCACCAGGGCAGGTCAGGTTGTGGCCTCATGGTGGCGCTATAACAGGCTGTTGAGGAAGATTTGGGCCGGAGGTTGGTGTTGGAGGGATGCAGGTACAATGTTTTTGTTTTGCACAAAGCGGCCTCCTGGTGGCGCTATAACAGGCCGTTCTGGAAAGTTTGGGGCAGAGGTTCATCGTTGGCATCCAGGGAGTGTGTGTGCAAAATTTGGCATCGACCGGTTGTGTGTGTGTGTGTGTGTGTGTGTGTGTGTGTGTGTGTGTGTGAGTGCATGACACGACTTGGCTTGTTGTAGCGCCACCATCAGGCTGTTGAAAACTGTCAAGTGGCATTTCTTCCTCAGCCTAGTGGGAATATGCGTGCACAGTTTCATCGCAATCGGACGCTGCGTTGAGGAGTTGTGGCGATTTGTACAAAGCGGGCTACTCCTGAAAAGTGTAGGAGCCAATCGTGGCCAATCAGGATGGAATATGAGAAATCAAAAAAACCTGTCTTGATCACATGACTATGGAGATCATGTGTACCGATTTGCGTGAAATTTGGATAAAATCTGAAGGAGTAATAATAGAAAATGTGTTTTACATATGTCGGCCTCCTGGTGGTGCTATAAAGAGCAGATGTGAAAAATTCCAGGCAAAGGTTTTTCCTTGGCCTCTAGGGAGTTGGCATACAAAGTTATCCACAGATCCGTGCAGTTAGAGGTAAAAACACTTTTGGGCCAGTTATAGCGCCACCTTGAGGCTGAGTTGAAATTTTTCATGTGGCATTTCGTCCTCGGCCTAGTGGGAATGTGGGTGCACAATTTCACGGAAATCACGCGATGTGTTCATGATTTGCAGCATTTTGTTTGAAACTGAGCACTCCTGTGAACTTTGGAAGCCAATGTTAACCAATCAGGATGGAGTCTGAGAAATCTGAAAGAGCCGTTTCGTTGAATGGCTCTAGAGAGACTGTGTACCAATTTGCGCGATGTTTGGACAAAATCTGTAGGTGTACTGTGCAAAAACTTGTTTTGCAAAAAGCGGCCTCCTGGTGGCGCTATAACAGGCCGTTCTGGAAAGTTTGGGGCAGAGGTTCATCGTTGGCATCCAGGGAGTGTGTGTGCAAAATTTCGACCGGGTTAACGGTGGCCGAGATTAGCTGCTCACGGACACACGGACGGACGGACACACGGACACACAAACGGACGGACGGACGGACGGACGGAGTGCAAAACATACTCTCCCCACATGCCTTCGGCCTGGTGGAGACAATAATACTGTATAGCTGCTTGATGACAGAATCAGAAATGGACAGTGGTAGGCCTATGTAGTAACTGTACTGTACTTAATTACAATAAAAGGTATTTTTACTTTTACTAGAGTACCGGTACTTCAGATTTTCAATACTTTTATTTCTAATTTCAAATCCAAACATTTTACTTTTAGTCCACTACATTTATTTGCAAACTTTAGTTACTACTGTGTTTTTGATTATTATTACAAAACATACATTAACCACTTCAGCACTTTATATACTTCTCAAGCTCACAACTGAGTCAGGGACATATTCTACGTAGACAGCAAAATCCTGTGTTAACTGGGTGTACAAATGTATTTGTTACTTTTCAGTACATTTGTACGGTCTCAGATAAATGTGTACGGTCACAGATAAATCCTGAGGATTTGACTGTGTAGCAGTGTGTACTGTGTACACACATACACACATACTGGTTCAGTGAACCAAGAAGAACGCAGCCTGTTTTTGAGTCTGACCACTCGCTCACATTAAACAGTGAGACAGGAATCACATGAGCCTTGGAAGCTGTGCGTGTAATGCCACCTAATTGGTTCAGTCCCAGGAATCTGCTGTTTCTATTCCCTTTCAGACAGATTTTATAATTCATCGGTTTCACTTTTTCAGCATACTGTACAGTCTATGCTGTGTGCTGTATGTTGACCTAATTATCTTTATTCATGGTGAATTATGGTGGGAACTAGGGTAAAAGAAAGAAAGTCATCATTTTTCAGCAGAATATTTACTTCATGTATACATAAGGGGAAAGAAATAATCACCAAATGGAAAGGTGCGTTCATGCATCTTCTGGGCAGCATTAAGGTGCAGAGCCAATTCCATGACAATCTATCTGGAAAGAAGTCTCTGTCGTTTTGTTTGGGACCAGTGTTGGACTGACCAAGCGAACGGTCAACCAACCGACCAACCAATCGACATGATCATCCTTAAAGCCATGCACCGCAAGTGGGGCTAAAAATGTCAAAATTAATATAGAAATAAACTGCTCTAAAATTGAACAACCTTTTGAAGGCCGCCAGCCCCTCCAATGCCTGGCTTTCGGCATTACGTCATGTGGCAGCCTTTTAATGTTTGTTTAGAGCACTTAAAACAAACATACCAGCCCCTCACTTCACACTTCAAGTCCTAACCGAACATGATTGTATCCAGGGTTTTGTACTGTACACTACAGTATGCTTTTTGTTGATATTTTATTATTACTTGCACAAGCAGAGCGCGCAAGTAATAATTTCGCCCAGTCTCTTTCGCCGTGACAGCCAACCCGCCATTTTATGTTTATGCAAAAAAACATAAAATCTGTGCCTGTTTTGCTGGGACCAGATTACACAAATGACCATATGTCTTACGTCATCATTGAGAGCTAGTCATACGTATACTATATACATAATCAGTAAAAATAGAATAGCAAATTGTGCCTGATCTGCTGGGACCAGAGTACGTGGTGTGTATATGTATGACTAGCTCTCAATGATGACGTAAGAAATATGGTCATTTGTGTAATCTGGTCCCAGAAAAACAGGCACAGATTTGATGTTTTTTTGCATAAACATAAAATGGCGGGTTGGCTGTCACGGTTTTTGGCGCAAAGTAACCACAGTATACCGCTAATCAACTTACAACTACAACCATATTTCTTACGTCATCATTGAGAGCTAGTCATACGTATACTATATACATAATCAGTAAAAATAAAATGGCAAATTGTGCCTGATCTGCTGGGACCAGAGTATGTGGTGTGTATATGTATGACTAGCTCTCAATGATGACGTAAGAAATATGGTCATTTCTGTAATCTGGTCCCAGCAAAACAGGCACAGATTAGATTTTTTTTTTGCATAAACATAAAATGGCGGGTTGGCTGTCACGGTTTTTGGCGCAAAGTAACCACAGTATACCGCTAATCAACTTACAACTACATACTCTATATAGTATATGTATATGTATACGTATGTCTTACGTCATCATTTATACTCATGGTAAAGTATCTATCATCTCCGACTTCTGCAATTATGATAATAGGAGATTTCAATGAAGACCATAATACTGAGAAAGATAGAAGTATAAAGACCTACATGTCAAGATTAGGCTTTAAACAATTAAATACAAATCCAACTACAGATTACGGAAGTATTTTAGATCATGTATATTTTAACAAATGTGAAAGTATTATTACAGAAATTGAAGTTAGAGACACATATTACTCTGATCATGATTTAGTATTAATATCACTATAGTCCAAGAAGAAATACATTGAAAACAATTGACAATTTACAATAAGTAATACAATAATTATACTGTATAATATATTTTAATTCAGTTTATATTTAAAAAAAAATCATCACATATCAATGATTTATTTTTCTTTGAAAAACTAAAAAGGGATCTAGAATATATCTACATCGATAAAACTGTATTTCTTATATAGATAGAAACTTGAACCATACTTAATAATGCTAGGTGTTTATATGCATAAAGTAGGTAGGTAGCAAATAGTTACATCTAATAATTATACATTTCAAACGTTCCTTCACAGAGATACTGAGATTTGACAGTTTACAGCGGTCGAAAGTACTTGCGCACTCTGCTTGCGCACTAGTTGGCCATTTATGGCCTACTAGTGTGCAACAAGCAAGTATGCACTCGACAGAGTGCAGTTCTAGTTTGTATTATATTGTTAGACTTATGCTGTTCTACCTGGTAAATAATTGCATTCAGGTGTATGACCGAGCATGATTAGAAATAGTACTTTCGGTTCGCATGATACAACTGGATAACTAACCTGCAATCCATTTCATTTGAACAACCCTCTTGTTGAAAGTGTGTCCGTTGATTTCATCTGTTTGAAAATGTGCATGTACACTGAAGCACATGATTGGACCGCACCAGACCACTGTAACAAACCAACAGCAGACAGACCAACCACACGTGTCTCCCATGGGAGACAGTCTGGTGGAGGGGAAGAGATGGACAGATGAGGGAGGGAATTTCCTTCTTGTTTGGTTGTGTTTACAGTACAAGCCAGACAACTTGGTGTAGTTATAGATTCATATCTACACATCAAGTCAATATCAATCAATATAACAGCCTAAATGAGCCTATATTATTTCCATCTTCACAATATAGCAAGAATCAGAGGATTAATGTCCAAACGAGAGTTAGAAAAACCTTTATCTACAGTAGGTTAGACTACGTGGGACATTGAGGTCTTCCAAAAAGCATCAGACATCAGGCAGAGCTTATTAAAATGGTTACTACATATACTGGGCTGGCAAGGTTTCATAAATCAACTCAGGTGCAGAAACACATAGACACATAGCAATGCAGATACAGCAACACAGATGCTGCAACACATTCTTCCTTTAAACCAGACATAACTGACTTATTTTAACTTCCCTATACACTGGTTGCCTGTCTGTTTTAGGTTAAGATTTCTGCTTTATTTTCCGTAGTGACAGTGAGGGAGACAAGAGGGGTCTGAGAGAGAGAGGGTGTCACGGCCCCTGCCAGTGTCCTGTGTGTGTATTTTATTTGTGTTAGTCTGTCTGTGTGTGAGCATGTGTGGGCGTAGTCTTGGTTCATGGCTTTCCAGATTGGCACACCTGGCTCTGATCATCTAATCTCACTCACCTGCCTGCCATCTTCTCATCACCACCACTCCATAAAAGCCCTGGTTTCCACGCTGCCAGATAGTCCCACAGTTCTCTGTGCGGTAACACTTCTAGCTGTTATTTCCTAGTGACAATTATTCCTAGTGTTTTTGCTCTACTATTGCTTTGTTCCAGTGTTTTTTGCTTTTTGTCTTTGGTTTTTTCCTTCTGCTTCAGTTGCCTGACTGTTTGCCTGCCAGCCTACCCACCACCCCAGCTCCTGCTAACTTTCTAAAAAGTAGCCAATCTACAAGCTCATTTTGAAAAGTTGCATATCTACAAGCTCATCATTTGTTTCAATAAACACCCTTGGACTTTGCCCTCCTTGTCGTGTCTGCATTTGGGTCTGCCAGTTTGGTTAAACGTGACAGAGGGAATGACAAGCACTCAAGCAGCAAAGTGCCTATTGGGTTGGATTCGAACCCGACCCAACTGTGGGAAGGGAAGGATTGCAGCCAAATCTGTGGTATGCACGTCTCCTAACAGGTGGGCTACTGGGGCACCCCCGCCCATTACTGATTACATTGAAGGCACTTCATGGCCTGGCCCCTAATTACATGTTGCGTTATGAACCCTTTACAAGCCTGTGTGCAGCATGAGGTCCAGGATGGAACTTGCTGGTGGTTCCTGAGTCAAGGCTGAAGAGAAAACGTGATGGTAACTCAATGGCAGGGCTCCTCATGACTATGGAATGTTTAATGTTTTGATAAGAACTTAAAAGATACTGTGAATAGTGAGGTACTGTGACAACTATCAAGATGATAATTAGAGGTTTGTGATCAGAAGAATGGCAGTAGCCTCTCTCTCTCTTTCTCCCATTTGTCTCATTTAGATTTCTCTCTCCCTCTTCCTCTCTCTCTCTCTCCCTCCCTCCCTCCTCCCTTTTTGAACTGGTGAATCAGAAAAGGCTTTGAGACCAGGAAAACGGTTCATCACATACAAACAAATTCAAAGCATAAGTGGAGAATAGAACATCTGATGAGTTCAATGAAATGTGGATAGGAGAAACAGAGACAGAGAGACAGATGTGGTTAGAGAGGAGAGGCAGTGACAGAAAAAAAGATACAGATAGCTCTGGAGTAGAGACAGAAAGATGAATGTGGCTGGAGAGAAGAGACAGAAAGAAAGACAGACAGATGTAGCTGGAGACGAGAGACAGAGACAGATGTGACTGGAGATGAGAGACAGAGAGGCAGATGTACTCTAGTTGGAGAAGAGAGTGGCTGGAGAGAAGAGACAAAAAGAAAGACTGAGAGACAGAGAGACAGATGTGGCTGGAGAAGAGAGACAGAAAGATGGACAGAGAGACGGATGTAGCTGGAGGGGCGCAGACGTTGCTCCAACTTGCAACAGTCTGACACATGCAACAGTCTGACACATGTGTGACTGGTTAAGACTCACTTGTGGCTCCCGTCATGCGTTGCCGGTTAAGACGCATGCGTGGCCGGTTAAAAAAAAAAAGAGTGTCGGACTAATGCCTGTTGGACTGTTAGTACGTTGGAAACAAACACATGCACCCGTAGCTGGAGAGGACAGACAGTTACAGATCGTGGCAACTTCAGTCTTTCTAGGCCTTTGTTCCAGGTCAAAGTTCTTTGTCGGCTGTTTGTGTTCTGTTTCAGAGGAGGACCAATTGTTTGTTGCTTGGCCAGTGTCGCTGTTGTCTTTGTCCAAGGCCTCTGGAATCTATAAATAGATGGTGAAGACTTTGAACTCATGTGGTTTCATGTTTAAAAACTGTCACGCCTCGATGCTGTCAAGCCACAGACATGTTGGATGGTAGGAGGCAAAACAACTTATTTTGAAAATGATGACATTTTCCTCTCCTAACCTCAGTAGAATAACTCTGTGGGATCATGTTCCTGTGCATAATTTCCAATCAGAAACCTTTACCTTGACACACGGTGCGATGTCAGTACAACATTTACACATGACCGCAGGAGGAACAAGCACATGGATGCAGTACTCAGCTTACAGTCTAACATGAAACTTAAATACTTGAACTTACATGTAGATATTAGACTAATGCACAATGGTAAATTACTCGAAGATGACATCTCGTTATAAGTCGTATTTGAGTACTCATAGCTTCAGGGTGTCTTGTGTTCTCTTGGCCTCTACTAGGTTATGCAATGAAATGAAATCGTATTAATTTACTTTGAGGTTCTTAACCACTTGAACCATATAGTGTCCCTAATCTGGACACCAAAGAGACAGAAAAACGAGGGGATAGTATTGACCGTTGGGTGGATCCCGGTAAACAAGACAATTGTACAAAAATAGAATCCAAATAGAATCAAAATGATATGAATTTAAATAAGGATATACAATGTGAGTTGAGCGGTGTACAACATGTGCGACAAGTATTTTTCGGTTTTCTGGCCTTTTGAAAAACACATAACTAATGTTGAGTTTTTAAGTGATCTGGACCGCTCTCTACTTCTATTGGGAAAATGTGATTCAGATATTCAGAGAACAAACCCTGCATGCTTTCACTTATCTGCTTGGAGCATGATCCACAAGTGTCTGTATACTCTTTATATCAGTGCCTCATGTTCTGCCTGCTTTCCCTCAGTGTGAAACACTAAATGCTAAAATGTTCAGACTACAAAGTTCATTATCAACCTCAAAATCACACAAAAATTATAACTGTAAACATTCGTAACGAATGTGTCTTTAGAAGCACAGCAAGTCTTACCAAGTACAGTATGATTCAACAAAGTAAATCAAGAGTTGGAGATGTGTACAGTGTGTGGTTTTTATTATTACAGCTATGTGATTAAGAGAGACTTGGAGGAGGTTGTGTTAGACCTGCCAGTGTGAATGCTGTTTGTTTGGAGAGTCTGACTGTTATTTATGACAGGATGATGTTGTTACCTTTAAAAATGATGGTTTATATACAGATTACACAACAGCATTGGAGTCACTGAACCTGAATCATAATTTTTGTATGAAAACATGGTCTCCTCCAAAGGCAGCACATTTCCACTGCAATAAGATGTATGTGTTTTTATTGGTAAATAAATAGCTTGGTTGAAAAAGCATAGACAGACTCACAGCTAGATATGAAGTCAGATCCTGTCAAGTCATATTAGTTAATTGCTTCCTCCTACACTTGAGGATGAACCTGCTTTATGTAACTGTCTCTCTAAAAACTGCTACGGCCAAAGATTTAACCAAGAAGCCGTAACTTAACCTTAACCGTGCTTAATGTTATAGAACTGTGGGCCTCCGGAAGCCATTATCTTTATATGGTTTTAGGTTTTGCGTGCGTGCGTGCGTGCGTGCGTGCGTGCGTGCGTGCGTGCGTGCGTGCGTGCGTGCGTGCGTTCAGAGCAGATCTCCATGTATGGGAGCAGACAGCAGCAGTCTGGGTGAATGTCTGGCTCCTGCAGGATTATTCAGCTAAACACTGCAATTCCTGCTCATAGGTCACATTCTAAAGAGGATCTGACTGCTTTATTATGATGAGAAATCCTGTCCTTTTGTTGTACAGTAAAGGTTTAAAATAAAGGATACATTGTGTACAGTAGAGTGAGTCTTGAACAAAATCAATCGCAAGATGCACAGTAAATTCCTTTATTCATTTAACTGAGTGTTAACCAAATGGACGCATAATGGTCCACTTGGTTACATTTGTACGTGAGAATGTACAAACAGTTGTACAAGTGTGAATCAAATTTAATAACACTAAGGATTTTACTGTGAAGATTTTGTGAGTGCACAATGTGGCTCTCCACCCCAAGAGAAATAATTCAGTAAAATTAGCCTGATTTCTCATCTGATCTCTGGTGAGAGACTGATGACTGAACCATTTCAACTGTTGTTTGTTGCTTTTAGTTTGTGGTGTTGTTGCTCAGTAACTAGAATTAACGTTATAATTACTAGCTCTCCATTTTAGCATAACATCTGTGAAACATCTGTGAACAGAGGAGGACACTTCACACGAATAATAACACACACTCTCGCCGGCTCCCCAGGATCTCTAAATATATATAGGCGCATAATGTGTGTATTGATTTGTCTTAGTGTAATTCTCATGCCCCTCCCGAGCACACATTATGTAGTTCTTTCCCAGTCTGAAATTGCTGAGTCATTTCCAGCAATCTCGCAGCACAACATTGCTGAGTCATGCTATATGGGTGCCTGCCATGAAGCTGACCGTCAGGACTAGGACAGCCAGCTTCAGTTCTACTAAGGCCACTTATCTTTTCCATTTCCTGAAAACGTAACGGTTTTGGACATACAGTACAAGGTTTCCATGCAACAGCGATGATATACTCAAGTAGCTGCCATTTGCTATTCCAGAGCCTGGTAGATTTATACTGTATACTGTATGTACTGTACATCTAAACCACAGGGGCTGCCCTGTGGTTTAGATGTACAGTACATACAGTAGCTGCCCAACCCCTCTACGTAAGAGAGAGGAGGATGCTTACTAAGTCTCCCTTTTATCCCGTAGAGCCGGGCATGATTGGAGAAGCATGACCTTTGATAAACAATGACAGTCTCATTCTGAACAGGCCTCTAGTCAAACTCGTTTTTTTGGGGGCTTTTTATTGCAAACATCTCTTTTGCTGCTGTCAGCATTTTGCAGCACAGAGCCGACTGAGGCTTTCACTGTTCAGAGTCTCAGAGTCACAAACATTATCCAACCGAAATGGAAATAACTCAAAAGTCATAATGTCATTTGTGAAATTCTATAAGCGTACAGAGCTGCCAAGAGGTTTGGTGCCACACAGCACTGAGGAGCGAGTTGGGTCTGGAAAGACTTCTTGGCTTGGCGTTTTAAAAGCATGTCAACTACAGTTTGAGTGTGGTTGAATCTGTCCTGGTTGTAGGGTTATTTTCTGATTATGGTGTTCAACTATTCATTGAGGAGTTCGGGCTGGCTGCAGTCCTTGCCACACCAAAAGAAAGGACACTTTCCTTCTCAAGAGGCTTGTTAGAAAAAGACGGGTTAGAGGACGAGCAAACTTGAAGAAATCCTGCTGGCTTCTTTATGTTTTATATGAATAAAACCCCTGCGTTGATCTCCTTATACCTACTTCCCTTTCTTTGTTTTCTTGGAAAAATTGTGTGAACAAGGTTGAAATTGTTAATTTCCATTAAGTTGATTTAGTGTATAGCAACAATAGACTATCTATTGTAGTTTCTCAGTGATTCAGATTCAGATACCTTTATGTGTGTATACACACATAGGAATTTGCTTTGACATTAACATGAGTGCATTAAATATTTTTTTCACAAGACAACACCGTGCAGGGAAAATAAATATAAGGTGCAAGGTGTAAATTTTAGTTCATATAGTGCATCAATGTTGCCGGTGTTTAAAGTGGTGGTGAGCTGTGTGTTTTAACGAAATGCCTGTGTAAAGGCCTTCGGAAAAGTCATTTTTATGAAACCTCATATTTGGTGATGAAATCATTCAGATTTGTGTGTGTGTGTGTGTGTGTGTGTGTGTGTGTGTGTGTGTGTGTGTGTGTGTGTGTGTGTGTGTGTGTGTGTGTGTTATTATTCACTTTTATTTTGAGCCATGTCCTGGAACAGAGATGGTTGCCATAGCAACATGACATGAAGGAAACAAACAACATAAGATCATACGAACATCATACGCAAAATACATGAAAAGACATCAAACGTACATGTTGAATGACATCAAACATCACTATTGTGATTACACATACATTATTATCATTTACTGTACATTAGAAACGTGTCAGAACACTGCACATGTATGCATACATGATGGTGGGCTTTGATTTGGGTGTAGAGTAGACTTGTCACAATCCGTGTCACGTTCTGTTTTCCTGTTGTGTTCTCTTAAGAACACAACCCTTGTTAGTCACCTGTGTCTCTTCTCTTGTTCCTTGTGTATTCCTTGTATTTTGAATCCCTAGTTCCTAGTATTTGGTCCTCATATCACTTACCCAGTGCATGTCCCTTGTGTTTTGGGGCTCTGGCAGTATGTCCTGCTTTTGGGTCGTACCTTATCCTGTCTCGCAGTTTTAGCATGACGTAAAGTAGACAGCTAGAGCTAGTATATTATTTAAATGGATGACATACAGAGAGCTGGTTCAGTTACAGTTTCCATAAATGTTTAAGGTAAATACACTGAAAATGTAATGTGTTGTAATTGACAGCCAAAAAATGTGTTTTACAAAAACATATTGTGTCTCCCCTGGTGGCACAATAAAAGGCAGATGTGAAATAAGCAGGTCAAAGGTTTTTCCTTGTCCTCTAGGGAGTGTGCATGCAAAGTTTCACGCATATCGGTGCAGTTATTTGTAAAAAACACAAATTGGCTTGTTATAACACCAACATGAGGCTGATTTTAAATTTCGTCCTTGGCCTAGGGGGAATGTTTGCGCAAAATGTCATGTAAATTGCACGCTGCGTTCATGATTTGAGGCATTTTGTTCAAAACAGACCAATCCTGCAAACTTTGAAAGCCAATCAGGATGGAATATGGAAAATCGGACAGATCCCTGTTGATCACATGACTACAGAGATAGTGTTTTGCAAAAATTAAGTTAAATTAAGTGGCATTAACGGATAACATTAATGTATCGTCCAGTTTGGGATAAGAGATTTACCATAAAAAGCATGAATTGAAATAACTTTTCATAAATGGGGTCTGGTAAAACATATGGTACTGTAACGGACGTGCAGTTAAAGTGATTAAAGAGGCTTAGTCCACATGAACTTCTTCCACCTGTTGCATACGGACGGAGTGAGAACAATCATCTTCCATCAATAGACACATTAATCCCCTGTTCTTACTGATCACCTTATCTTTTTTGCAGGCATACTGTAGCTTTGAAGTTTTAGCTTTGATGTTTTTCTATCTGTTTCTAAACTTTCTAGATGTTTATTGTGGTCTCTTGAAGGATATAAATATTTCTCACTTTCAAATTGTATATATAAAACATCATTGCATTCATGTTGTGTATGAATTATGATGCTCCTTACAGATTGGAGAGGGGCATTAACGTTTCAATAAAAAATGAAAGTCTCCTGGGCCTATAGCTACAATGATGGGATTTGCCCTTGGTCTGTTCATATCAGTTTTGTATTCCCTGGAGACAGAGGGAGTAAAAAGGGAATGCCTTTTGTTGCCTGGGGTCCAGTTTTTCAACTTTGTTCCCACTTCCCAGATGTGAAAACAAAATAACTACAGGCATGTAGAGTCTTTGTTCTTTTGAATTTCTTTGGTTTGTTGGTACATTGTGTACAGGCTCTGACTGTGAAGCCCCATGACGTTACTTATTCTCTATTAACTTTATGCCTCAAGCAATATTATAGATATAGACGGACCGCCGGCCATTTAGAGATGTAGAAATTGTTGTACTTGTTGCGACTGCAGGTCGCATTTACTATGAAAACGGGCATTTCCCGTCAGTCCTTCTGTCCGTTCGTCACCCCACGCCTCCATATATGGTCACGCATCGTGACATCATGTCTAGGCACCCACGCCTCCATATATGGTCATGCCTCGTGACATCACGTGACATAATCAGGGATCGCCATATATGGGCATATAGTCGCAACGTAGATGACATCGTCAGGGGCCCTTCCCCATAGGAATGTCAATATATGGCCATATAATTTCCCGTTGGTTCGTTGGTTCATTCATCACCTATAGATCTGCATATACTGTATGGAGCCGGCCTGTAACTCTACATCTGACCTGAAACCTTTAGGTCTTCATATATGGAGCTCACCTGTTCTGACATTCCATATGTTGATCCTCCCCACCCGTCCTTCCTGTTCTGACATGTCCATATGTTGATCTGACCTCATCAAACCGTGTACACTCAAGACACTCTCCATATATGGCCAGTACAGAATTAATTCAATTTGTTGATTTGACCCCCCCATTTCAAAGCGCCAGCTCGCAGCTATCTGCCGTCACCCAGGTGGATGTGTGCTCGCATCTCGCCCTCAGGGAGTCTTAAAGCCTATTCATAGTCTGGATTTTCGGTGGTGAGGTGACCACCGAAATAACGTTGAGCGGTGGTGAGTAAAAAGGGCTGGAGCGGTGGCGGTGGTTTGCTCTTCACCGCAGCTTGTGACGTCATGTTGTAGTTCGGTGGTCACCCCACCACCGTAAATCCAGACTATGTATGAGCCTTTACTGGTGGTTATTTAAGGTGATTAGATTTTCAGTGGAATTTGTAGTTTCAGTGAACACCTGTCAGTGCACTCAAACATTTATTTATTATTCAACTGTAAAATATCCGGCCTCCATCACACATCATTGTCACAATTGTTTGATAAAAGTGTGTGTGTGTGTGTGTGTGTGTGTGTGTGTGTGTGTGTGTGTGTGTGTGTGTGTGTGTGTGTGTGTGTGTGTGTGTGTGTGTGTGTGTGTGTGTGTGTGTGTGTGTGTGTGTGTGTGTGTGTGTGTGTGTGTGTGTGTGTGTGTGTGTGTGTGTGTGTGTGTGTATTTAGTATATTATATACTGTGCACAAGAGAGTGAGTGGTACAACTGTTCCATGGCTTTCTCCTCTCCGCCATGTCTTTATTCAGGGACCTGAAGACCCAGATCGAGAAGGAAGACACTAAGAGAGAGTTGTTGGGCAGGAAGAGCAGTCTCGCAGAGTCGCACTGTATCCGTTGTCTGCAGCCCTTCAAGTTCCTGGTCAACAGCAAACGCCTGTGTCTGGACTGCAACTTGTACACCTGCAAGTCCTGCAGCCGCTACAACAAAAAGGAATGTGGCTGGGTGTGTGACCCCTGTCGCATGACAAGGTAAGACAAACTTACAGGGGCCTCTAGCTCAGGCACACCGCTAAATACTGGTCTATGTCAGCTGCATGTGTGTTATGAGTGATGAGTAGCGTAAGATTTCAAGTTGTACAGTAATCATTATTTGTCACAATTGTCTTTTGGATGACTGTCGAAGGCTCCCATTCGCTGCAATGTGGCACTGATCTGCTATTGACATGCATAGTTGAATCTGATGCATGTAATCTACAATACGCTGTCTGATCATCATCCAGCCCCAGAGGATCTGGCTCTGGCTGCACGCAAAAGCAGATGTTCAGGGATAGTTCAACGGCTGTTTGTGTTCCCAGTGTGAGCAGTACGTTGTCTAACATTTTAGGCATTTTAGCTGACTTCTTACTCATACAGATCATAATGTACTCAAGTACATAGTGTACTTGAGTACACTATGTAGTTTCATTTATTACTCAAAGATGTTGACTAGACATCTATTTGACTTGACATCTATTTGACTAAACATTTCTAGTCAACGATGTTGACTAGACATCTAAAGATGTTGACTAGACATCTATCGATAACTATCACATCTGTGACATCTAAGTTACAGTTCTTCTGCCACTCTGTATCACTGCACCTTTTGATCACCTCTCCTCTCTACAGGGTCCTGAAGATCGGCACATTGGAGTGGTACCACGAGAATGTGCGTGCACGTTTCAAACGCTTTGGCAGTGCTAAGGTCATGCGATCACTCTTCAAGAGGCTGAATGGAGAACACAGTACCACGCAGCATGACGGTGGGAACACCAACATTTCTTATTATTGTCTCCACCAGGCCGAAGGCATGGGGAGAGAGTATGTTTTGTACTCCGTCCATCCGTGTGTCCGTCCGTCTGTGTGTCCGTCCGTCCAGCTGTCTGTGACCAGCTAATCTCTGGCACCGTTGGCTTGATCGCAGCCTTACTCTGCAGTCTGCACACACACTCCCTGAATGCCAGAGCTGAACCTCTGCCCAAAAGTTTTCACATTGGCCTGTTATAGCGCCGCTTTGTGCAACACACATTTTTGGACAGTACACCTACAGATTTTGTCCAAACATCACGCAAATTGGTACACAGTCTCTAGAGCCATTCAACGAAACGGGTCTTTTAGATTTTTCAGACTCCATCCTGATTGGCTAAGATTGGCTTCCAAAGTTCGCAGGACTGCTCTGTTTCAAACAAAATGCCGCAAATCATGAACACATTGCGTGATTTCCGTGAAATGTTGCACACTCAGCCTCATGGTGGCGCTATAACTGGCCGATTAGTGTTTTACCTATAACTGCACCGACTTGTATGCACGCTCCCTAGAGGCCAAGGAAAAACCTTTGCCTGGAACTTTTCACATCTGCTCTTCATAGCGCCACCAGGAGGCCGACATATGTAAAACACATTTTACTTCAGATTTTATCCAATTTTCACGCAAATCGGCTCTCCATAGTCATGTGATCAAGACGGGTTTGTTTGATTTCTCATAATCAATCCTGATTGGCTACGATTTGCTTCTAAAGTTTTCAGGAGTAGCCCGTTTTGTACAAATCGCCACAACTCCTCAATGCAGCTACCGATTGCGGTGAAATTGTGCATGCATATTGCCATATTCCCACTAGGCTAAGGAAGAAATGCCACTTGACAGTTTTCAAATCAGCCTCATGGTGGCGCTACAACAGGCCAAGTCGCATCACACACACACACACACACACACAAAGAAATGTTTATATTACTCCTAAATATTTGGCCAAACACACTAGTATCCTCCTGGTGGAGACCTGTGCCCAGAAGGGCACTTTTTCTAGTTATTATTATTATTATTATTATTATTATTATTATTTTAATATCTTTTCACAGCTATGTGCTATCCTGTTTAGAGCATAAATGTATAATGGTTATGCTGTCAAATTGCGCTATGACGAGAAGTTTGAGTCCAAACCAGAAGGCTGCTGGTCTCAAACCCTGAACTAATTGCTTAAGTCTGTGTGGGATGTGACAAAACTCTTTCCTGTTTTGTCAACTAAAACATTTGCTTGGCTCTTAATGGAACTGTGTGAATTTAACGCAGACTCAGCCAACGTCCTCTAGTGAAACAACTTGTAAAGACATTTTCTAGGATTTTAGTAAACTAAAATCCTAGAAAATGTCTTCATATCAAGGTCAGAATGTGAATCTGAGGAGGCCTACTCTTTCAAACTTCCATCTGTTCCTCTCATTCCATTGCTAGCCCAGAGGAGACATCAGGTCAGAAGGGAGCCACAGCGTGCCAGCTCCCAGAGTGATGGAAATCTGTTGTAGCTTTTCCTCATATCTTGAAATCCACAGTAAATTAAAAGCTTCACGGAGAAGCAGTATTGTTCTGTAGTGTACCTGTAACTGCTTGGTTTTGCAGCAGGGCTACATAACATGTATTGTGATTCATAAATCATAATATAATAACCTAATGTAATCACAATAAACAAAACTGAGAAATAATATAAATAATTAAAACATTCCAAGTTTATGTGTGGAGCCCAAAGACATTTTACAGATGCTGCAGACGTACAGGGTTAAACTTGGGGCACTATACGTCCGGCCCAGTGACTTCTCAACAGTTAAGTAAGGTATTCTCTTCTTGCAGACAGTAAGGCCCACAGCAGCACGTTGCCAAATCTAACAGAGGGATTTTAATCTCTTCCATCTTCTCTGATTTTCCGCCTCCCCCAGCTGTGTGTACTGAGCACTCCTCAAGTGACCAGCAGTACTCAGGAACTTGTGTGTTGACTCGGGTGAACATTATTGCTGCTGTGAGGAAAAGCTCTATTTGTGTTTGTTGCGTGTTTGAAGTCTAACGTGGTGACGATGGGCGATTTATCTAAGTCCCGTTAGCTGCATCTCTGCTCCCTCTCTCAAACACAAGTGATAACATCCTTCTACACCCGAGGCTGAAAACACATCTGTCATACGATGGGTAGCGCATGGGCATTCTGTAAACAGAGAGAGCAGCTCCTACTAGGATGTGACCAGTGGTGGACAATGTACTTGAGCTAAAGTATAGACAAGTATAATAGACAAGTATAATAGGCTACTCAAAGAATTGACTTACTGTAAGTGCAGTACTCAAGTAAAGGTACTTTGTTACTGTCCACCGCTGGATGTGACTGTTATGTCCTGTTTGTGGCTCAATATAGTTGTTCTGATTCAAAATGCACCTTAATATTGTTGCCGTCAGTCTGCTGTCACCCAGGCGGATGCGTGCACACGACCTCGCCCTTTAGGCCGAGGTCGCTTCTCGCCCTCAGGCGTCTTACTGGTCTTACTGGCTATTTCTGCTACTTTTGTGTGACACTGTATGACAAAGTAGGACATTCATTTATGAAAAAAGCATAAAATGTGGACATGAGAGGTTCCTGCCTGACAGCGATGATATACAGCATAACTGTAACTATGCAGTTGCAGCATAACACAGCGGGTTGCCAAGTGAGTTCACAATGCATACATCATCATGAGATCAATGCGTTTATAAGAGGCTCCTGGTACCGTTTACACTGAGTCACCCTGGAGGGTTGTGGGAAGGGACTCGGAGTGAGACGGGCGGTTTACTGGGGCCCGTGGGGCCATGTGATCATCCAATCACATGTCTCTAATTCTTTGCAATGGAGATAGAGGGAGGGAGGGAGGGAGATGGAGGGAGATATGAGAGAGAGAGAGAGAGAGAGAGAGAGACTGATAAGGCAGAAGAACAGGGAGTAAGTGAGAGAATTAAGGAGGGTGACGGGGAGGGGCGAGAGTGGAGAAAAGAGTGAGAGAGAGAGCGCAGAGGTTCATTTGTAAACCTCATATGTACATGATATATGTACGTATAAGTGTACTATGATGTGGTTCAACTTCAAATGTGTTGAATAGATTTATGTGAGCCATACTTTTGACATCCTATGTGAGCACACTGTATGTGTGCTCATTTTGCACAGACTGGCCCACCACAACTGGCACACAAATAATCTACGCTGCCCCATTGAAAAAATAAAATAGATCATATCAGTCAAAAAATGACAGTAACTATATGTAATTTGTACCGATTTGCATGATGTCTGGACAAAATCTGTAGGAGTAATTTCAAAAATCACACCTGTGTTAAGTGAGGGGCGATCTTATCATCGTACATCATCATACATCATCTCGTTCCGGCCAATCAGAATTTGCGTCCTCACCTTCGCCTTCAATTTGTATACAGTTTGTATTACGCAAGGTTTGTGTTTACGCGAACACTCAATATTGTCCATTCATTGTCAATGGGATTTAATGTTTGTGTTAGCACATACACCAAAAGCTGGACATAGGAGGGGCGTAGTGAGTGTGTCAGTAGTGAGTAGTGTAGTGAGTGTGTCATTAATGCTCAGCTAGTGCAAAAGGAGAGCAAATGAATGGATGAGGAGAACGGATCCGTGTTCGAGGCTGCCATGATGATGATGGTGGTGGTGGTCTCATGATGTCTTCTATGTGTTTTACAGAACCCAATGAATATGATACATCGAGCATCCCAGAGACCAGTGGTAGGTTCACAACTTCACAACCATCTCTACAGACTCTACTCCAATAGTCCATTTCGTTCCATTTGTAAACTCTTATATGCTGCTTCTAATGTTTTGAAACCTGAAACCTTTTGAAAGTGGCACAAAACAGTTTCAGATGGGGATCCGCGGCCAAATACAGTATATAAATATCAATTTGGGGGTCCTTGATACGAAATATTTTTAGAACTATTGTTTTTAGAGGTCTTAAAGGGATATTTCACTTTCAAAAATACTTTTGGTAATTTTATTTTCATCTACTCAGGCTTTTGTGAACATCCCAGAGTAGACTGTTTTTATGTTACTCGATTCAGTATTCAAACTCCATTTTAACCATGTATAGATTCATCGAAAACACCCGTCCTTTTTTCTGGTGACTGATACATGCCCTCCTAATACGTGATACCGTGTTTTTCGGTTTATCTAGGATGGTTAAAATGACAAAATTAGTGCACAAACGAGCACGTGAAAATCGCCGCATCAGTTGCTCCCCGTCTGAAAAGGCCATGACGTCACCCCTTTTTCAACCAGATCCTATTTGAACCCATTTTGGACTGAGGCCGATTCTAAAAAGCCCTCTAAATCCTGACCTAAGCTTTCGGAAAAACTTCAAAAAAGCATCAAAGTTTTTTTGATTTTTGAATACTGTACATACTATACAGAACCCCAAGAGGGGTTTCCGTCCAGAAGGGTTAGAACACCAAAAGGGGTTCCCGCCAGGAATGGGTTTTTAATGTTGTTTAGGACAAAAAACACTTTCATGGGGGATCTTCATGACCAAAATTTGTCATGAAAATGTGCCACACCTCCACGCAGCCTCCCCCCTCTCCACAAAGAGAGGCAGTGCACGAAACCATTATGGTCATTGTAGGAACACAGCAATCCAGTCAAACACACAGACTCATGATTATAGGAGTTAGTTGTTCCCATTACTGAAGCCTTTTATTGATGAGAACATTAAACCTCTAGAACGTTTGTAGCTCTGGTGGGTACAGAGGTTCTGGACCCTGCCAGGTGGCTGTGGCTAGGCTGGCATTAGCTAGGCTGGCATTAGCCTGGCATGCTTAGCTGGGGTCTGGAGGCATGCCATACAGGGGAGGGGTAGTAAAAGAAGGTTAAGGGAAGGTTTAGTCACCGAGATTTGCTATTCGTCAGCATTTGCTTGCTTTGTGTGTGTGTGTGTGTGCGTGTGCGTGTGCGTGTGCGTGCGTGCGTGCGTGCGTGCGTGCGTGCGTGCGTGCGTGTGCATTGATTGATTCTTTATTGTCTGAAATGTGTTGTGCATCATTAGTAGAACAAGAGTGTAGTGTACCGTACTGAACAAACAAAACAGTACAGTTACTGTACAGTTAACAACCAGTAATAATCGCAATCACAATACACAATGAGGCCCTTCAACATAGTCTAACCTTATTAAATGGTGGAACCTTGTATCTCCTCTAATGGTAAGAATGTGCAACCCAGTCTTGGGTCACAGCCCAACCGCTGAGAAACATGGTTCTGTTAACCTTCAGATTTCAACCCTATGACTTTTCTGAAAAGCTGAAACGCTGTTCCTTATGTTTTCTGTTTCTGATCCTCTCTCTCTCTCTCTCTCTCTCTCTCTCTCCCTCTTTCTCTCTCCCTCTTTCTCTCTCCCTCTCCCTCTCTCTCTCTCTCTCTCTCTCCCTCTCCCTCTCTCTCTCTCTCTCTCTCCCTCTCCCTCTCTCTCTCTCTCTCTCTCTCTCTCTCTCTCTCTCTCTCTCTCTCTCTCTCTCTCTCTCCCCCCTTTCTCTCTGTGATCTGTTGTTCTCACTTCCAGTCTAGCTCGCCCTCCCATCCTGCGTCTCCTTAATTCAATAAAGTGGATCAGAATGTAGTGGAGAAATGAGGCTGGCTCATAAACACACTCATAAAAGTGGACTGACAAACACAGTGTTTCTGTTCCCTATCTCTTGTGGTATGTGTAGCTCCATGCCAGATAGAAATATAAAACATTTCATTTGATGCTTCTTGTTATGGAAGCTATTCTGTAAGCAAGCGTCTGAAATACCCATAAGTAGAGGCTGTGAAGATCCTTACACACACTGCCATTGTTAGCACCCCATGCACACACTAGGACTGTATTTGTACAAAATATATATTAATAGTGCCAGAATGGGCTTGAGTAACGAGTAGCTGGCTATGTTGTAATAATAATAATAATAATTATTATTATTATTATTACTATTATTATTATTATTATTATTATTATTATTATTATTATGTGTCTCTTTAAAGCCTCCCATTAACATATTTTTTCTTCCTTAGTGGACGGATATGAGGACACAAGCTACAACAACATGGATGCCACGGATGGACAACACTACAAAGGGGTACTGCACTGCACACCTTAAAGAATGTTTGGAAATGTTTCACTGTGTGAACTTCGTTGATCAACGTAAAAACCTTTGTTCTTGAATAGTTTACGAGGGCATTGCACCTAGTGGCCCCTATTGGCAGAGGGGAGAATAGCTGTAGTTTTTTATGTTTGCGTGACTACCACACTGTGGTAGTTGTCATCACAGGTCCAACATACGCAGACATGAACTGCAACCGTGAAATGAAAAAGATAAAAAGGGATATTACAGAAACGACTCCTATTACTATTAGAAATGCCTTGCCATTCTACCAGTAATGCTAATCTACCAATAGGCCGATGATTGACTACTCCATGGAATCTAGCAGCTACAGTACATAGCTGCACAATGAGAGACTAATTCAATGTAATGTTTTCACCTCGCTGAAGAAGGAATGCATGATTAATTGATTATGCATGTTTGTTGTGCTCTCCAAATTCAGCAGGCCAGCAGCCTGACAACACCCCCCCCCCCCCCCCCCCCTCCTTATTTTGATGCAGTAATCTGATTGTAGGTCAGCCTAATCATCATGCAAGTTACACAGCACTTCATGCGTTTCACTCCTGAATATAACGCTGAGCATGGGTCTTCACATAATGATAAACAGACCCAGGACCCATGGTAATAGAATTTGAACCGAATTGACCATATTATATAACTGACCTTGTGTCTCGAGTGTATTTTTGGGTGGACCCGTGAAGACCTCGACTGTGCAGATCTTTTTATTTTTGTTATTTCATTTGGCATCCTCTGTGATACAGATGGAGACGGCAGAATGAATTGATTGATAATTCCACCTGCTGATAAATACTTCCTAAGCCTATACTGTAGCCTATAGTTCATCATACAACAAATAGACATTTTCAGATCTGTGTGAATTAATTTTGAGGGGTAATGTTCTGAAATTGTTGGCCTTTTTCTAAAATAGTTTTATTTTCCTGTAATTATACGTGCCCAAAATAGGGATGCCAGGTAAGTGGTTAACTGTCTCTGATTTACATAATGTTTAATAAACCTCTTTAATAAGCCACTATACATTATCCCACTCATAAGCAAACTCAACAATATGACACAATATATTGATTTTAAAATAAAGTATTTATTATTTATTAAGTTAGAAGTTTCCACTTCCGTAGCCACGTAAACAGAGGCAGAGCAGCAGTCTGTCTTGAGTCTTGACCAACCATTGGCTGTGTTGCATGCACTGATGCCAAGAAGCTGCTGACAGGGTCCTCATCCTGAACAATGTTTAGTGAACCTCAGAGATCTAGGGAGTGTGATTGGTTGTCATGGTGTCCACTGTCCAGATCTCTAAGCCAGGCCATGTACTGTAGTGCACGTGGTGTGTTCACATGAGCATTCTTTCATCTTTCGCTTTAAAGTGACTAGTGCTTAAGTGGTTAAGACTTTTTGAGCCACTCACACTATGTCCCTTTTGATTACATGCAATACTTTGCTGTCTGAGCCTACAATACCCAGGCTTGGTTCTTGAATAGTTTACGAGGGCATTGCGCCTAGTGGCCCCTATTGGCAGAGGGGAGAATAGCTGTAGTTTTTGAGTGGTGCAGCCGCTCCAAAGAACAGTAATGTCTGTTGAGCTTCACACTGTGCACCTGTGCATGATGGGAAGTTTTAGTGTAAAAGCACAGAACAGACTACCAGACGCAAGAGCATTTGTTGACCACCAAGTGTCACTGCTGCACCACTCACTTCAGACAGGTCTGATTTTCTTTGACAGATTGAACCCTGCACACTGAGAAAATGTTTATGGTGCATGTTGTTGGTATTTTCTAATAGCATACAGTCTTTAGTTCTAAGAAGCGTGTGGCTGGAGGTAGACACTCCCTGTACACACATCTACAGAACCAGAAGCAGATTTACAGCCAGACAGGAGAAGTGTAGCAGCTCTGGACCTCTTCATGGATAATTCATGCTGAGACACACATGGAAACATTGTAAACATTACCTGGATGTGTCACCAGCAGTAAAACCACTTACAAGAGGAAATCATAACTAATGGGTGGCTTGCATATGTTGCAAACATATGCAAACATACTTGGCCACTAACTGCACACTATCGTGAGAGTTTAGAGTGTAAAACTTGACCTATAACAGTCATTTTTTTAAACGTTATTTGTTGCATTAATTTACATCCAGGATTGTGCTGCGTTTACTTGATGCACTTCTGTAAGTGTGATGCACGTCTTGGCAGGTCAAAGATCAATCTCCGTTCTGGTGTCAGGCTCAGGCCGACTTTCGTCAACAGTTGGAATGATTCCACACAGCTGGCCAGGGTTAAGGTTAGGCTTGGCGGACACACACCCCATCCCAGTGCATCCTGGGTAAATACCAGGTTGTCATACTGTAGATTCATAACACATGAAAGCGTCTGAGCAGGAGCTGAATGAGACTCTGGTTATGGTCACAAGCTTTTTAAAGAGCAAAGAACAGTCCACTGGAATTCATCATAAAAGCTATTAAAGCATATTTAGCTATAAAGCAAAATACTATTGTTTACACCACAGACTGCAACTTTGTACAGTATGTTTATATTCAATAGTCATGTCTATTGAAGGGGGGATAATATGCTGTGGACTTCTGAGTTCTGCTGGGTTCCAAATACTTTCCCTTTGCTTTGTGTCTGCTTAATTGTGACTTTGAAAACCATTCAAAACTCTATCTAAGGCTACATTGGCGGTTTTAAAAAACCGAAAAAAAGAGGGGGGAAAAGTGTTGCTGCACACTCATTGCTCAGACACTAATTTATTTATAAAAGGCCTACATTAAAGCCGTCCATGCTGCCTTCATCAGGGTTAAGACAGAAAGGATTACCAGGAAACAGTTGGGCTATATCCACTGTTATTGTTCCACTTAGACACAGTGCCCTCTAGTGTTTATAATACAGTAGTGCAGCAGTCACTGACGATATAAAACCAGATGATGCATAATTCACTGACTTCCTGGTCATTGTTGCGAACGCAATGAGCCACTTACTATGAGACCCTGCTGATCATGTCTGTGTGTGTGTCCCGCTGTGACACCACCCGCCCGCCACCAGAGGGCGCAGCTGTAGCACACACACACACACACACACAGGGCGCAGCTGTAGCACACACACACACACACACACACACACACACACACACACACAACCACACACACACGAGCTGCGTTCGCTTCCCGCGTTTGCGCGTCTTACTTGTTTGGTGGAGGAATTACTCAAATTAGACACCATTAGACACAACAAACTCATAACACATAATATGTATACAGTTCCTCTATCATGGATTACAACATTCAATATGATTCTGGTCATTTTGATGTGAAATTCAAAGTATATCATTATCGTGCTTAATGATACATAAAAAACAAAAGTGTGAAGTGAGGGGCGCTCTTTAATATCATCATACATCATCTTATTCCGGCCAATCACAATTTGCGTCCTCACCTTCATCTTCAATGTTTGCAACCCTCAAAGCTGGCCATTCATTGTCAATGGCATTCAATGTTTGCGTTTACACAAACCCTCAAAGCTGGACATAGGAGGGGCTAGCACCCCTCAAAAATGTAGGTTGATGCAAGTTGCTATAACAACATCTGTGAGCTACACATATGCAGTCTTTTGGAAAACTGGGGCGTGCAAAGGAAACTTTGTACGTATGTGGATAATGCACATTTTCCCTTTGGTGGAATGGTCGTATGCGTAATCTTCCTTAATCTCCCATCTTTAGCCTAGTGTTCCAGCTCTGGACACCAGGTGAATGCAATTAACTCTGAAAATAGAAAATCAACAGTACCATCTGTAACATCTGGAGAACCAGACTCTGTGACCTCATAGTTATAGGTCGAGATCTCCAATATAATAGAATTAATATTTAATGAAATTATTTGTGTCGACCCTGCTGTGTTTTCTTTAACTACTTAAATATAATTAGTTGACCGGAGTCCCTCAGGGCTCTATACTATTATGGGAACCAATTTGGTAAAAAATAATTGAGCTGAAACTGTCTTAAGAGAATAGCATTTCTGTTTTCACTCCCTTCGCTGAAAATAGCCGAAGTTCACACCGCACGTTGTGAGCTTTAAGGTCTGATATTTCCTGCAAAGGAAGAAAGGTTTAAGTGGTTATGGCTGGTGGTGTCTTCGACTTTCATTATTTCCCTTCTCTCTTCTCTTCTGTGTCTTCACCTCCTTATTTAATTCCCTCTCATTGCCTCTCTTTCCCTCTTTCCTCGTACCCCTCCTCTCTTTCTCTCTCTTGGTGATGGTGTATCTTTCTATACTATATCATGGTACAGTGTTTCTCTCTCTCTCTTTGTCCTTCTCTTTATTGGTGACGGTGTTTCTGTCCCTCTGCTCTCTGAAGATGAAAAAGGCCAGAAAGTTGCTCGCGGTCCATCCTTTTGATTTCGATCTGGAACCTGATGACTCTGTGCAGTTGATGAGGAGACGTTCGTATCAGGTAAAAAACACCATGGAGTATCCAAACCAAGAAACTCCAAATAATTCTGCTCTATTGTGTTAGTACTCTGCTCTACTATGCCATTTATTCACTATGAAAATAATTCCGGTCCTTGATTGGATGATCCTTGCCCAAAGCCATCTTTACTGTCATTAATGGCACGCCTGCGTTGCAGCAGGAACGAGACGTACAGGCAGCGCAATCATTGCTGATCAGATTGCTTCCTCGAAACGACCTGTTGTATAATTTCTATAAACATATTATTGCACCAAATTAATTAAATTAGTTAAGTTGCAGAAACAGTTCTGATAAACATTTAGGCGATAAATAGGCCATGCAGTTGCTCAATCCTACTATAAATGCAAAATCACTGTCTGTGCATGTGTGTGTCTGTAGTTCACATAGGCTATAGATACATACAACTAAATGGTGATTCATAACTAGTTGCAAACTTGCAATGCACACACCGGTGTTACAGCAGATCTACAAGCTCAGCTATTTTCGGTGTATGACACCAGCTCACAACTATACTGTAATTATAAATCCAGCTTTAGGCATGTTGTTCTGATCTGTCAGCAGTGCTGATGGATACTTCTTTCCTCCATATAGGTTCCAGGCTACCATGACGTGATGGAGAGCGATGTGAGTGAGCCGCATATGACAGAGGCCGAAATGACATGCATGTTCAACCAGATCATAGAGGATAAGCATGTAGAGTACAACCCCAACAACCAACGCCACTACAGCCACAGATTGAGCCTTGCCATGGCTCCACCACGTACTGGTAAAGAAATATGTGTCCAGAACTATCGTCACACGCGTACAAACACAAGCACTCACTCATATCACTCATGAAAACTCATGCCGTTTTATTTTCGTCTTTTGATAGATTTATAAAGTAACTATTTTGGTTGGAGAGTGAAGCGGTTCTGCGGTGTTCCCACTCTCGTTTGTAAACAAGTCGCCACGCTGTTTGAGATGCACCCAGCTGCAGCCTCGCAGACATTTCTCCTAAAGTGTCTCCCTCAAACACATTGTTTTTAGCGACAAGCGGACGAGATCAAATACGTTTGTTTACATCCAACGGCATTCCAATAATACACTTCAGGAGTGGGTGTACAGATTTGAACAAATCAGATCGTTTCGTAGGCATACCTATCGGATCTTCTTTCCACACAAACTAGTCAAAACAAGACAACGTTGACATTTTTTATTAAAAATAAAACCACATGAGTTTTCCTGATGTCATAAACGGTCAGAATCAGCTTTTGCTGTGTTCGCTTATGTGCTAAAGAGTGACTTTGAGAACTGTTTCCCCGTTACAATGGAAGTCAATGAGAGCCTATCTTTATTTCTAATATTTACTTACAAAATGGAGTGAAATAATTCATGGAATGGACTAGTTTGCTCATAACAAGGTAAGAAAACAAACCCTCTTTCTGAGGTCCACACATGCTACAGCAAATATATTTATTTATTGACACTGCTTAACCATTTTGACCAGCATTGAAAGCGTGACCAGGATCCTTATAACCATCGCTAACGTGGTATTGGCCAAGAACGGGCTTGGGTGGGACTTAGCGAACGGCTAATTCATCAGTGATGCGTTGTCTATCTATCTCATGGAATACACCTGTAAAACTGTGATGTAACAAGTTAATTGGTTCTGATTCTGTCTCTACACAGACGATATAATGCTAGTGTACTCGGACAAACCATATATGAGGACTCGCTCGCTCTCTCGGCTCAGTCAGTCCTCGTATGGCAGTGGTAGTGGTGGGGGTCATCGCCACAGCAGCTACCTGCCGGGCCCAGATGACTTTGAGATGGACGAGGACGAGTATCTTCGCTACCCGCTGTATCAGAACCACTCTCGCCTGCAGAGCCACGAGAGTCTGAACTCACAGGCCCTGCAACCACCAGAGGTAGAGTACTTATAATACCGTACTCACATACCTTTACGCACACACACGCACACACACACACACACACACACACACACACGCACACACATACACAAACTGTGTAGTCGCTATGGGTTACCTTACTGAGTACAGTGCTGGCAGTTCAGAGATCTCATACACACATTGCATCAGTTTCTATTCATGTATTTTCAATTTCATACATCTCTGGAAACCCACTGATGAAACATGATCTGTGTTGTGTACCATCACTTTAGTTCATCACTTCACATTCATTACATGAATTACATGTAATTGCATGTACTGTAATTACACTTGCTGACCCTGCAGGTCTTAACATCATCCCAGTGACGTACATAATGTGTGGAATGCGCAGTGGTGTGATTTCCGCAGTTTGGCTAAATCTTCAAAAGATTCATTTTGGATAACGTTAGATTTAAATCAAACACACCCTTTGTACAGTACATCCTCAAGATTAGACCTAATAGGAGAGAATTAGGAACACAGGAAGTGATTTAGCCAGATGATTTTCGCCTGTCATGGTATAAAAGCCCTGATATTATCGCACCCAGCTGGCTCCCGGCTGACTGCCACTTTTCAATATTGAGTGCTGTGCTAAATTTGTCACAGACCAGCTGCGTGGTCGGGGTAAAGCGGACAGTAGTGGATAAAGTACCGTCATTTCCGGACTATAAGGCGCACCTGAATATAAGCCGCACCAGCCAAATTTAGGGAAAATCCCAAATATGTACGTATACAAGCCGCACCGGACTATAAGCCGCAGGTGGAACCCCAGTGGCCGTTTCGTTAGCTCAGAGCCTTAGATGGCTCTGCGTTAGCTGTAAAAATCCATAGATAAGCCGCACCGTTGTATAAGCCGCAGGGTTCAAATCATGGGTAAAAAGGTGCGGCTTATAGTCCGGAAATTACGGTACTCAACCACAGTACTTAGTACTATACTATAGTATATACTAAAGTATACACCTAGTCATATATTACTCACTACAAGTGAAAGTTGCGCTTGAGTTAAAGTAGTATTCAAAAGAATAAATTATAAAGTAGATTTAGCTTTTAACATCAATGCATTGCTGTACTGACATATTTCATATTCAAGTATCCATAAATGTAACACCACTGGCTGGCTGCAGTTATAGTTATATAGTGCTCAGTGTGAATGGCCCTTTAGGCTGCTCAACAGTGCCACTTTAGGTCACCTAGCGGTATTGCAGCTGTTCGTACTCCAAACAGACAGACATACTCATACACACGCGGCCAGTCATTGGAGTGGTGGTTAGGCAGACCTCAAAGATACTGTCTGTCCACCACTTGTATATAGACAGACCAGACAGATATGCCTTGTCTGACATCAAGGATAGCTGTGACACAAGGGAATGTTCTCTGCGAGGCTGCTTGCTTGTGGACTTCTGTCTCATTAGCGAGCAGGTGTGAAATCTGAGTGATTGTGTTGTCTCTGTGAAAGCAAGGAAACAATTGTGTCCGACAAATCTAATATCCACTGTATTATGAGGCATTTTGACATTTTAGACAGGAGGCAGGAGCATCTATTTTGTATGCACACTTAAGAAAAAGAAACATGTTGAATATGAAAGGCAAAACCCCCAGAATAATGAAGTATTTTCTTGCTTCTTGTAAACAATATAATCTGATACCAGGAAGCTGTTATGACTTGGCCAGGTTCATTTTCCACAGGAAACTCTCAATTATTGTGAAATTGCGTTCAGCTGTGAGCTCAGAGCCTCCACATACGGATTAATGCTTTTTATAGTGGAGGACAGCATGAAAATCAAGTGGAAAATAAATTGCAGAACATTTGTATTTGACAGAAATATCTCAATACAATTAGACTGTTGATCAGCTCATCATGATGGATGAAAGATACCAGCGTGGGATCTGATAAACTCACACCACAGCTTGGCAAAAGATTTATTTCTGGGCTATACTTACTGCCTGTATGTTATTTGTGTGTGTGTGTGTGTGTGTGTGTGTGTGTATGTGTGTGTGTGTGTGTGTGTGTGTGTGTGTGTGTGTGTGTGTGTGTGTGTGTGTGTGTGTGTGTGTGTGTGTGTGTGCGTGCGTGCGTGCGTGCGTGTGTGTATGTGCGTGCGCGTGCGTGCGTGTTATTTAAATATATATATATACCGTATATATATATATATGAAAATCTCCAGATTAACGAACTGAACAGACGTATGTCAGCTATTGAGACACTGTTGAACCGTTTGGAACAGAAGGTCACCTCTCCATTTAAACAGGTATGTCATTGTAAATAAACTAACTTCATTGTCACCCAACGCATCCTCTAATTAACATGGTACAAGGTACACTGTAACAGCCGTTCTCTAGACTATAGGACACAGGCTCGACACTGGATTGACGTCAGGCGATCCTCCGCCGTTTTAGTCAATGGAACGGGCATGAACCGCGGACTTAGCTCACGTCGTTATAGGCCTAAATGTGATAAATGCTCCATTTGTACTCACCCATTAAATAATTCCAAAGACGTGGAGTGAAATATGGTCCTCTAGTTTCATATCCATGTGAAAGTTCTGGCACAAAACGTGTATTTCGTCAATTATCTCCACTTTTTCACGAGATGCACACGTACATCGGGCCCGGAATGACAGCTGGACAGCTGAAATGTTTGGGTCACACAATCAGGTGCCTTGCGATAGGTGCTGGGTAATTAATCACACCACTTGCCAATTGTGTGACCCAAACTTTTGTGTTTCCCTGGTCAATTGGTGATGACGTCTGCGGTAAACAACAGGAAGTATGGGTAAAATCAGTCCATCGATCATTCCGGGCCCCTCGCACCAGAGAGAAAGACGTCTGTGTGCATCTCTTGAAAAAGTGGAGATAATTTACTAAATACACATTTTGTGCTAGACCGTTCACATGGATATGAAACTAGAGGACCATATTTCACTCCACGTCTTTGGAATTATTTAATGGGTGAGTACAAACGGAGCATTTATCACATTTAGGCCGCCCATAATTCAATTCAACCAGGAACGGATGGAAGGGTCCTCTGATACATGAAAATCTACGAAGTTAATTAATTGATCACAGGCATACTAGGTCTAGCGTCGTTACTACTGCTACTACTGCTCCAAAAGGGTAAAGGACATGAAAACTCCCGTCTTCACCTCACAGTCTTCACACACCACCGGTCTCCACACTCCCGTGCCTCATAGCGACAGCTCCATGTCTGATATGGGCTGTGCCTGATCTGCTGGGACCAGAGTACGTAGTGTGTATATGTATGACTAGCTCTAAATGATGACGTAAGACATATGGTCATTTATGTGATCTGGTCCCAGCAAACCAGGCACAGATTTGCTGTTTTATTGGCATACGCATAAAATGGCGGGTTGGCTGTCGCGGTTTTTGGTGCAAAGTAACCACAGTATACCGCTAATCAACTTACAACTACATACTCTATATATGTATATGTATACGTATGTCTTACGTCATCATTTAGAGCTAGTCATACGTATACTATATACATAATCAGTAAAATAAAATAGCAAATTGTGCCTGATCTGCTGGGACCAGAGTACGTGGTGTGTATATGTATGACTAGCTCTCAATGATGACGTAAGAAATATGGTCACTTATGTAATCTGGTCCCAGCAAACCAGGCACAAATCTGCTGTTTTATTGGCATACGCATAAAATGGCGGGTTGGCTGTCGCGGTTTTTGGAGCAAAGTAACCACAGTATACCACTAATCAACTTACAACTACATACTCTATATAGTATGTATACGTATGTCTTACGTCATCATTTAGAGCTAGTCATACGTATACTATATACATAATCAGTAAAATAAAATAGCAAATTGTGCCTGGTTTGCTGGGACCAGAGTACATGGTGTGTATATGTATGACTAGCTCTCAAAAGTGTATTTCTTATATAGATAGAAACTTGAACCATACTTAATAATACTAGGTGTTTATATGCATAAAGTAGGTAGGTAGCAAATAGTTACACCTAATAATTATACATTTCAAACGTTCCTTCACAGATATACAGAGATTTGACAGTTTACAGCGGTCGAAAGTACTTGCGCGCTCTGCTTGCGCACTAGTTGGCCATTTATGGCCTACTAGTGTGCAACAAGCAAGTATGCACTCGACAGAGTGCAGTTCTAGTTATTATTATTATTGGCGGATCGCCACATGCTTCTCTAGCACTGCACAGTATGTAGGGTTTGTAACCTTTGTAAGTAGCAGGTCACTGGGGGTGTTTAGATTAATGGGTGCACCATGCACTCCTGAAAAGCCTGGATGACCATTATTGACCACTAACCTCAAACTAAACAAACAGTACAAAAACAGAGCTCATGGTTGTGGCTCCCAAGGCACTGTTCAAGAAGGTTGGACATTTTCTACTTCATGTTGATGGCAGCTCCATATCTCCATCTCTGGAAGTCCACAACCTGGGCATCATTCTGGACTCAACCCTCTCCTACCAGTCCATAACAAAATTCCGCCCCTCACTCTTAGGCCCAATTGGGATTGAGCCTTAGAGTCCGTGGCTGAGTCCCTCATTATCGCCTTTGTTACCTCCCTGGACTACAGCAGTGGAATCCTGTTTGGGCTCCGAAACAAGTATCTGGATAGGCTGAGGCTCCAGTATGTCCAAAATTCTCACCCGCAAGCCTTGGCAGCACATCACCCCCACCTGTAATGTTAAGTTCTGCATCTTTAACAAACTCCTCCTTCTCACCTACAAATATCAAAAGCCCTGGCTCCACAGTACCTCTCAGGCCTCCTCCATAATACTCCGTCACGGAACCTGCGGTTCACAGACTTGGACCTCCTCTCCTGTCTGTCCCCAAAACAAACAAGCGAACCTTAGGGAACAGAGCCTTCTGTGTGGCAGCCCCTGCCATGCTCCAACACTGGAAAGGCTGCCTTGAAAAGACACCTAAGCTCTCAGGCTTATGGCATATAGTTGTTTGTTGTTTTGTTTTGTTTGGTTGTTTGTTGGTTGTTCATTTTGTTAAGCGTCCTTGGGTTCTATAGGGATATATAAATTCAAGCTATTATTATTATTATTATTATTATTATTATTAGTAGTAGTAGTAGTAGTAGTAGTAGTAGTAGTAGTATTACTATTATTGAACATGCATCGACATTCAGTACCGGCTGGGTGGAGTTTGCACTCGATCTAATAGTTAACTGACATTAAACCAGTGTGAATTTGAAGCCAAAGCATGTCTTAATTCTTCTACTTCATTTTTGGATTTGCTTTCATCTGTTCAACTGTTCCTTCAGCTAACCCAATTTTCATGTTACCCAAAAGTTGTTTCCACTTAAAGAATCTGGTCTCAATTCACACTTTCTTTTGGATTCCAGCGATTGTGTAAGAAGTATAAGCACAGCCCCATTAACAATATCCATTTATGTCTCCGCCAACCACTGATATAGTAATTTCTAATGAAAGAGCTAGGTCAGGCCTTGTCAGGCTAATGGACATTTCTATTGGCAATGTCTTTTGTAGTTTCAATTAAATGGAACCTTCCCAAATCTCTGTTACTTCTGGGTCCATTAACTTTGTTAAACACACCAATAACTCCTTCCACAATATTCCTCCAAACTCAGTAATTGACACAATCTTGGACATGAATCAGGAAGGCAAAATTACAAAAAGTACACCATGATTGTCACAGAAGCCAGTACTGATTTAAAAAGATCATAAATAATTCACAAGGACAGTATAGTTTTACCATAATTATTCGCATATAGAATACTGTTAAGTTGCCAGAGGGAACATTTGACTCTGTCTGGGGCACTATGATTCAATTGAATTAAATGTAGGACAAATGAAACTCTCACCATTGATGCACACTCTTTCCGTACATCTTTCCGTACGTCTTTCTTTTATTGTCTCCACCAGGCCGAAGGCATGGGGAGAGAGTATGTTTTGCACTCCGTCTGTCCTCCGGCACCGTTAACCTGGTCGATGCCAAATTTTGCACACACACTCCCTGGATGCCAACGATGAACCTCTGCCCCAAAATGACCAGAACGGCCTGTTATAGCGCCACCAGGAGGCCACTTTGTGCAAAACAAGTTTTTGGACAGTATTATATACAGATTTTGTCCAAACATCACGCAAATTGGTACACAGTCTCTCTAGAGCCATTCAACGAAACGGGTCTTTCAGATTGGCTTCCAAAGTTCGCAGGAGTGCTCAGTTTCAAACAAAATGCTGCAAATCATGAACACATCGTATGATTTCCGTGAAATTGTGCATGCACACTAGGCCGAGGAAGAAAGGCCACATGAGCATTTTCAACTCAGCCTCATGGTGGCGCTATAACTGGCCGAAAAGTGTTTTTACCTCTACCTCTCTAACTGCACGGATCTGTGGATAACTTTGTATGCCAACTCCCTAGAGGCCAAGGAAAAACCTTTGCCTGGAATCTTTCACATCTGCTCTTTATAGTGCCACCAGGAGGCCGACATATGTAAAACACATTTTCTAATATTACTCCTTCAGATTTTATCCAAATTTCACGCAAATCGGTACACATGCTCTCCATAGTCATGTGATCAAGACAGGTTTGTTTGATTTCTCATAATCCACCCTCATTGGCTACGATTGGCTTCTAAACTTTTCAGGAGTAGCCTGCTTTGTACCCGTTTTGTACAAATCACCACAACTACTCAATGCAGTGTCCGATTGTGGTGAAACTGTGCATGCATATTCCCACTAGGCTTTGGAAGAAATGCCACTTGACCGTTTTCAAATCAGCCTCATGGTGGCGCTACAACAGGCCACACACACACACACACACACACACACACACACACACACACACACACACACGTACACACACGTTTATATTGCTCCTAAACATTTTGCCAAACATCACACACACACTCCTATCCTCCTGATGGAGACCTGTGCCCAGAACGGCACTTTTTCTAGTTTTATCATTGATTGGACCACTGTTACAAGAACCTGACTGATTCCAGAATTTTGGTTCTGATGCCGTTCCCGAGTTTGGAGAGTACTAGGTTATTATTGTTATTGTCATTGAACATTTGAACATTTGCACTTTACAGGAAATGTGTCATCTGCATTTAGCCATCCTAACTACTAGCATTGGGGAAGAGCACCCACACTTTACCAATTCCCATTATGGCCTCTAGCCTCCTACCCACAGCAACAACAATAACAACAGAGAGATCTGCAATCCATTCAGCAGAAAATGAGCCACTAGCCCTCAAAAGCAGAGATTTCAGCTTGATTGGTAATCAGTGACTGTTGGTCACTATTTCATTGACAATATTTCATTGACTCATGTTTTGGCTTGCTTGTGGTGAACTATAATTTATGTATTATGTCCACTGTGTCAAGTGTTTCAAGGTTTTTTTTGTCAAAGTGTGATATGATACATACACAAAACATACGTCTGTATGTCTGAGTGTCTTATAACAAGAGAATGTGTCAGTCGAGTTTTTATTTGTATGTTGTGTATTTATCATGAAGAAAAGGGCTCCATAATTTTTTTAGATTATTTTTCTTCAGCCCATAACCTCTCCTCTTTATTATTTCACGTGCCACAGAGTGATGAAGTGGATCTGCCAAAGAGCAATGGGGTCGACTTGCCCCTGAACGATGGGTTGAACAATCTCCACATCAATGGGATGAATCTGCCCCAAAGCGATGTGATTCTACCCCAGACCAGTGTGATGGATCTGGAGGTGATGCAGCTGAGACAGAAGCTGGATGAACTGACAGGAAACATCAGTGACCACGGCCTCACCTCGGACGAGGATGAACCCAACTCACCCCGGAAGACTCTACGCTGGAGCAGCCATGAGGGAGACACCAGCCCCACCAGCCCTACCAGATCCCTCTCCAGACCCTCTTCCAGGCCAGGCATCTTGGCGTCCTCACCACTGGGAGATGTGCTGGAGAAACCTGAAAACCAGATGGTACAGGTTTGTCTTTTTCCATCAAAACGTAAAGCAAAGCAAAGTGAACTAACTCAACCAGATCAAATTCACAATATATGAATATAATATAATATGCAGAATGACACATTCAATTATGATGATAAAATGTTGATGTAACAACATTAACTATATAGTCCTGAATAGAGCTCAGCACACATACTGTACTTAAATATTTAATGTATTTGCTTACTTGCCAGCGAGTTTCTCACAATCCTCTCCGCCCTACTGCACCTACTGTAACACAGCGAAAGAAAAAAAGCTTCCCCTGGCTCACCAAAGCCTTTTTTCTGCCACTTCAGTTTGAACCCAGCTCAAGCAAAGCGCCAAGTAATAAATCACATTGCTTAGCCTTATTTTTTATGCTCCCTTTTTGACCGTTTTTTTAATTCCAGATTTCTTGAGACGGAGAACAGGCTAGAAATTTATTTTTCCCTGCTCACCTGAACAGTCACCTGAACAGTCCATCCATGAGGGCTTGAATACAACACAAATAATTATTGTATATTAAATTTCAATATTGTGAAAAGGACATTTAATTTTAATTATACAATGAACAAGCCATTGTTCATATACTTTAAACTTAATTTGAACCACTGAAACTCTATTAAAATAAATAGCAGATATAGTGATTAGAATTGACTGCATAATTGTCAATACTGATAAGTCAAACTGATGTGATTCTATTCACATAGTGAAATGTGCTGATTCCTGTTTCCTCCGGCCTTTGAACTTCAGTCCATCAGTAAAGTGCCTTGTTGGAGCTCTGTGAAATGGCTGCCCTGGAAAGCATTAAGCATCACCTTAGATGAGGCTGCTATTGTAGTCTCCAACACCAACAGAGCTGATTGTTTAGGATATTAACAAGATATTGATTACTTATAAAAGCAAGACTTTTGCACAACTACAGTCGACAACTCATGTTCTAACAATATTATTTGTTCCAGTTTGGCTCTGAATTGGAAATATCCTACTATTATTTAATTTGTCTCAGCCCAGATAAAACTTCTGTCATAGGTCAACTATTCAACGGAGAGCCCGAATGGAAAATGGCGTGCCCCAGAGGAGGGACCCCAGAAAAGCATCCGCCGGGGCTCCACAGCCCTACTGTGTGATTTGGAGAACAAGATACTGCAAGCAACTGCCAGCGTCCAGAACACAAAGAGTGAGGTAATTATGACCTTCCCCTTGATCAATGTTTCCCAAAATTGACCTTGGTAGGGGGGTGGGGGCAAAGATCACAGGAGAGTGTGAGGCCTTGTCTGTTTGAACATAATAACATTTCAGATAAGAGAAAATCATACAGTAGGCTACATACATAATCTATTATCCCGTAAGTTGTAACTACTGTAGCACTCTCGCTGTAGCTAACTCTCAAAGAATATCATTGTGAAGTATAATACAACTGCGATTTAGCTATTTTCAACGTGGCACCTCTAGTTTGATTTTTTTTACAAGCACATCATGATACGATGTGAGCTTGTAGATTGACAATTTTTGCAACTCATTAGAGTAGAGTTAGAGAGGTTAGTTAGAAAAGTAGGGCTTAAGTGGTTAAAAACAAGTGTGTTGGTATGCACTGCACATGCCACATGCATGCATGGGGGTTCTCAGCTTTTTTCAGGGGGGTTCCTAGGAAAATAGGTTTGGGAACCTCTGCACTGCACCCTTAGTTAATATGTTCTGCAGAGGTTTGTAGGTCAGTCCGGTTATAAGTCCAGTTTGGAAAAACTGGACTTATAGTTTGATAAGATGGCTGGAAAGATGGCTGGAACCACAAGTGGAAAAAGTGCTTACTGAACATTTTCACTTTTCAGCTATAGACCAACAAAGTCTGACCCCATGGCTGTTAAAAATGTCCACCAAGTTTACATTCTAGATTTAAAGATCGAAAGCTTTCAAATATTGGTGAGATATTTTCAATAGTTGCTCCACTGATTAGAAATTGATATTCGAAAATATTCTACTCGACTGAAACCGGTCTCAAAGTAATTGTTTTATCACATTACACAATCGCTTATCTCTCAGACAGATTTTGTCAATGTGTTGCCAAATTGCACAATCACAAAAAAGCATATTCTGACAATATGTAATATATTTTTTTAAATCTTTATGTTGATTTTACAATTTGAAATTGAACAATGATTCGGACTGGATCTTCAAATAATAAAATCAACAGGAATATAACCTTTCTCTCCTCCAAGGTATCTTATATACAAAATCGGATCACAGCCCTGAATGCAGCAGGGACGTCATCACCTAAAGGAAGAAAGGTGAGGTCCATTTAGTTGAATGACACTCACAAACTGTAGCATCGTCAAACCATTCAACTTCATGTATTTTGATCTCCATATCTGACATACGTTGGAGCAGGTGCATGTGGCGTGCAGTGCCAGTAAACCGCTGAATTTGACAATTTCTAGAGGCCAAGTGGCATTTATTTTGTTTGATATTTTGTATTATATTAACTGCATTTATTTACTCCTATGGTCATTTGACATTCTCTGCTCTTGGTGGTCAGTTTGAGGTGCAGTTTGTACCATTTGTTGTTGACATCTTTGTTGTCAATTATTGTGAAACATGGCAGCAACCTTCTCATTCTCTTCTTTGTATTTTTTTCTCCTTGTTTCTAGTCTGCTATTCCGGTCCAAGCATGGAGGCTCTCCCAAGACTTTCCCACAAGTAAGAACAATCTGCTGCCTTTGAGCAATCCCCCCTGGGGGGCTCCTGACTGCTGGAATCAAACATCTTAACCTTGTTACACATAGAGAACACAATGCTGTCATCTCTGGCCTTACTTATGTCAAACAACGAGTGCCGTGCTGGATCGTGTTACCGTTCCTATTTTCTCATTGGGATAGCAGCCATGCCTAAGGTTGCATACTAGGGGACCAACAAATGCTGGCCGATAATATGTTTATCATATAACAATAGCCAAATTTATTCCCCAAGACAATGAAAGATTTGTGTGACACTTTAGATTTACAATACTGTCAACGAGTGTGTGCACGGTGTGGAGGGAGTTAGCTGAAAACATAGCTAGCCTCACACCTAATCTGATGGAGCATGAATGTACTGTACTTTGTGGCTATCGCATATTACTTCCAGGTCAGGTGGACAACTTTGTGAGGAACTCTCTCTATAGGGGCTCCCTGACCCAGAGGAATCCAGTCGCCAAGCCCAAAAAACAGAAAAGCTGTGCGGTATGACCTCTATATGACCTCCCCATCCTGTGGTGGTGGGTGCTGGGGAAATGAATGGTGTAGTTGGTCTGGTGGTGGGCTCCTGGTTTGTAGTCACTGGGGTTTGGGGCTGTTCTTGTATTTATGAACTCTTCAATATTTCAAGGAAACTCCAATGTGGCCAGAATCAGTACGCTGTGTGGTTCTTGGACATCACAACCAGCACACTGTGTGGTTCTCTTGCACATCAGAACTAGCACACTGTGTGGTAAGGTTCTCTTGCACATCAGAACCAGCAGTGCACACTGTGACCCCCTTTCCACCGGTTGGTTCCCAATGGGAATTTAGTTCATGAGCCAGAGCTCCAAAGTTGGTGGGAAAAACTAGACCTATATTAAATTGTTTATAGGATCAATACAAGTAAATTGATACATGATAACTCTTCCACAGTAGTAGCTTTTTCATATTTTCGATTATTTAGCATATTTTCCTACATAATGCCTCATTTGCATATTTAAAAATGTAAACTTTGTAATACAATAAATAATTTTCTTCGTGTAAGTAGGCTACTCAATTGGGGAAGTTTCATGGTGATAACAATTTAATATAGGTTTGGTTTTGCCCACTCAATTCATAATTAACGTTCCAATTTTGGAGCTCTGGCTGATGGACTATAAGAACCAAAAAGAACTGAACCGGTTCCCATTGGTAAGTAAGTAAGTAAGTAAAAAAAAATTATAGATCACCTTTCAAAACAATGTTACAAAGTGCTGTACAACAAGGCAAAACAATCATGTTAAAACAAGGGCATGAAATAAACAATAGAAGGTAAAACTTTAAAATGCAACAAATCAAGGAAAAATATATCATAAAATAAAGTGCTGACGAAATAAATACGTTTTTAACAATCTCTTAAAACCGTCGACAGACTCTGCATTCTTCAGCTCAAGGGGCAGGGCATTCCACAAAGTGGGGGCAACCACTTGCGCGGTCAGCCTTAGTTTTGAGTCTGGTTGTAGGGATAGACAGAAGACCTTTATCGGAGGACCTGAGAGAACGTGTGTTAGGTTTAGCATGCAGTAGTTCAGAGATGTAGATTGGAGCCAGTCTTGTGTAATGCTTTGTATGTTATTAAGAGAATTTTGAAATTGATCCTGGATTTGACGGGCAACCAATGGAGTGCAGCAAGAACGGGAGTAATATGAGATCTGCGGTGTGTGTTTGTTAGGATCCTGGCAGCTGTATTCTGTACTAGTTGAAGTTTATGGATTGAGGAGGAGCTGAGGGTGGTGTAGAGTCCATTACAATAGTCGAGGTGGGAGGAGATGAAGGCATGGATGATTTTTTCTAGGTTTTGGGGGATGAGAACTGGCTTGATTTTAGAGAACCAACCGGTGGAAAAGGGGCCTGTGTGGACCGTTCTTGCATAGCTCAAGCAGAGTTAGCTCCCAATCTAAAGATGTCCCTCCTGGGCCTGGCTCATTTAGACATTATTGGAATAGGGTATTCAAGGTTAGTGAGATACCAGATGCCCTGGGCTGCCATGGGTCCTCTAAGATGCCACAGTTAATATGCTCTATTAGTTCATTAATTGTCCACTAACCACTATGTTATGGTGCGTGGGTGGGAACACAGAATTCAAAGCAGATCCAATGTTTGCAGGCATTTTGGCTCCATCATCATGAATGATGTGTTTTTTTGTAGTGCCACCATAAATATGACAAGATATTTGGAAGCTGGAAAGAGAACTGACAGAAAAATGAAACATAGGGGAAAGATGAGGAAAGAGAAGAGAATGAGAGAAGAAAACAATTTAAATATAGTTGTTTGGTGATCTTAAACACCCCAATGTGTTTCTTGTTTCAGAGGATTTTAAACACATGTGGTTGCATCACACAGAGCTGTTTCATATAGGAGGGTGTCATTATTGGAACATTATCTTACTGTTTCACGAGATTATTATGAAAGTCTCTGGAAAGCCATCAAGTAATCATGTTCTCTTCTAGGGATGCTTCATTAGAGGTGACTCAGGTGAGGCCAACTCACATGATAAACTGGATTGATAAACTTGGATTCTGTAATCCAAGTTTTTCCAACCAAGGGGTTGCATACAGAGTACAGACAGTACGATAATTAGTCACTCTATCCTCTAGGCCGGGCAGTGGATGCCAAACAGTGTGTTGGTTATTTAAGCTTATTGCTTTTCTAAAACGGTTACAAACATATAGCAATATTAACCTAATAAAACTATTGCGCTTGATGATTTTACGGGGCTGCCTGGAGCCACGCATTCACAGTCATATGAGCCGGGCGGTGCTTAGACGCCCGCACGGCATGTGTTTGTAAAGCAATCAAGTGCTCCCCTTCCCAGTTCAGCTACAAGGCTGCAGGATGATACAAAGTGATTGAAGGAGTGGGTTATCGGTGAAATTTACACCGGCCACGTGACGGTAACCAGCCAATCACAATGAAGTATTGGGACTACCCGTTTTAGAATGAAAGATAAATAATATGCTTCAATTCAGGATTGTTCTACCTTATATACACTCTGATGAAATTAAGTTAATTCTGCCAATTTTCTCTTCGACTTCTTATGGATTCATTGATATCTCAACACTAGACAAATTCCTCGTCCTCAGCATGCCATAACTCACATTGATCTGTCACGTCAATTTTACTCTGTTGTTTCCCAATGTAATTCATTCCAGATTCATCCTTGTCATTCTCTGTTCATTCTGCACATGATTTTATTCACCCACCCACTCACTTACTCATTCAATCAATTAACACTTTGTCATTGTCTATATGTTCATCCATCCATCCATCCATCCATCCATCCATTTGTTTGTCTATTTGCCCATTTATCTGTCTGTCTGTCTATCTGTTTCTCTCTACCTGTCTTTCTGTCTGTCTCTGCAGAAGCCAGTAATGGCACAGCTCCCATGAGAAGGAAGTAGAGCATTATCTAAGAGGCAGCATGTTCTGTGTCAAGAGTCTCACTTTATTAAAGCATAATGGCAGCTTTTCTGGACCAATAGTAGGCCTATTCTACTGACGCACACTCAGTTTCTTGCCATAGATTGTAATCCAATTCTAAGACAGCAGACTATAGGATTGTCAGTGGCTGTCAACTGGAACGGGACTAATTTAATGTCATGGTCATTAATGTCATTCATAGAAGTGTATATTTGTACATCATTAAATGTTCTGATGAATTGAAAAAGGAGGACCCTAATGTAAACAAGTCTTTGTGCTTTTTCTGGGTTTTTTTTGGATATTGACCTGTACTTTCGTTTGAAGTGTACCCACTACCCATTCTGCATACTGTAAAATAACATTTTCAATCAATCAATCAATGGTAACATTTGGTCTTCATATATAATATCATTATTATATATTATCATATATTGTGCCATAGGGCCATAACCATATCTCTATGTGAAACTGTTAACATTACACAGCCTTTATTTTAAGGCAGAGATTAATTCTCTGCTGCAATTCAATATTTTAGTCAATCTTTTGATGTGGATGAATGTACAGATCTTAATAAGTGGGCCTTGCAAATGTTAAAAATAATGTTTTGTTTTATATATTTTTAGCATATCCATCTGAAAGAGTGGTTTTCTTCAATATTATCCCACATTGATAATGTATATCTGAAGTATGACTATAAATTATTAGTCTTTTCATAATTCTGCATGAAAGATTTAATTAATTTAATCAATATTGTTGTTTGTTGTTTTTTCTTTTAGAACCCTCATTTGCAATTAACCACTTGAACTGTGTTTTTAGCCATTAAAATGGCAAGAGTCATTAATAGGAGCCCATCAGCAAGTCCATTTTCCATCACTAAACTGCTTCAAAACTCTTTATCTACTGTGTATGGTGCAATTTTAATAATGTCATAATATCACATAACTCATCGAGTCATCATGCTCATTAAATAGTTGCAAACTACATTGTCGTCAGTTTGTCTTTTTTATGTAGCATTCAACTACTAATGTGTGTTGTGAATTGTGACACAATATTGTTGAACAGGTATGTATTTAGTAGTTTATAATCTCTCTACCAAATCAAAGCTGAAGACATGATTGTGGACTATAATAAACATCATGTCTAGTTGTTGACATGGTGATATACTATATTATCTATATGACATCAGCATATAGACAATGTCGCCCCTCCTTCCAGAATATAAATAGGTAGAGATGGGTAACTAAACAGTCATAGCAACTCTCACCTCGTCTATCTACATTAGAATACATACAACTCAGTCTATGTATGACATCAGTGACATCTTTCCAGGGAGGAATTGAACTGTAACTTCCACACCTGTTTATTGAGGCTGACAGTGAAGCACATGCTGAAGTTTGGTTTCTGAAGCATCCTACAGATAGTTCTCTCCTAACAGTAAATATATGTTTGGATTTTGTGTCCTATAAAGGCAACAGAAATAGTACAGCATAATAATAGATGCTTCTACATAACATGCTATTCAATTATGCTTTTGACAATAACCGAAGCAGATCCTAGGTTTGGAGAGTTTCAACCTTATCTTCATATAATTGGTCCAAAATAATGTTCAGTAGGCTTTTTTGTCTACTCACTTTGTCTCTCAGAGGAGGATTGTTGAACACCTGCCTACCTGCTGGGGTTCAAGTGCAATGCTGCGTTCACATTGAATGGAAGCAGTAACATTAAGTTTAATCTACAGCTACAAAGATACAAAGCTACAGATACATGTTTGCCATGTAGCTTTGTATTTTTGTCTCTGCCAGTGTGAACGCAGCACAAGAAGGCTGCAGCTTATTGCAATAAGGCAGTTCAAATAGAGTCAGCCAAGAAAAGAACATTGAATTGACTTAAATTGTCTCAAACTGTATTGCTTTAATGCTTTATGTTTCAAGTTTGGAATATCAAATGACGATGGTGTTTCAGGTGGTTCTGTGTGTAACTGACTGCTGAGTCTGACAGCTCCTCCCGTTGCATGATGAGGTTGTGTGCATTTCTCTGGGTTTTCCTGATATTCCTGAGTCCAGTGTCATGTAAACCACACAAAGAAGAACACCTCACGCAAGACATAAGACCTTTCATCTCAGAAACACGGTTTCACCTGTCCAACCCTTTATGCTGAGTGCCAAGCAGGGTGGCACTGGGTCCCATTTTTCAGAATCTTTGGTATCCAGCCGGGGATCGAAACCCATGATCGAAACCCGACCTTCCAGTCTCAGGGCGGACACTCTAACCACAAGGCCAGTGGTTACACCAGCAGTGACAACACACAAATGTGAGGAGGAATTAATTGGCAAAATGACTAAATTGGGGAGAAAAAGGGGAACAAAGCACACTCAATTAATGCCGCTCTGCTGTAACTGAACAATACATAAATGTTCCTCCTGTCTCTCAGATCAAGATGCCTTCTGGTACACTGGACGAGGGATACGACCTGTGGGGCGCTTTGGCCGGTGAGTAGGCCTACCAGAGATGAAGCAGCATTTGGGTTTCCATACACACAGAGGATGTGCTAGTGACTGGCACTGAAGACTTGGTTAAATTAATAATAGTAATAATAACAATAATAACACTCTTGAAATGTTCATCTGGCCCTGATCCAGAAAAGGTTGAGAACCATTGTTATATGCTATTGACATCTCTTCACCACCATTTCTGTTTTATTTGTATGTTAAGTTGTCAGAGTTTTGTGCATATAGGATCCTTTTAAGTACCGGTAGTCTACATACAAAATGTCATATTTAATATTTTCAGGCGTCATATTGATAATATTCAGAAAGTGTCTGTCTATTAATGTTCTGTGAAAAGAGTTTTGTGTGATTGTATTTATACGAGAAGGAAGCAGGAGTATGTGAAATGCCCCTTTGCATTGACCAACAGTACATACTGCATTGTTCAGATGAATTATTTTTGTGGCACCCCGTTGGCTCGGTTGGTGAATGTACTGATCACGATCACGTCCTGTAACTAAGTAATCACATGTTCAAAATCAAGGACCAGAACCGAATGTCTTCTCTGCTGTGCTATCAGATGTTCATACACTGAATATTGTATCTAGCTGATCTCACTCCATTTGAATAATAAATTGTTGTCACCACAGATTTTAGATTGTCTACAGGTTTCTTTTCAAGTGAATGTTGAAACTTATTTGTACATGTGTTTGATGTTTGCAAATACTCTGAGACAGCTTAACTGTTCCTAAGTAAGAACAGTGCACAGATCGCACAAGAGCTTCAGTCTATTCCATCTGCAAACACTGAAAAGGGTTTTGTTATTTGTTTGTAATATATTTCCATGATTCATTTACCCATGATTTCAAACAATCCACCATTTCTCCATGTATCCTTGCCTTCCAAGTACACAGTATTATTCTCTCTCTCTCTCATATATTTTTTTTTCTGGTCTCCAACCATAAATGTATTCAAACAATCTTCAGAAGCTTTCATGGTTCCAATCAACAGTGTAAGCATTGTTTCCATTGAGACAGCTAGGCTCTCTGCTATGCGTGTTTTCAATCAGTAAGTGGAACAGGCTGATGCAGAGTTAACAGCCTGTGTGTGTCAAAGAGACATAAAGAGAATGTGCGAGGTAAACATTAGAGGTTAGATGCACAGTGTAGTGGGCCAAATGCAAACATTTACAGAAAGTCTGTGTCATGGTGTAGGCCTACTGTACAATATAATCTAAGCAGAGTGGATTTGTGTTGCTATGGTTTATGGAAGCATAAATACTCCATTACTCTGGGAGATGCTTGTCATTTTCGTCCACGATTAATCTAAATTCATGGCGTGGTTAAGTCAAGCACAGTCATTTATTTTCCAACAAAATAACAAACATGCACAGCCCTATAATGGCTGTGATCTTACATACTGTACATTTCATGTATTCCATACAAACAAACATGCACATGCATTTAGGTTGTGGAATTACGTTAGTATTTTATTAATGTATTTTACTTATTGTGAAATAATTACAATTTACAATTTAGGCATTTAGCAGACGCTCTTAATCCAGAGCGATTTACATTTAAGCAAGAACAAAAAGCATGGCAGGAGACAGACAAACAGACAGATTCTTATAGTAATTCTTAGTAATTTGATATAAAAGTGAAAACATATTTACATGCATTTATGGCCTGTGTGTGTGTGTGTGTGTGTGTGTGTGTGTGTGTGTGTGTGTGTGTGTGTGTGTGTGTGTGTGTGTGTGTGTGTGTGTGTGTGTGTGTGTGTGTGTGTGTGTGTGTGTGTGTGTGTGTGTGTGTGTGTGTGTGAGAGAGAGAGAGAGAGAGAGAGAGAGAGAGAGAGAGAGATCAGGGTGGAGCATTGAAGCAGCAGGATGAAAAGGGGTTGGAGGTTCGTCTGTTAAGGTCCACCAGTGATGTGTCTTTCCACTCCGTCAGCGCCCCATGCTGTTCACCCATGTTCTGCTTCACTCTGTGGGCTGAGTGAGATGTTCTGGGTGAGAGAGGCCAGCGTACAACTCGAATGTGAAATAAACTGTAATGATGTTGCTCTCTGCACTGGTATCTGCCGCCCTCTAGTGGTCAAGAACATGACCCTGTTTTAGCTTCTTTTAGTTTCAAAGAATGACTTATTCAATTTCAACTGCAATGGTTTACTTAATGGAGAACCTGTTTGACATAAACAACGTGCAATAACAAAATTCTAACAGATAACATTAAGGTCATGTTTTGTACCTATTACCAGTAGCAGCTCACTGACTTGGTCTCCTGACAGGGCTGATGTCTCCATGAAAAGCAGACCGTTGTCCACAGCTAATCTCTGTCCCTCCTGTATGGTGACAGTATGATCAGCATTTTACACATTACACATTGTCTTTCACGTGTTAGGGCAATGCTTTGTCTAGCTTTTGGTGTGTGTCCACAAAGTTTGTCCTACACAATTAAATTCCCATCCCATTGACAATGAATGGACAATTTTATGTCAGTGTCTCAGCAACTTTTACGTCATGATGATGTACGATGATAAGAGCGCCCCACACTTCACACGGGTGTGATTTAGGCTTACAATAAGAAAAGATTGAAGTTGGGCCGTCAGAGTTAGGATTATAATAGGCCTACTAATAAATTTAGAGGTTGGTTCAGGAGTTTATGCCTGATGTACAGTCAGTTGTGTACACCAAAAATAGCAGATCTACAAGCACATAAAGCATTGCAGCATTACATGTTGTGAGCTTTCAGCTGAGCCCACCGTATAACTCAAGCTTTAAAAGGATCCCTAGCTAATATGCCTTATATGTCTTGATACATTATAATTGCCCTCTATAACTAAAGTTTAAAATATAATTTCATTTATTTAAAAACAGTTATTTTCCCCAATGGGACGATGGCCATCGCAAATTGATGATATCAATGGTGTGGTGTGGACCAGCCCAGCCCTATGATATGTGCAAATAAAACATTTAAAATATTGATTTGATACTCAAATTAACCTTAGTAAGTATACCTTGCGGTATTAATCATCCTGTGTGTGTGTGTGTGTGTGTGTGTGTGTGTGTGTGTGTGTGTGTGTGTGTGTGTGTGTGTGTGTGTGTGTGTGTGTGTGTGTGTGTGTGTGTGTGTGTGTGTGTGTGTGTGTGCGTGCATGTGTGCGTGTGTTTGTGTTGAAGTAGGCTACCTCCTTGGAGATTTGTCTCTCGTCATCGAGGTCTTCTTTGTTAGCAACCAGGGCGATCACAGTAGATCCTGGGATATATTGTTTTTGCAGCTCCTTGACCCACAGCTGAGCTCTCATAAACGTGTCCTTAAGCGCACACACACACACACACACACACACACACACACACACACACACACACACACACACACACACACACACACACACATAAAATGCCTTTTTATATATATTATACGGTATACTTTGCAAGCACACTGCACAGTGTGTGCGTGAGTGCGTGCACGTGCACATGCACACTGTGATTATGTAAATGTTGTGTGTGTTGACTTTACTCTCTTAGTGATGTCATAGACGACCAGCGCAGCGTGAGCGCCTCTGTAGTACAGTGGGGTGACACTGTGGTACTTCTCCTGTCCCGCTGTGTCCCAGATCTCAAAACGAAGAGTGACATCACCCAGGTAGACCACCTGGGTCAGGTAGGCACCTGGTAGATACATGGTGGAATTCTGCAATGTTCAATAGCTGGGCCGCTGATATTCAAACTGCACAGCTCCCATGATTAGACCAAATCATTATTATATGGATGACACTCAAATAATCTGTATATAGCTCTGTCACCAATTGATTATAATCCCATTAAGAGACAAAACCAGGTGAGACAGCTGATGTTACAGTGAAACCAAGTAAGAGTAAGACATGTGTTAAACTACAGTGAAACCAGGTGAGACGTGATAAACTACAGTAAAACCAGATGAGAGTCGAGACATTTGTTAAACTACAGTGAAACCAGGTGAGACATGTGTAAAACTACAGTGAAACCAAGTAAGACATAAACTAGCGTGAAAGTGAAACCAGGTGAGACATGTGATAAACTACAGTGAAACCAGGTGAGACATGTGTTAAACTACCGTGAAACCAGGTGGGACAGATTTAAATGGATGAGTATCTTATCGCTCATTATTCATTCATGATAATAACTACTAGTAGTTATTAACTAATTACATTTACAAAGTCAAAGTGTAGGCATTTAGCTGACAGAGCTGAACTCACAAGTGTAACTGTAGAACAAGCTGAATTGTTTTGACCCCAATCAATGCAAGTATTAATGCAATGTCAGACACATTGGGCTTAGAAGATGTTTTTGATCCCAGAAGATCAGATATACTGTAAGTGAACACATACAACAAATCAAGAGTTAACAACCTAAACCACTGGCTGAAGTCCCCCAGGCTCTATACTAAGCCCTCTTCTGTTTTCCACCCCAACACTTAAATAATCTTTGCTGGGAAAAAAAAGAGAAATACAAAAAATAAAATAAGAAGAAATACAAGCTCATAACCGTTCAGGCTTGCAGATCAGCTATTTTTGCTAAATAATAGGAAAACTATAGGGTCCATGTGGTTAAAAGGGGTATTACTTCTGTTCTGTATACACAACAGTAAACCCTGGCTATACAATAAGTAGGCTATTGTGAACTTACAGCCAATAGTGGGTGATGTAGTATTCTTGAAGTCATCCTTGCTAATTCTCAGAGCCAGGCTAGATTTCCCAACCCCTGAGCTTCCGAGAAGCACCATCTTCACCCTCAGGGTGCTGAAATCTCTCCTCAGAGTGTCACCGTGGTCCTGGGCCCCTGCTGGAGCCCCTGAAGACCGTTCCCCCATGACAAGTCAAGGCTAAATAGACTCAAGCAAAGCAGCAAACCTCAAAGAACACAGTGAAAGCTCTCTTACAGTCCACATATCAAAGCAGTGTATATGTATACGTCCTCAAAACAATATAATTTCCTCATTCACACCCACATGCTGACAACCTATAAAGTGCTCATATAACTGAGAAATCACATGCACTCCCGACTGTAACCTGGTCAAACCAACGTTTCAAACACTGCAGTGTCATTGTTCTGGTTCCCATTTACAGTAAGAACAGAACAGAAACTAAAACAAGTACATAGGCCTATATGTCGAGAATGTTTGCAAACTTTGCACTGATTGAATGTCTTTCACTCCTCCCTAGCCTAAGATACAACTCTTGTTTTGTTGCTCCTAATGGCTGTGAGTGTGTGACTTGAAGCTGGGTTACGGGTTTATGTTTTTATTATTAAGTCACACGTAAGTGCAAGGAGGACAGCTGTAACACTAGGCAAGGGTTTGTTCTGCTTTGTGGTCACAATGCCAAAGCAGACACACACACACGCACACAGACTCATGCACACGCACACACACACACACACACACACACACACACACACACACACACACACACACACACACACACACACACACACACACACACACACACACACACACACACACACACACACACACACACACACACACACAGATCATCATGACACAGGTGTACTAAACTATAGTAACTATATGGTGCAGCATTTCATGCCAATTAGGACTCCCAAATTATTATGTAAATACATAATATTATTACCGGTATGTAAAAACAGATGTGTTTATGTTTTTATTATTAAGTCACACGTAAGTGCAAGGAGGACAGCTGTAACACTAAGCAAGGGTTTGTTCTGCTTTGTGGTCACAATGCCAAAGCAGACACACACACACACGCACACAGACTCATGCACACGCACGCACACACACACACACACACACACACACACACACACACACACACACACACACACACACACACACACACACACACACACACACACACACACACACACACACACACACACACACACACACACACACACACACACACACACACACACAGATCATCATGACACAGGTGTACTAAACTATAGTAACTATATGGTAACTATATGGTGCAGCATTTCATGCCAATTAGGACTCCCAAATTATTATGTAAATACATAATATTATTACCGGTATGTAAAAACAGATGTGTGGCCGCGGACACACATCTCATACAATGCGTCAAATCACAATTAATGCATGTGAGCTTGTCGATTGGCTCTTTTCAAATAGCTGATATAAAATAGGATTAAGCAGTCAAACTATTTTCATGCTGTAATAATTTTGCAGTCCCATATTTTGGGGTCCCAGAGATAGAATTGTCATTACATGGGGGTTCGTAGCCTTAGCCTAATGCATGACAAACTTGGGGTCCTTGAAATTAAAATGGTTGAAAATCACAGCAGTAAAAATATAAAAAAATGGGGGTCTGTTGCCGACTGTGACTAATATGTGTGTTGCCAGTGTTGGGGGTCCTTGACATGAAAAAGTTTGAGAACCACTCTGTACGCCTAGATGCACTGCACTATACAACCACAGGGAGGAGACATTGTACTGCATGTTATCCAATTCCATGATACGTGCCTACTGCTGATTTATTGCCATAATCAAAATGTTATATTTGGCGTATGGCCCATTAATGAGCGTATGCTGTTTGATTAATATATAGAAAATCATCCCCATGACAATGTATATATTTTTGGACATCATTATTTTAGGGGCAATGATGGTGTTCATTATTTTTTAACTCAATTAATGCAATGCAACAGTTTAAAATATAAACGCATTTGAAACATTCTCATGAAGCTGAAAAGGAGAAAGTTAAGCTTCTCGAACTATTCTAAAAATGAACATCCCATTCCCACTTCTAAAACAAATACGCGTGGACGCGTCGTTCATCTATTCTAATTATAAAGCGCTGTCGTTTTTGATACTTTCTCTATGTAGCTTTAAGACGTGAATGATAAGATCTGTTTTTAGAGCCCCTGGTCATCATTATAAATATAGACAGACTCAACCCCTGAACGTGAATGGAGCCCCACATTCGAGACTATGGCCTACGGTAATTTTTGTGCCATTTGATGGAGTTGTGGGAACATTTAAATCACGTTGTTGTACAGCCAACAGTGCACAAAAGTAGTGTACAACACAGTCTAATTGTCTTTTTTTACTCCTTTGTATGCAGTGTGTACTTTAGTAACTCTCAGAGTATAATTTGTTTTAAACATCACTGCCATCTCCTTGAAACTGCGTGTGTATGGGTAAAACAGACTAAACAGTATTTTCTTTATGGACTATTTTTTTACGATTAAAATAAATTGTGTAACACGGTGGATGTTTATGTGTAAACTATGTTGCAATAACACACTGTTACATTAAAAATCATTACGTTCGGTAACATTTAGAGGCAAAAGATTACCCTATGAGCTCAATAGTGGAGCTCCCAAACTTCTCTCTGCCAGTTGTTTAGTCCGTCCGTTGTGCGTTATCAGGTGGAGAGAGTTGCAACTTGCACGCAACTTCAACGCGATATTATGGGATATTTTGATTTAAATAGGCTATGAAATGTATTCCGCCGTTTAAGCGTGACAGGGAGGTAATGTAACGTCCTACTGTTAGATTTGTGGATTTGTCAGAGCGCACAAGGACGCACATGTTACATTCTACATTGCCACTTATTGCTGCGGGCGGCTTAGAATAAAATAAGTTGGGACAAAAGTCGGAGTTGCGCGTCTAGAAACCACACACAAGAGGAGTGTGAAGAAGACGGATGTAAGTTTATCTACAGTGACCATCACCCTCGTGTTGTAACTTGTAAAACACCTTTGTCATGTTGTCAACAACCCACGCGCTTCTCTAGAACCGTTTCTGGAGTGTTGGGTTTGTACTGCTCGGTCGGAGTGTGACAGTGACTTTAGTTTTAGAAATCATGGGAACTCAGGGCACAGGACGGAAGAGAGGCAGCACCAAGGAGAGATCTACGGCCGAGGATGATGCCTTGAGCCTCATCGCAAGAGAGGTAACATTAACTCATTATTTCTCTTGTCTAGTCTGTCTGACTAACTGACTCTGTCCGGAAGAGTCCATGATGACCACTTCATTGTCTAATGTCTACCCCCCCCCGCACACACACACACACACACACACACACACACACACACACACACACACACACACACACACACACACACACACACACACACACACACACACACACACACAATAACGCCCCCCTTATGAGGTACAGATGACGTGTAGGGGAATTAAATATACCCTACCAGCCAAGATGTGACCCCAAAACCTACATACACCCATCATCTTCTTAACCATGATCATTTAAGACATTCCTTTGCTTGATTATCAAAGCCTAGTTGCACAGAGACTGTGCCCAGTGCATACACCTTATGTGTGCACTGGCATAACCATTAACCACCAGGCCATGGCCCAGTTGGATACAGGCCAAAGCATCTACCATTCTACCCTATACCACCTTCCCAAAATAATCTGTCAAACCATGGTGTACTTGTACTACTTTGACAGAGTGTGGTGTATTAACTGCCATTATTCGTGCCTCCTGGCTAGTTGAAACATTTCAGCAGAATTCATAGTAATTCTCTTCTTGTGCAAACTTGCAAAGATGTTTTACTTGCCTAACAATGGGGGGGCTGTAGTTTGCAGGAGGGACATTAACTGACTCACAGGCAGTGGCGGAAGGTTCCTATAACGGCAGTGGGTGCAGCCACGCATATTTGCGCTGCGGCTGGCTGCTATTAGCTCTTAAAAGAGCCGTTGTGTTGTGTTATTATTTTGCCAGTGGGTTCTTCTGCTCCTGTGCACCCCCGGAGTTGACGCCACTGCCACAGGTGTTTGCTTCCAACAGGTGGTGAAGTTGTGTTTTGACTGGCTCACACTCCTTCAAGGGAGACCCTGCACCCACCCTAATCTCTTTCTTTATGTTGGTTGTGCCTCCTCACAGCGTCCAATTCCTGTAATTAACTGTTGTGATGAGACACTTGCAGCATAAATGGCTGTTTTGCATTCAGAACAATGTCTTGTGTGTGTAGAGAGCGGTTGAGTTTCTCAATCGTGGGTCAGGGGCTGAAATTGTGCCAAGAGATGTCCTAACTCCTAACCAGGTTGTGAAGAAGCTAGGAAGTCCGCACACCGTTCTTAAGCTCCCAGTAGTTTTATATTAGGAAATGGTCAGTGAAAATGACAGTGTTTTCAGTCACGCTCGTTTATTAGAGCCTGACTCATCCTCTTTGTGAGGTGTCAGATATTAATAATTTTCTTTCTAAATGTGATATTGATATTACTGGAAAATGTTTACATCTGTGCTCACAAAGTGATTCTGTGAAATAGTTAAGTTATTAATCTTGGGTTTTTAGAAATTCTGAATTTAATATTTTAGAAAACAGAATGGGGAAATAGTCTGGAAACTTAATTATTTTCCTATAATCTCTTTCCTTTTTCCATTATGTCCATCCAAACCAAGAAATCACTCACATGATTGATGTATATATCTAGTGGATTTAATCAGCTAATTGTCATGACATCTTGAATAATGACCATCAGATATGAATGATGGCCACTGATTTAACCCAACATGAAGTCCTGCTTATGTTTTATGGAGGCATCATTCACAATGTAAATGTGGACACAACTCGGCATGATGCAGTGAAGAAAAAGCTAGTCATGTTGTACCTGCATTATGCCTGGTAGAAAAAGTTAGTTGAGGGGAAGTTTGGTGTGTGTGTAACTGCAAAGACCCAAGCCGGGTGTTGCATCAAATTTGCATCACACACACGCACGCACGCACACACCCCTATCTTCCTGCTTTCTGATTCAAACCTGCAGACAGAGGTTGGCTATTTAAATCGTTATCTTGTTTGAAGTTGAACTGTGGCTGACTGCCGTTTGTTTGACATTGCACATTCCTATTGATGGTAAAATGTGTCTGGAATGTTCTCTGACTAAGGTTTACTGAGGTGGTCAGGTCAGCAGTAGCTGAACCAGCAGCCACTCAACTCTTCCCATCAGTTTTCCTCTGAATCATTCGGTAAATTGGCACCCGCCCTGGACAGCCAGAGAACTTTTTCACAGTCAGCTTGTCGTGTGAACCTCTGTGAGGCAAAGAGAAATCTGACCGAAATAGAGCGTCGCAGTCCCGCCCCCTCGAGAGACCCGGAAAATAAATCCCCGTTAATTTTCCTCATAGACTTTTCAGAAAGTATTTATTTAAAGACGTTTACGCTACGGACGAAGCCAACTCTTGTCGTGACAAATCATGACAACAAACACAAGGTTACAACACCTTTTTTGTTGTTTTTCTTCTTTGTAATTATTAGTTTGGTCCAAAATGTTGTGTTTGTTGTCATGATTTGTCACGAGAGTTGGCTTTGTACGACGCTTATAAGGTCTTTAAATAAATACTTTTTGAAATGTCTATGGGAAAAATGCATTGGGAACTATTTCCTGGGCCTGGCGTCGTCATGCAAGGGGGGCGGGACTGCGACGCTCTATAGAGCCAACTCGGATCGTGACAAATCATGACAATGAACACAATGTTTTGGGCCGATCAAATAATTAGAAAGAAGAAAAGAAAGACACTGTGTTCATTGTCATGATTTGTCACGATCCGAGTTGGCTTTGTCCGTGGCGTAACCGTCTTTAAATAAATACTTTAAGAAATGCCTATGGGCAAAATGCATTGAGATTAATTTCCTGGGCCACTCGTTGTTCTGAAAGGGGGAGGGACTGCGACGCTCTATAGAGGTCATTTTAAGTAATTAGTTACTGTATGCAGCATTTATAACCACTTTCAACCTCCTGTCCCTATTTTAGGCATTAGGTGATCAATTTTCCCCAAAAAATTAAGAAATAGTAGATCTACAAGCTCCCGATGCAATGCAACATGTGAGCTTATAGTAGTAGTAATACTAAAGTATTATTATTATTATTATCAATTATTTGCTTGTTTGCTTGACATTCATTCATTTATATAATTAAAGTGAAATGTTATTTTTATTTTCATATATTGAAGTTTACACAAATACATTTTCTAAATATAATACAAATATTAAATGAAGTAATTTAACGTTTGTATCTTAAAAATGTGTTTATGTTTTGTTTCGGCTACTCAATTAGAAACTATGTTTCCCAAAACTTGGGTAATCAGAATTAGCATCGCACTCAAAAATCTGGCATCAGTTGGCTCTGGTGCCCTGTGCCTTTAAGTGGCGGCTGGGTCAAATCTCTTACTGGCAAGTTCCTCTGACAGGATGGTATGTCAGGTCTGATGAGCTGGCCCTCTCTGCAACGAGAGCTTCAGAAATAGACCCTTCTGACAGATCAGCTGTTACTGTCTACACCCCCCCCCCCCCCGCCCCTCCTGTGTTCAGTGGGAGGGGGGGGGGGGGTACTGGGGTAGGTAGAGGGTAGGTGGGTTGTAAATGACAGATGATCTGCACTAACTGGCCAACCTACCAACTTGAAAATGTGGAAAAGGCCAATTGGTCAGTAGAGGGATTCTTTGTTTTTTCTGTCTTTAATGGGCTTTTTGGAAGCAACTGTACAGGAGCCACAGTGAGACACTGAACTGCTGAGGTGGTTCATTAGCATTAGTGTCACGTTACTGTACATGTGTTTTCTGGAGCTGGTTCAGAGGAGTTCAGGGAAGCATTCAATAGTGTATGACCCAAATGGAACTATGGAAGGAGACCACACACTGGACAGAATTGCAGCTCTGGAAACGAGAACGTTTGAGATTCTGTGCACAGGATTTCCAAACATCTGTCATATTGACTTTAAATCCTGTTGCTGTCCCCATACAGTTTATTGAGATTAAGCTGATTATTGAAAGGCATGATCTCATATTCTTTTGAGTGGTGCAACCACTTCCTTACTGAGCTGTGTTTGGCTGGCTGCCTGGCTGGGTGCCTCGGTATGAGCACGAAAATAGCATGGTTGTTTTTCACCACCTGTGCGCAACCTAACGCACACACAAACACACATGCACATATTAAGTACAGTACAGTAGAGGGACCCCCACACGGTAACGCTGTCATTTCTCAACCGTTTCTGGGGGTCACTCTGGATGTTCCGGGGACCCCCAGAAACCCCCACATGGTAACTAACTTTTCTACTATTTCGGCCGTGGGGTGGCTCGCCGGAACCGGGCCGGCACCCTGGCTGTGGTCCTGTGGGGGTCCCATCTGGTTTGATATTTCAGTTTTCTTTGATTGCCATTTGTTATCATAGATAAAGCACGGTCAGGACCTGTACGAATTTGTGACGTCTTGATTGGGCCAGATCAAGTCAAACCAAGCAATTTTTCAATAGCTAAAGCATAACATAATGCTAACACCAAAAGGGGTTCCCACCCAAAATGGGTTAAGTCATATCATAACTAGTCAGATATGGCCCAGAATAAGCTATATTATTTCAACTGGTGAAGAAGATCATCCCCATATGGGCTGGGATCTGGCCTAGTCCTGAACTAGGACGTCGTCATGACGTCATTTGGCTTGTTGCACTTGGGAGTATGTGGTTTGGTGCTTTGTGTGTCCTGTGTAGTTACACCTTGAACGCCCGTGGGTATTTAGGACCATTAAATAAGGGATTGCCCATACTGTATATGGAGACTGACCTGTCATTCCATATGTTGATCCTTCCCCATCCATCCTTCCTCTTCGATGTCTCCCTTTTGACTGATACCTGTCCATTCAAACTCTAGACGGGCCTGGCCCAAAGTTATTAGTGCAGCCGCGCCTGGCAGCCAGCGACCTCGCCCTCAGGTGTCTTACTGATATTTATCATCGTAATTGAACATGTACTCCCCTGCCATGTTTTACCTATTGAGCTACACAAGCAATAGAACCCACAACCCTGTCTGGCATTGTTGGTGCAATGCTCTATCCATTGAACTGTAAATAATGACATTTTCTGCGCCAAAATGGAATTAAGTCACCTTGTGTATGTGGCTGTTGTGGCCTTCCGGCTCTGTGAACAGAACACCAGTATGACCTCCAGGATGGTGTTAGATATCAACCTCCACCACAATGACATGCCTGGAATTTGTTCTGGTTAAAGAGTAACTGCAAGTCCCACTGTGTGTTAGTGAAAGATCATCCCGTGGATTTAAGTGTCATGTTGACGTTACCGTTCCAGCTGCATCGGTTTGAGAACACACATTTTGACCTGTGTGAATGCTGTTGCATTTAAGTGGAATAAGAGCATAGACCTTGTCACTCAGCAGCCATGTGCAGTCAACAGAGCAGCTTCACCAGGGACTGCCTGCTTGTTTTAACTGTTCATTCTGGGTGAGTTGTTAAATGGAGAACTATTTCCCTTTTTAACAACTTAAACGCTGTATGCTTAGTTGACTGTCTGGGGTCCCCCAGGGGCCTTTTTCACAAAACGTAGATTAGGGATTAAGCCGGGATTTATCAGATATCCTGGCTTAATATATCCAGGATCAGCGATTAATTGGTTTCATGAAAGCTGAGTTGTCTTGACTTGCCAGATTAATTTAGCCAGTTAACCCTTGATTAGTTTAGCCTGACTAAAGCGAGTGATCGACATTTGCGCTACTCTATGCCGAATTGAAGTGGATTCGATCTCAGACTTTCTTTTTCTCCCTGGAAATAAAAACGTCTGGGTTTCCGAGGCTAGGGTTGGAGAGAATGTGGCCAATGTGCAAGCCTACTCAGATCGGCGTAGCGCTAGAGGTGAGGCCTGCGTAGCGGCCTGAACATCTTTTTTTGAGGGCCCTCCTATGTCCAGCTTTTGGTGTATGTGCACAAACTTTGTCCTACACAAACATTAAATACCAGTGACAATGAATGGACAATTTTGAGTGTTCGTGTAAACACAAACATTGCATAACACTAATAGATCAACATAATTATTAGAATCGGCCTACTTTAGAATAAATAACTAAATTCTGTTTTCATACCTGCAGTGTCGGTGGTTAATCAGCCTGTTGGTGATTTATCTATAAACGATGACCACTCACTCAGACCTACATTATCCCGCTTATTACACGGCTACTTTAATACATAAATTAATACATTGACCCAAAGCGCAACAAAACGAGGTATTTCCTGTGTCGCGCTGGCCGGCGTCTGCCCAGCTGCAGCACATTCGGAAAACAAGAAAGTGAGTTGATCAAATAGAATCCATTTTCGGGTACTGCATCGTCTATTCCTCGCTCAAATGTTTTCAAAAACATTTCTGAGAGCAATGTTTATTTAGCTGCCTGTAAATGACATTGTGTCATTGCCATAGTGACAATGGCTGTCATGTTGGAAACGGCAGTAAATCAGTGGGGCACAGCAGGTGCTCCGAGGGTTTGATTAGGCATCGGTCTGTTATAGAGCGGAGCAGTCATTATCCAGAAATAACAGACCACTGAATTTGGCGATTAGAATGAAGCATTCAACCAAGCTGTGTAATACAAAACATTATATTTTACACCTGACTTTCCTAATTCCTAGTTTGCTCGGCACTTAAAGACCAATCCAGAGGCTTATAACCCTGAGTTCAATATCAGGTTGACATACTCCAGGAAACACTGATTATACTCTTAAACAAACATTAATAATCCCAATATATCCCCTATATTTCCATGTGTAAACACACAGGGAAATGCACAGCCCACTGGATTCAGTTAATATCCCTCCCTAGACCCCCAGTACAAGACAAGCCTCCATAAAAGGACATGAGGACTGTGGGTGGGGGTGTGTGTGTGATGACATCATCCCAAGCAGGACCAGTTGAGATTGTTATCACAAACGCCTTCCTGTTTATTCACCAGTGTGGTGCTCAATGCAGAGCAGACTGTAGGAACAGTGATGGGTGGAGTTGGAGGCGTGAGCTGATATTCAATGTTACCAAATGAGGTCCAGTCCAGTTGATATGCTGCTGTTTATGGGAATGTCGAGCAGACTCAGAGGGCAACAAAGTCAGTCCTTAGGTCATTTTGTGGTTAAAGAGACAGTGGTACACAATGTGTCCCAAATGTTGCTGTGTGTACTGTAACTTAACGTCTTGGAGATGAGGGCTGGAGACGGTAAAGTTAGGCTGGTGATTTAATAATATTATGTCTAATCAATTTAAGCTTAATTCATTCTGCAATATCGGGATAGCTTCAGATATGCAGGCAGGGTGTGAACTCTGGGTGTTTTTAGAATAGGGATTCAAGTAGTCCTGTTCAAGGGTGTGTGTGTGTGTGTTATGTACAGTGAATGTGAATCTCTCAAATAAAAACTAAAAAGAAAGCTATCACAGTGTTCAGGGGCACAGTGTTGCCATGGTAATAAGAGTCCTTTCACGGAATGCAAGAATGCCCATTTATCCTGTTAACAAACAATTCCCCAAGGCTCTGTTCCGGCCTATGTGTCCATCGTAGGACTGGGCTAGGCAGCCTACCTAGGATGATTACCCTGAATTGGGACTCAGAGATATTCTGTATATTAACTGTGTAATAATTTGGTGTTGATTACTGGATTATGTAAACAAGTCACAGAGTAGAACATAACTGAATGCTTTTCTGGTGTTGTATCTGCTCTACCACTGCACTGAAATGAGTAATTAGTTACCTAAACACACTTTCTGTTGAAGGCCTTTATTTGTTACCCGATGGAATGTGTCCTTGTTTCATTTTAGTGATTAAATTAGTTTGAGCATGTCTACCTTTAATAATAATAATATTAATACAAAAAAAAGTAGTGTTTGGAAGCGCTTTTTGCGCACACACGCTCCCCCTCCCCTTTACATGCTTAACACACACACACACACACACACACACACACACACACACACACACACACACACACACACACACACACACACACACACACACACACACACACACACACACACACACACAGAGTCATATTAAAGTGTCCAGTGACATCATACATGTGTGGTTTTATATACTGTACATCTGCCAGATGTAATGTATGCAGTACTGCAGCGGTGCCCAAAAGGTAGATTGTGATCTACCAGTAGATCACAATGGCTCCTGGTAGACCACATGAGGATTCACATGATCCCTTAAAGAATTTAATATAAATGTTTTGGCATCTGCCACTTGAATTAAGGTAACTTGATTGATTTAGTTTTCAAGAGTGTTGCTGTGCACAAAAATGCAATACAAGAAAACCATTTATCCCCCTCTATTTCCCATTCCGAGTGTGTTTGTCTTGTATGTAACGCCAGCTCTGCTATATTCCAAAGCCCCCCCCTCAGCAATAGTATCATATTAAAAAAAAAAAAAACAGCAATGGTATCATATTATTTGGGGCTGAGTATAGATCTTGTTGAGCTGGTCATTTTGAAAGTAGCTCTCAAATCAAAAAGTGTGGGCACCCCCGCAGTTCTGTATACAGCATGAATCACAGGTTGGCTGGCACACTGGCACAGTTAGGATACATAAATGTAGAAGGATGAAGTGACTAAAGTGAGAGAACCAAATGAGACATAAATCAACAAAAGGAACTAAACATGTCCACTGTGCCCCTCTGAGAAATTCCTTCCTGAAGCTAACCGCCTGTTATTCACGATACGCTCGCAACCACATTGTGTAACTTCCTGTGACTATATACTTACTGCCATTATAGAGCAACAACAGGAACACTACAGGCAGCTAGTAGTCATATTACTATACATATAGATACCTTTTATTGATCCTGTGAGGGAAATGTAGGCATCGGAGACAGAACAGACGTTTTAAGATACAGTTACAGCTTGCCATTATTAAGTACATTAAGTACAGTAAGGGAAATCTATAGGAGCAGTAGCAAAAAAAACAACAACAACAACAAAGTGTAGTAGTAGTAATAATGTAGTAGTGGTTGTAGTGACAGTAGGTAGTAGTACTAGAAGCAGCAGCAGTAGTGGTGGTGGTGGTGGGATACTGTGACAGATGCATCATGCTACATAAACTGTTCCAAGTGACCACAAGCTGCTCCATGTTTCTTTCTTCCTTAGAAAAAAACAAACCAAGGAAGTCCTTCCAGAAGCAATGGGAAACATCTGGGTAACCTCAACATGACTATTTTTATTCCCCAAGTGACACTTACGTGTACGTCACATCACAGTCTGTGAAGTTATCACACCACGCAGCTTTCAACGTGCCAGTGTGATGGTGCCTGGGTGGTGCATTCCTCTCAAATAAAATTATCTTGTTTGATTGGAAATGCATCATGTGCCATCATTGTAAACAATTGTTGGTACCAATGTGTCTTCCACCAAGGTTGAATGCTAATAACTTGTTCATTCCCACCAAATATAAAAGTGAAACATTGTCTTTTATTAATTTGTGTTTGTTTGATGTTAAAACAGTTGCCTTTGGCCAGTGAATCTTTTGAAAAATCTGACGCAGCATTAATTTCACTCCTGGCCTGTGCGTGCGTGCGTGCGTGCGTGCGTGCGTGCGTGCGTGCGTGCGTGCGTGCGTGCGTGCGTGCGTGCGTGCGTGCGTGCGTGTGTGTGTGTGTGTGTGTGTGGTGACAGACACCTCATCAGACAGGGAGGACAGGTCTCCCACCTTCTGTCATTGACGTGATAATATGCCAAAAAGTTGCCGTATAACTACTGATATAATTTGATATGAAATGAAGGGTTACGCTGTGACAGCCATGATGATGAGTTTCCTAGAACTGCTTTAGAGAAAGAGTTGCCCTAGGACTATCTTATCATGTCTTCAAACGTGATTTATTCACGTATTTATTACAAATATTGACTTTTATTATCTTTAAATAATAAACAGGTATGTCACGTTATTATGTTTTATTCAATCTATTCAAACTGTTTTTCATAAACTAACAACTGTGTTGCAGGCTCTGAATAACGTATTACTGTTATTGCTGAATATTGTTATTGTCTACTGTCAGATCTTTACTCTACCCCTACAGGCTACACTTAGACTGGATAATATTGTAAAATGAACAATATGTTTCTCTCAACATAGCCTGAAGTGTGATGGTTCCACCTCATCTGAAGAATGACCTAACGTCCGCTTGCTCTGAGTTCAGAGTTATTTCTGTACCCCCCTCTTTGTTCCGTCTTTCAGCACTTGTGGTCATTAAAATGTCCGACAAATGTGGTCATTTAAAGCAGGCGTTGTGGGGTATGGGAGTGGTGGTACAGAAAGGCCAGACTGGTAAGGTGTGGTAATTTAAAGCAGGCGTTGTGGGGTATGGGAGTGGTGGTGCAGAAAGGCCAGACTGGTAAGGTGTGGTGGTGCTGGGAGCTCTGATACAGATCTGGTGTCCTCAGAGAATTGTCAGCAGCAGACAAAGAAGGATCAGTTTTTAAGGAACCAGGCTAATACCGCTGAGCTGATATGTACAATAACAACTAGGGATGCATCGAAAGGGATTTTCTTTTTTTTTCTTTTTTTTTTTTCCGGCTTACGCCTTTTATTGATTTTGTAAGGGACAGATAGTAGGCTGACAGGAAACGGGAGAGAGATGGGGGGATGACATGCGGTAAAGGCCGTGTCAGGTCCGGGAGTCGAACCCGCGGCACACCGCGACTGGATCACCAGTCTGGTGCCCAGACCGTTACGCTACGGCCTGGGCCGAAAGGGAAATTCTTGGCCTAAAACGAATACAGAATATAGGAAACAGTTGGCCGAATACCGCATATCCGAATATGTCATGTCATGGCCGTACCTTAAAGCTACTTGATTTATGGCAAAATAAATGGTTATGGCAAAACGTAACTTAAATAATAATCACTATTATGGGTCCAGAACACATTTATTCCGCTCTTTTGAATGCATTAATTGCATACACTATTCGGTGATATATTATCTGCCTATTTGGGCCGAAACCGAATAGGCCGAAAATGCGTTTTTAGCCATTTTCTGCCGAATATTTTCTGCGGCCGAATATTCGGTGCATCACTAATAACAACATATACAAACTACGTTGTAAAGTGGTTTGAACTAAGGGAAGAAAATAGTAGAAAGGTGCCATATCTTTATATAAATGAATGCCTGGCCATTCATTCACATGCTGTAATAAGAGACACTACTGAGTTGAATTGTTAGAAAACATGCTGAGCAGTGTGAGCACATTCATACACTCCCCGGAGGATGGCCCAGACAGATTTTGTAGGGCTGCCCCCTGAAATTCAAAGATTGAAATAGTTAGTCCTCAGTTGGAGATTCTTTGATTTTCTTTTTTTATGTCGGTTAATTCAAAGTGTGTAATATACACTAGTAATATAAATATAATCTTTACACTATACCAGGGGTTCTCAATGTTTTTGGCTGGGGACCCCCGGAAATGCTTTGGCCATGTCTCCACAGTTGAAAGTAAACGAACTAGCTCATTTACTCTCGGGAGGACGGTGACACTGTTGCAATTGTACAGAATTAGAACGGTTCTGGTAGAAGTGCAGTCCATGTAGGTCATTATAAATAGGAAGTGAGGTGAGGTTCTGTCCTGTCTTCTGGCCCACTTAGAGTGCTGCTGCTGGTGGTTGTGTTCAAGAAAAGGTGCCATACATAAACACAGGTACACCATGTGGGAGAAAGCAGATGATCCAGGATTCCATAATTTATACTCGCTGGGACCGATATGGTGTGTGTGTGTGTGTGTGTGTGTGTGTGTGTGTGTGTGTGTGTCAGATCTGGTTGAAAATTGAAATAGTGTCCTAGGAATAAAATGTTTTTGAGTGGTGCAACCACTCCTACAACCAGCAATGTCCGTGCGTATGCGTGTGTATCTGAGCACGAGTATATGACTTATTAGTACCAGTAGGGGGCGCCAGAAACAGAGAGAGGGATAGTGCTGCTAATGAGAGAGAGAGAGGTGTGTGGGGGGGGGATTGCACCACTCAGTTCACACGGGTGTGATTTTTTTTCTTCCACACGGTTTGGTATTGGGCAAGTCATCAGTCATGCACACTAAGTTGACTTTCAGATTTCCTGAGATAACCTTCGGGCACTCAGTGATGCAAGCGCAGTATGTAATGGTTTCATCCATGTCTGTGTGGATGCTCAAATATTGATTAATTCTGAGCATTAACAATATAGAGGTGTTTGTAGACCGGGTGGAACCCAATTGATTGGTGGGGAAACCTCAAGCAAAGGGTGGGAACTTATAACGGTTTTTCCCACAGCTCTCTCACGCAAGAATTGGGTGGGTAGACGTGTCGACAGGGCTACGTGGCCTCTTGTGTATGACTCAGCTCTGTCACTTCCTCTTCAGTCAAGTGCGTTCAAATTGATTGTTTTCAGACTAGTGACAATATCCTGTCCTAGTGTAGGTCTCACTTTAATGAAGTTGTTGCTGGCATTCACCATTCAGAATGTGTGTGTGACTGTGTGCGCGCGGCCGGACGTGCGACCGACCGCGTGCGCGTGTGTGTGTGTGTGTGTGTGTGGAACTAGCAGAACAGAGTTGTGAACCGTAATCAATATAATTAGCAGTGCTGTCACCTTTCATCCACCATAACATGCGGTTTAGCACCTGCCTCAGTAAATGGAACCTACTACCTGCTCTGTTAACTGGGGTTATGAGGTTGAGGTGCTGATTATCATTGTGCGTGCGACGTGCGTGCGTTTTTCCGGTGCTAATCTGGCAAAACGCTGTCCCCTGGTCCAATAGAGCACTGAAGTCTGACGTCACTTTCAGTAGAGGGTGCCAATACACAGGTTCATGTATTTTTAAGTGGTGCAAACCACTTCTACGTCCAGCTTACAATGCCTTGCACGTGTTTGTTTGTTTGTGTGTGTGTCTGTCTGTGTGAGCATGGAACGAGAGAAGTATGTGACATGGCTGCCACCTGCTGGACGCACGGGAGTTGCACCACTTGGTTCACACTGGTGTGATTTTTTTATTTGCATTATAATCCCCATAGGGCGATTTTAGGTCGCTTCATATAAGAACTGTGTTTGAATAATAAACCGACCACCCCGGCCTTTCTGTCAGGGGAGTGGCTGTGCGTCGTTAATGATGTCCATTCATATTTGATACAGCCAGTTTCTGGAGAAAATTGAATTAATGTGGCCGCAAAAACCTTGAAACTACATATGAAGGCAATGTCGCCCGGGGGTTGTTTTACTCGTTTATAGTTATTTTGTTACTCTTTGGGTATATTTGTACCTTTCCACCTTCAGTCGATGCTTCATATCCATATGAGTGAAAAGGCCGGGGTGATCGGTTTATTTTTCAAACACAGTTCTTATATGATGATCTAAAATCCCCCTATGGAGATTACAATGCAAATAAAAAGTACATGAACCTGTGGACTGGCGCCCTCTACTGACAGTGACGTAAGGACTTCGGTGCTCTATCGGTATCAAAATGATAATAAATTCACAGTAGGAGTCAATCAGATTAGGCTGAAACCTTGACATCACAAGCTGGACACATGAAGTCTGAGATCCACAATGCACTAAAAATATTCACACGGTGGCCATTTTGCACTCAAGTCATATAAGTGCCACCGGGGTGTCATTTATTCCCAATCCGCAAGTATGACGTGACGAGAGCAAATTGGCCGCTGTGTGAATATAGTAAATTGGAACCATGCACTCATGTGCATTGCGACATCCACATGATTACATTTTTACTTTAATGCTCTTGATGCCCCTTGTATGGTTGGTTGTTAAGCATATTGCTGGCTCATTGTATAAAATACAATAGATAGTAGTACGATTAGCACAGAGGGATGGCAAACTAATTGCAGATATATTGGTCGTTGCTCAAATAATTGTCTGCGTCAGATGGGTAGTATTTAATTCACCAGGAGGATTCAGAATGTGTCTAATATTTGATCATACGCATATACAACTAACTGAATTTACTTTAAATGTATTTCCTGTCATTGTCTGCATATCCTGCTGTTCACAGCATGGGCCTGTATGGCAAACCCAGCCATCTGTCACCTCAGCAGAAGTACAGTATGTGACCTAGTTCTGCTCTCGAGTTAATGACACTGCTTGTCATTCTATGCAACCACTTTGACTTGACATTAAGATGTCTGGACTGTAGTTTCTTCTCTTCTTCCTGCCTTTGTCCTTACCTCTGTGTTATTATCCAGTAAAGGTAAAGGTAAACTTTATTCGGTGTATTAAAAATAAAAATAAAGGTCTAGTTGCAAACTTGTTGAAGTCCAGTGACAAGCTGACAAGCTCTGTGGCTCATAATTTAGCCACAGATAATGTCATTGAATGGATTGGTTGAACACCAGAGGCTGAGCTTGCCTTTCTGGCCCAGGGGCCACATGCGACCCCCACCTTAATTTAATGAATGGCCCTCAGGTTAATATCAGATTACACGTTCTGCTTCTGCAGGTAGAGCAGCCTCATGGTCAGAAGGTTCCCTGGGTTCAATCCCGGGTTCCTCCTAGCATTGTGTTAAAGTGTCCTTGAGCAAGACACTCCGAACTGCTCCAAATGAGCATTGTGCATGGTTTCCGCCATTCTCGTTTTGTGAATGTGTGTGAATGTAATGCACATTGTAAAATGTTTAGGATAAAAAGTGCTTTAGAAATGCACCATTTACCATTCCATTACAGCCTAGACACAACATGAAACAGACACACGGTTATTCATTGTTTTGATCTTTGAATAGGATGCTGGCTGAGCACATGGACATTAGGAATAAACATTAACAATACAAGGACAATGAGCTTAGACTCATGAGGAAATGCCATTTAATGAATCACTGAATGGGCTAAAGCAAGGACAGGAAGTCACAATCAGTGAGGGTTTGTACACTTCCTGTGTTCCTCCCCTACACATATTTAGCTGTTTGCTGCTGCATATTTCCAGTACTGTTTTTGAGGGGCGCTAGCCCCTCCTATACACAGGTTTAATGTTTGTGTTTAGTTCAATGTTTGTTTTGTAAACGCATTGACAATGAAGGGAAAATTTACGTCAATGTGTCATTTACGTGATATTGTTTATTTATTGTTAATGGCGTTTAATGTTGGCACCGTCTGTTTCATCACCATTACATCACCTAATCAACATGAGATAGACTTTAATATATTAGCGCCCCTCACTTCACACGGGTGTGATCCCCCCCCCCCCCAGATCTTGTTATTTATAAAATATAAAATAATGTCCGATTGCAGAGGAAATCACAGTCAAATCCGTCGGTGATCCTACCCTCTGAGTGTATTACTATAACAGCTCAGCTGAAGCAAATGCTTAGTTAAATGCCTGGCTCAAGAGTACTTAACTCAAGATACCTGCTTAGCGAGGGGAGTTCATTTTAGCCCCACCAGTGGCATGACACTAAGGATGGTGGTGTCGGTCCTCCAATTTGTCCCAAACATCATATCTTTAAAACGATTTAGTGGATGGTCATGACTCTTTCTGTGCTACATACTGTACATAACCCCAGAGGGTGACCTCTACTGATGGTGACCCCATGGCATTTCCAGTAGCACCGGACCAAACTTGCAAATATTATAGGCAGATTCTACAAGGAAATGAGCTGGAATTTGGCGGAAGCGGAAAAAGGACAACTTCCAGGGGAAGTTCAAACACTGGAAGCCCCGCTTCCGGCTAGACACTCTCTGCCTTAGGTTGTGACCAGGCTTTTCTCTTTGCAGATGAGTAAGGCTGCAGTATGAGGCTCGATTTTGGTGGCCCTGTGGCTTTTGCTTTAGCACCCCTCAGCCAATGATGATGATAGTAGGAGGGGTTAATGAGCAGTTACTCCGCCTACGGCACACTAACCCCACCCACAGTACAGCATTCACCAGCCCAGACACATTCTGACAGATGTAGAAGGCACGAAGGAAGTGCTCTCTCTTGCTCCCTCTCTTTCTCTCACACACACACACACACACACACACACACACACACACACACACACACACACACACACACACACACACACACACACACTAAGATAGGTCCTTTTAAGGAAAAGGGCCTGCTTTTGCCAAGTACAGTCTAGTCAATACTCGTAAATATATTATATGTATACACGCAGACGCTCGCTCACACAGATGCACACACATTAACCCATTAAAACCAACTCTATAATTTTAAATTTTTACCATGGCTATTCAAAAATAGCAGATGTACATAGGCCTACATGTCACTAGCTTGTACTGTACATCTGCTATTTTTTTGAAAAAACCTTGAAAGTGTGAAAACTGATTTAGATATAGAGAAGGCATTTGTAGAATCTGTCTCAAGTCTTAATGGGTTAATACAAGTCATGAAGTCAAACATGCTGACAAGACATGGATCACACACACACACACACACACACACACACACACACACACACACACACGGTAGACACAATTACACTGAGTTATGTGTTCCTAGTATCCATCAATAGCATCAATGTCTATTTGTCTATTAATAGCCACCATTTGGCATACATTGTTACTAGTATTATTATACTGTGTTTGATCATTTGGATAGGTGTCCCATGGGGTTGCATGTTGTCTCTGATCCATGATATGACATGAAATGACCACAATGAGACCCTGCAACATTTTCACTGTTGTCATGTTGGCAACGAAACAAAACTGTTGACTTCTTCTGTCTCTAGTCATGACTTGCAAGTTGCAACTTTCCAATCATTCATCGTATCTGTCTAGGAATAGGATTTCTGGTCGCATGTCTTCATCACTTATAGATGTTTGTTACTTGAATTGAACTGCATTAACTTTTCTCTCACTTCTCTCGTCTCTCTCTCTCTCTCTCTCTCTCTCACACTTTCTCTCACATTCCCACTCTCAGGCGGAGGCCAGGCTGGCAGCAAAGAGGGCAGCTAGGGCAGAAGCCAGAGAGATCCGCATGAAGGAACTGGAGAGACAACAGAAAGAGGTACAATTCAGTGCTTCTTAAACTTCTACAAAAGCTCTGTCTGTCTATCTACATCAACTAAAAAAGAATGTTACTTACTGCTAAACATTTTGATGAAGTACAGTATACAAATAGTCCCTATACTGCATCCAACACTCCTATTAAAGCAGTGATGTGCAGAGCAACTTCTTATAGTAACATACAGTTCATTGTTTAAACGTATGTTTACAATTCACAATTTAGGCATTTAGCTGACGGCGACGCTCTTCTCCAGAGCAACTTACAAGTGCGAGATCAAATTAAATATCTTGAACCCTAATCAACAAACGATAATGACCTATCACCTATGTCCACATACTGTCGGTAGTCCTGTGAGTGTTGGGTTTGTTTGTCTCTACACACGCACAAGCAAACCATTTTTTTTTCTGAACCTCGTGTCGTGATGTACAAGTTCAGCTGAACTTCAGAGCCCAGGAATATACCTCAGAATGTTTCTGGAATCTTCTGAAATCTTTGATATTCTGCTTTCCGGTTACATAATCCGTTTCAGAAAGTAATTATACAACACAAATGGCTGGATATTACTGGGTGTCACATTGTGTTGGCTAATAGGAACAAAGGCATGTCCTGTCAACATTACTTTATGTTCTTATAAGCTCAAAGGCTTTGAACTCCTTCAGAGTGAGTTATGGGTCACTGGTGGCATTTCAGGTGGAACTGCAGGTGTTCATTTTCAACCAAATAATGCATTATTTTTGAAAAACAGAAAACTATAGAACTGCCAGTCAGTATAAGGACTTTAGTATCTGCCGCTGTCGCTGACCCAATATCAGTAGTGACTTTACTGATTTCTGGCTTGAAATGTACTGTGACCAGTTGTTATTAATGGTCAGTGACTGTCATGGTATCAAGGTAAACGTAAACTGTAACACACAGCTGCAAGCACACCACTTGCATCAACACTGCAATCGTCGTATCTAGCCTACAGTATGTTGAAACAGGTGGTGAGGTGAAAGTCTGTGCGTACGTGTCAGCCTGTGTGTGTGTGCGTGTGCACATGCACATGCGTGGACTGCTGGTCAGCAGTGTTGCTTGTGTTTTCCTGTGCTCTCTGGTTTAACACGTCTGATCTTCTCTATACCAGGACGTCTGTTGTGTCCACACCTCTCTATTCTTGGCTCGACTTAATCCTGAACATGGAAACACATGTCTGATTCTCGCTCTACAAACTAACTAACCTCACAACGCATAAAAACTACTGCACTGTGTGATGTTAGCATCAAGTGGCTGTGGCTCCAAAACATTCACACTTTCATTTAGCTGATGTTGTCTCATCCAGATTAACTTGCAACGGGAGCAACTGTAGAATCAATTGAAAATCCTAACATCATAAGATGCTATCATTTAGTAATACAAGGTCACACCCGTAGCGCTCGGACAATGTTTCTGTGATCCTAGATGATCAGAATAGTATAAAGAGTAAATAGGCTAAGTCTACCAAACTACCACATGTATGGATGTATTTGTGGACAGCATGTGAAAATATTGTTCTAGTCTAAATCGATAGATAGCATCTTGAAGTGGGAGTCATTGTAGCCTAGTGTGAACCTGCAGCTTAACATGTGAGGTACCTGCAGCTTAACATGTGAGGTTTTCATCTACTTTGATCGCTGCTTTAGCAGACTACTCTCTCTTTAAGACTCATCAGGATTATCTCCTTCTCTGTGCCACAATAATTTTACAATCAAAACACGGGTACATGCACGCATGCACACACACACACACACACACACACACACACACACACACACACACACACACACACACACACACACACACACACACACACACACACACACAGAGTCATACTTAGTGGATTACTGTTAATCTCAGTCTGGTCAGGAGTTAGGTGTGTGCGTGTGTGCGTGCGTGCGCGAAAACCAAAGTAGCTTAGCAGGCTAAGCTAATGTATGGATGCATGCCGAAGACTGGACCCAAGACAGAATCATCTGGATATTAAGTATGGATGCATGCTGAAGAGGGATCTAATGCAGTATTATCAGCAGTGTCACTCACGCCCGTGCTCACGTCCGTAGCTCGGAGATTGAGAGTCACAGTTCACTCCAGACACGCTGCAATGTCTGTTTTAGTGTGTTGGGCTGTGGGTGAGACACCTCGTGACTGAGGGCAACAAAACAAAGGCTGGACGACAGTTGGCATGCAGGGACGTAGGTGGGTGAGAGCAGCCTTCAATAGGTGCCCACGAAATCCTCTGCTGAAAAAGGGAGTCTCGGTGAGTTAAGCAGTAGCCTACATGATGAACGTGTTTTGGGCAATTGTGAACATCTGTTGAGACTTGGAGATGAATATGGCTTATCGTTCACATACTAATTTGTTGACCAGACATATATTGGACAATATGCTAGCCGAGTACTTAATTCCGTTCTGACTTTGAATTACTTTTGAACTCCTGGTGTTTGATTGAGTTGGATGCAAATGTGAACAAGGAAACAATTAAATGCAATGTTTGTTGATGACACCTGCAAACTCTGTCTGCAGGTGTCATATTAGCTGAAAATTAGATCTATAATGTGGTACACATATAAATTCCAATACATAGAATTGACAGGTATTCAGTACAGCATATAAAAGTACTGCTTTCCCAACGATATGATGCATTGTGTTAAGTGTTACATTGTTATTTAAGCTGCCTACGAAAACCTTTTTTAATCACATCCTCCTTGAAAATAATATTTCTCACTTGCTTGCCTTGATGGTGAGGTTACCTTCATTAAAGATCTGCTGACTGATTCCAGAGCTGGCACTGCAGGGAGACTTATAGTGAAGATGAGAGCGGACTAGACATGCTGACTAATGTAGAACTATGTTCTGCTGCGATAAGTGATTCCTAATGTCAGAGCCTGACCTTTCACCGTGTGAATGAAGACGAGGGATTCTATGTGGACAAGAGCCCAAAGTCTAGAACAGGGGTCCCCAAACTTTTTCCTGTGAGGGCCACATAACTTTTCCCTTCTCTGATGGGGGCCGGGGTCAGTTTGTAACAGAAAAAGTGTGACGATCGCAGGGGTGCCTAAACGTAAACATAATTTTTTTTCCAGAAAGCCACACATAACCAAATATTAATAACCAGTGCACGTACTGTACATGCAGCACTACAGGGCTGCATAGTGCATGTACTGTACATGCAGCAGTGCCAGGGTTTCCTGCACAATGTTGTTGGCATGGCGCTGCGCCATGCTTGAAATAAATCGCGCCATGCCAAGCTGTTTTTTTGTTTGAGGCCAGGGGCCTAGTGAATCATGGTGTGTGTGATATGAAATGTCCAGTACCTCCCCAGTGCCTCCCCAAGTGCCACCCCAGTGTCTGCCCTGCAGTGTCTGCCCAGTGTCTGCAAAGTGCCTCCCCAGTGTCCCCCTGAGTGCCTCCCCAATGTCTCCCAGTGCCTCCCCAGTGTCCCCCCGAGTGCCTCCCCAGTGTCTCCCCAGTGCCTCCCCAGTGTCTCCCCAGTGCCTCCCAGTGTCCCCCTGAGTGCCTCCCCAGTGTCCCCCTGAGTGTCTCCCCAGTGCCTCCCAGTGCCTCCCTAGTGTCTCCCCAGTGCCTCCCCAGTGTCCCCCTGAGTGTCTCCCCAGTGCCTCCCAGTGTCCCCCTGAGTGCCTCCCCAGTGTCTCCCAAGTGCCTCCCCAGTGTCTTCCCAGTGTCCCCCTGAGTGCCTCCCCAGTGCCTCCCCAGTGTCTCCCCAGTGCCTCCCAGTGTCCCCCTGAGTGCCTCCCCAGTGCCTCCCCAGTGCCTCCCCAGTGTCTCCCCAGTGCCTCCCTGAGTGACTCCCCAGTGTCCCCTCAGTGCCTCCCCAGTGTCCCCTCAGTGCCTCCCCAGTGTCCCCCTGAGTGCCTCCCCAGTGTCTCCCCAGTGCCTGCCCAGCGTCCCCCAGTGTCCCCCCAGTGCCTCCCCAGTGTCTCCAATAGCAATACAAGAGCAATAATACAAATTAATCTTAATTTATTAATCTAATTATTTGCTCTCATCCAGTGCTAATGAAAAAATAAAATAAAATCCTATATTTTGGCTATTAAATATAAAAATATGCTTGAGGCAGGCGGGCAGGCGGGCCGTAGTTTGGGGACCCCTGGTCTAGAACAATAATAGCTGAGATAATCAAAGTTACTGTGTGTATAACCTGTATATATACACTGTGCATAGAGGTCAGGTCAGAGGACATGGACTTTTGCCAGATTTTCAAATAAACCCATCCATATATTGGGCCAGCACAAGAGGTACAGTAGACCATGGTGCTAAATTTGAATTACAGGTTTAATTGGCCCTTTGGATGTACGGATTTATGGAGGGTGTAAATGTGGGTGAAACAACATTGGCTGGTACAGAATACTACAGATAGGAGTTGCAATTCCATCCAGCTGAAATTCATGAATCTGAAGAAAAGAGCTGATCAACAACCAATGAACGATCCCAGTTTGTATGATAGTTTATTTAACCTCTGGTCCTGGAACAGAGACGAGGTTTAAAGGCTTTAAAATCCAGTTCTTATAGGCCATCAGTGGGAAAGTGTTTATAATGTAGTCATATAAAATATGACTATTTATTCATACAGAAACATGGTTGCTGGGAATGTAGATTGAATGTTCTTATAGACTGAATGTTCAAAGTATCTTGCTAATGAAATTGAGGTCATGGTCAAAATGAGTCATAGTTGCTGTTTTAAGGTTGTCTGGTATGATTCAGGATATGAAGATTTTTTTTTGCACATGATAGCAATGTCCAAGACATGAGCCTTTTAGTGTTGTTTAGTGTTTTTACTGTTGGAGAACCAGAGTTGAGCTATTGATTGGAAGTCCAGTGCTGGCAAGTGTTCTTTCTAGACCCCGGTTTTTGGCATTTGTGGAAAGGTGTGTGAGTTCATGAATAAGTTGATCTGCTAATCATTGACCAGTAGAACCACCAGACACCAAGCATTACCGAGGCCTTGGTTCTGATGACTAAATCAAAACGGGCTTTAAGATACTGTAAATTTAAGGCCTATTCATAGTCTGGATTTTCGGTGGTGAGGTGACCACCGGAGCTGAAATAACGTTGAGTGGAGGTGAGTAAAAACAGAGAAGGGCTGGAGCGGTGGCGGTAGTTTGCTCTTCACCGCGGCTCGTGACGTCATGTTGTAGTTCCCCACCACTGAAAATCCAGACTATGTATGAGCCTTGCCCTTTACTCATCTGTAACGGATAAACTCCCCACTGTCTTGGTCATTTGGACATTATTAATCTGCTTTGTCCTTTGTTCGTTTCATCTGTCAGTTTGTGACTGTATATGTTGATCATTGTGTGTGTGTATTGATATTTCATGCAAGACCACACAGCAGGTGACAACAAAGCATGTTCAGTAGTATTCTGAATGAATGAAAATGGAACTTTGTTTTTTATTAACCTGAAGATTCTTCATGGATTGGATATTATTATATTTGGTCAGTAAAGAATGCCTCTGTGTACCGCTACTTCCTATGTGCTTGCAGATTATCTTCCGCTACAGTAAATGTTTATAACCGAAAACCTGTTTATCCAACTAACACAAAGATTGCCCTGAAAGGCAAACTCAACCTTGCTTCATGTAAACGGCACAGTAAGTGGTTGCGATACAGACCCAATTATGTTTTTTGGTGGTGTTATATGATTATCCTGCTAGCCATTGCCAGAAAGTAATGTAGACAATACATAATGCAATGCATTAATGTTAATTGTCTAAATGGCATCTGTGGTTTTGCGTTATTTTTTCTTCTCCATACTAGCTTAAAATACTATGGATGACATAATAAAATCAGACATATTTCCAAGTGGTACAGAATTTTATGACACATGAAGTTGGCAACTTGGCATCAAATACAACAAAACTAAACAATATAATTTGTGTTAAAAGAAAGAAACAAAACAAACATTTGATATGTTAAACAGTTGTGATAATGTTCTGACACTTTCCAGCAGCCATTTGACCTTTTGTATTAATTATTCTTACAAGAGAGCAGCTTGATGTCAACTCTTTCACTCTGTTCCACTTCCTGCATTCCCTTTAAATGCTTGTGTTTATTTGATATTTGTCTTTTTTCCACTGTTTTCATTTAGCCAGTTTATTTATACATCTTTTCTGCTTGCTTCCATATCTTTTATTTCTCCCTCGTGTCCTGGCTCATCTTCTTTCTTCTTCGTTGCTGATGGTGTGTAGATCTTTCAGGTCCAGAAGGTAGGCCTTGTCAACCCCCTAGCCTTTCATTATCATTTGATTTTATTTCATTTGTTTAAAATGTCTGTCTGCAGGACTCTGTCTGTTTTCATGTACTCATGCCTCTTCTCTTCTCGGGTTCAATTAGAAATATTATGGCTTGGACACCAAAGTGGAGGACAAAGGGGACGGAAAGTGGGCCGATATAGAGCAATGGATGGTACAGTTTTTTTGTGCTGAGAAATGGACACTAACAATATGCCTCCTTTTAGCATGTTGTTGATGTAAGCTTTTACACACAGTGCGGTATGCTGTAGAATGTCGGATAATTCCTGTTAAGGCTTGTTATGACAAAGCCAATTGCAACATAATCAAGGCTGGCTCATACAAATAATTATCTGTGTGCCAGGGTCTGTTTGGGTTTTAATCTGAATAACCTTGTCTTTAGTATGTTTGTAAATGCATGGGTTTTATCACATTGACTATGCAGCTATTTTTATTTTATTTGTCCCACAGGATTGTGGGAGGTTGAACCATTTGAGATGCTCAGTGTGTTTTTTTAACTAACCATAGCCCTACATCTAACTATTTCCTACATCAAACAAGCCATCTACATTGGAAAGAAATACTATGCTGCATAAGTGCATATATACAATTCATATATCATAAAATAGCATGCCGTTTCCTTGAATATCAGCTGATAATTTGAGTATCTTACTTTTTCACGAGTTACGAGTGCATTCCTGGCAAATCCCAAGGGGGGAAATAAGAGCACAATACATGATTTCTACAGTACAAATATAGTACAACTACACTGGGGGACAAATGTTCCACCAACAGTAGAAAGTGGAACTTTTACAACGTTGGATCAGTTGTTAAAGGTTTTATGACATTAATTTTCATTTCTTTTTCTTTTTCTTTTTTCTTTTAGGTTTTATGACCTCAATTACACCCAAAAAACCTGAACTTTGAACATTCAGTGGATTTTCTGTGGTCTGAAGTTTTCTTTGGGGTTTGGAAGCCTTTTGAGCTACAATGAAAACACACAGTGAAAACAGTGACATCTGCTGGCAAATCCCATTGACATATATGGGATTTGCAGGGTCTTACATCACTTACTGCCGGCAAATCAGAGCACCTGTTTGAGCCAGAAAACCCCAGATCACAGAAAATCTACTGAATGTTAAAAGTTCATGTTTTTTGGGTGCAATTGAGATTAGAAAACCTAAAAAAAATAAGAACAATTCCAAAACCTTTTTTTTAATGTCACAATCACTTTAAGATATTGTTTTCATGTAGTGGTTTGGTGGGAGTAGCATTGTGTTTCTGTGGAAGCCGCAGTATCAGGACGAATGCTAATGGTGTTTGTGCAACATGTTTGTCTGTGTGTTGATTGGATTACTGACTATACTGCATCACTGTTGGTTACTGCATGTGGATAGTTGAAACAGTGTGTGTACTTACCATCAACGCTATTGGTTTGAAACCTGGTTCTTGAATTCCTGTTGTTTATAAAATAACAAAAACATTGGTGGTTGTTTTAAAAATTAACATTATGTACAAACCAGAAGGTGATATATTGGTGTATGCTGAGGGCCCTTCCAGATGTGAATTGGAGATAATTTAATCCCTTGGAGAAGTTCTGATCTAGGGCTGCACATTTAAACATGTTACAATGTTACACTTTAATTTCTACTATAAATTATCACATAATATTGGCATTTGAACAAAATGGGATAATTTAATTAAAGCAATGAAAAGCATACGATTCTAATAGGATCATGTTTAAATGTTTTCCCATAACCATTGAGATTATTGTAATACCACAATATCTAGACAAAATAATGTTATTTCCTCCTGAAATTGTGCAGCCCTGTTCAACTCCCATCATCCCACCATCTCTGGTTGAACATACTTTCCCACCTCTTTTCTTTGCATCTAATCTCTCCATCTCTCTTTTCTTTTCCTTCCATCTCTCCTTCCTTTCATTCCATCTCTTTATCTCTTCTTCCTTTCACTCCATCTCTCCTTCCTTTCTCCAGGAGGACAGTGAGAAATGCTCACGTTCTTCATCTGCACGGATACAGACGGTTTGTAAACCCTCCCTCTCTTCCCCCTCTGCTCATTGCATCTGTTTCATCCTTCCAACCCAATCCGACCAAATGGGAAATGTAGTTCTGTAGGGCCAGTGACATAAACACTTTGCATATTATTGGCATATCAGCAGTATGGGAATTCTAACACATTTAAGTCAAATGCTGTCTTTGAAAAGTATCCTGTTCATATGGGGTATTCGAACAAGAAGCTCTAAAAAGTTATATTGGTTTGCGGTTCTCTGTTTGAACTTCCCCATCTCTCCTTCCTTCCTTCCCAACTCTCCATCTCTCCTTCCTTTTTCCAGGATGACAGTGATAGGTACTCACGCTCTTCACGGATACAGCCGGTTTGTAAACTCCCCCTCTCTTTTTTTCCTCCAAAATTTAGAGTAGCCAATTATTTGTTTTTACCACTTGTCACCATTTAGTCATAACTGCCTAACGGCTCTGTGCACAACTGTAGTCCCAGTTTTCAGAAGGTGTCATACCTATTTCCTGTTCCAATTAATTTTCACATGGCTTTGTTTGTTTGGCTTGTCAGCAGGTTTGAACCCGAAACACACAACATACCTTCACATGTGTTTCCATAGTTCAGATCTGCTGCTGAGCCAATCAAACAAAACTATGGGAAAATGAACTGGAATAGGAAACTACAGTTAATAATACAGATGCTATTGATACTCCACACATTTCTGTATTGTCACTGATATTGTTACCCACTGGTACACCTGCCAAGTGAGGAGCCCCATACCGCGAGGCCATTTATTGTCCATTCTGCTCCCTCCGTTCTGCCATAGGGCAGGCAGTACGAGTTGCTAGTGCAGCAACAAAGGTCACCCTCCTGGTCCTCCACACCGACTTCCCCGTTCGTATAGAGTAGAAGATCGGTCAAGCTGGTCACGATGGATTCGAACCCTACTGAACCCTCCTTTTCTTTCCCCTCTACTCCCGCTGTTGCATCTTTCATCCTTTATCCAACCACATGGGAAATGTAGTTGTGTTTGGGCAATGGGCATTATTATACTATAATTAACGGAATCTGACACAAAATGTGTCCATGGCATAGCTTGGACAGCATCTGACGTTTGTTCAGAGTCTTGACTGGTTAACCCAACCTGTCGGCTTAACTGATTGGTGAAGCTTTGTATATGACATGTTTCGCATAGCAGTATAAATGGAATGACTTGCATCGTTCCTGACATAGGGCCCCATTGTATGGGTATGTGTCAACGCATGCTGTGTTTGTGGGCAGATGTTCACTAAACCATTGAGAATGTTTTGCTCTAATTGTGTGGCATCAATATGGAATCAATAAAGATTTATTCTGATTCTGAACTGAACTCCCATCATCCATCTCTCAGTTTGAACTTTCCCATTTCTATTTTCCTTTCACTCCATCTCTCCATCCTTTCTCCAGGAGGACAGTGAGAGATACTCACGTTCTTCAAGGATACAGCCGGTTTGTACCTTCCTCTCTTTACCCTCTGCCCATGTATCTTTCATCCTTCTTCCTATCTGTCCAACCACATGGGAAATGTAGTCCATATCTATTCTAAGTTTCCAACATGAAGACTAGGGATATTGGTATATCACTGAAATTGATTAAATACATTTTCACATCAAAGCATGCTGTGTATGAAAGGGATCATGTTCAAATGTTCCCAAAAACCATTTAGATCTTAATACCACTATCTGGACAAATTCAATAATGTAATTGTATCCTGCAAATCATGCAGCCCTGCTCAAATCCCATCATCCATCTCTGTTTAACTTTCCAATCGGTCTATTCCATTCATTCCATCTCTCCATCTCTTCATTTCCATCTCTCCTTCCTTCCCATCTCTCCATCTCTCTCCATCCTTTCTCCAGGAGGACAGTGAGAGATACTCACGTTCTTCACGGATACAGCCGGTTCGTAAACCCTTCCTCTCCTTCCATTCTACCCATACTGTTGCATCTTTTATCATTTCATTCAGTATGGAAATCGGTGACATAACTAACTAGGGATATTGGCATATCGGCAACATTGAATATTTACATTTTCATGTCAAAGCATGGCGTGTTTGAAAAGGATCATGTTCGAATGTTCCCCAAAACCATTTAGATCACAATACCTGGACAAATACAATATTCTTTAATATAAAAAATAATAATAATATAATTAGCCCTGGTCAACTCCCATCATCAATCTTGGTTTGAACTTTCCAATCTGTCTATTCCTTTCATTCCATCTCTACATATTCCTTCATTCCTTTGCATCTCTCCATCTCTCCTTCGTTTCTCCAGGAGGACAGTGAGCGATACTCACGTTCTTCACGGATACAGACGGTTTGTAAAGCCTGCCTCTCTTTCCACTCTGCTCATAGTCATACTGTTGCATCTTTCAATGTGAAAACAAGCATTTGTTTTGCCATCAATTGTACATTAAACTGCATTTCACTCCAGCAGGTTATACCTGTTATTCACAGTCTGATTATGTTACCACGGGTAACCAATCATCCATTTGTTACCATTGTCAAACCCTGACCTTCCACCTCCATCCTTCTCCCACAGATCTCGGACGATGATGAACGGATGTCCGTGAGCAGCAGTGTGAGGGTCAGTATGTACATTGTGTGTGTGTGTGTGTGTGTGTGTGTGTGTGTGTGTGTGTGTGTGTGTGTGTGTGCGTCCGTGTCCGTCCGTCCAGGCTTTCAAATTCTACACAACTCCTGCTGAGGCTTATGATGAAATCCAAGATGGTACTAAGACAGATAATACACTTGTTGTTGGAAGTTCAATGGTTGCTGCTCAAATAACTACGGTAATCTAATAAGAATCCAGTCAACATACAGTACACCAGAGAGGTAGTTCATGCTAAATCATCTTTATGGACTCAATTCCACAGTGGAATTGAATGTAGATTGTTCGTTGCAGAACGACATATCAAATTAAATTAGATTTATTTGTAGAATGAGCTGAAATTTTAATCTAACACATACTGTGGTAGATTATAATATCACAGTGTGTACTGTAGTTGCACAAACTGGCACTTATGTTCTGTTAAATATTTCTTCCTTCTTTGGGAGTTCTATCTCTATCCCATTCCTGTCTGGAATCAACAAAGGTTTGATGTGATTTCTTTATTGCACAGTCAGATCTTGATGGAATAGGGGCCTGTGGTGGAGGGGTAAGGGTTGTGCATCTTTTTTTCATTACAAAGTAAGTTTTGTCACTGACCTTAGTTGTTACATGTTATGGATGAACAACACATCATTAGATTGATGCAGATGATGATAACGATGATGATGAAGACAATGACAAAATAGTGGTTTAGATTCTCAGCTCCCTTGATGGCCTGTTAGAACGCTCTTTCCTCTCCCTTACACTGTCTCCTTCTCAGCTTTCCTACCGCCTGTGACCTGTCTCTCCTAAACCGTCACCTGCTAAAATGTCCTACCATCTGTAGCTACTACACTTGTCTCTTGGTTTGCCTACCATCTGTTTTCCATAGACTATAGTCTCCTTCTCAGCTTTCCTACTGTCTGTATCTCTTATTTAATAGTAAAGTCAGGTCATTCAAAAATAAAAAAATCTGAATTGAAAGGAGACAATTCTACAGTATTTAGTCAGTTACCTAGTTCTGTTAATTAACCCATTTAGGACTGAGGCTGAAAACTAAATCCAGACCTAAGTTTTCTGAAATCCTTCAATTATTTATTCAAAAATAACAAAGAAAATGTATGTTGATATACTGTATATAGCAGCAACTACCCCAAAGGGGTTCCCGTCCTGAAAGGTACAGTTACAAAAAGGGGTTCTGTTTTATTTCATTTGGCGTGACCACCAGACTTAATCGCTTCAAAGGCATTTGAACCATGTTTGTGCCCGCCTGTACACACACACACACACACACTCACACACACACACACACACACACACACACACACACACACACACACACACACACACACACACACACACACACACACACACACTTACACTCACACACACACACACACACACACACACACACACTCACACACACACACACTTACACTCACACACACACACACACACACACGCACACACAGCTCTATTTTAGGCTCAGATCTCAAATATGGGGTCATATTTATACTATGATAAGATCAATTTAGAACAGGATCATGGGCATCAGAGGTGTGTGTGTCTGGCTCAGTCCATAATGGGTCAAGTTGGTGTTGGCATGTGTATTGATGGAAATACACATGCCAAATCTGGAATAGTGAAGGATCTATTGAGGCGTGTCTGTGTGCGTGCGTGCGTGCATGCATGCGTGTGTGTGTGTGTGTGTGTGTGCATACTATACCCTACTACAGTGTGTCTCTATTCTTGAGCTTGATTAATCTGTTTTTACGTCTGGAGACTCCTGTCCAGGGCAGGCTTCCTTGCCTCCTGCAGGAGACTTGGCTCAGATCTGAACCTATTAGATTAGGTGTTAGTGACCTGCATGCCCTTTGCTGATGTCGACCTTGGCTTCCGCATGAAAGGAGTATGCTCTAAATAGGGCGACCCCTATCCTTGAGCTTCATCAATATGACATTATGAGTGCGTGTTGGGGTTAATGAGATGCATGGACTGATCAATAGCTGGTACAGTGAAACCCATTAATAATGAGTTGTTTAGCTTTCGTCTCGAGTAAGACGTTAACATACGTCCGCCAATGAACGGCTAAGCATGTTGGGTATAATGTGGTGATGTGAGTGACCACTGGACTGGGTCAAAAACCACCAAATACACTGTTACTTCCTTTCCCCTGTAGAGCTCCTCCTCTCACTCACATAAGAAGTCAAAGAAGAAGAAGAAATCCAAACATAAAGACAGAGAAGACGTATGTAAAACCTCACCCTAGAAGTGGCGTCATTGAACAACAAATGAGGACGTTTCATCACCCATAACCCATTAACCATTGCTCTCTGTTCACAGAGTAATGGCTATGATGATGAATCCCGTGTGGTGTCCAGTCGGGTTAGTGCAGTTAATAGTACAGTGTGTACACTCAGTACAGTTAAGTTAATAGAAGTTAGTGTAGTTGTTGTAGATGTTGGTTGAACTGGCCCTTGTGGTCTGTTCTAAACGGGAGCTATGGGTAAATTGACAGCATCAGACAATATGAAGAACATCACTCATATTTACCCAAACCTGAACCCACTAATTAGTCCTACTTTTGAAGAATGGAGAAGCTTGATGCCAACATTCTGAAGTTTTTGACATTGGCAATGTCTCAAGTTCTCAATAATGGAAGAGTACTGTAGGGAAACCAGCAGATTGATTGATTACTTGACAAGATTGATTGATAACAGTACAGGTAGTACAGTCAAAGATTATGCTAAAAGGATTACACAAAAAGCCCCAGGAGGCTTGTTTCCATTGTGGTCCATTGTACTCAATTCATCAGTAGTTGTATTGCATTACATACTCCCATACAAATCGGTTAAATTAAGTTTTAGTCATATAAAATAAGTTCCCGGTTGTAGCATTAATTAATTCAGGTAGCATCCCACTGAATTCACATGTAGTACAATGTAGTATTTTGCAGTGTTTGTACTTTGTGATTTCTTCAGGAATGTTGTGTGTTTTATCCAGTTTATCCAGTTCTTCATATTTATGTCCTGTTGTGTTGTTCTGTCAGAGTTCCAGATTAAGTGATGAGAGCAGAGCATCTCGCTCCTCCAAGTTAGACTTGACGGTGGGTTCCAATCCAACTTCATTTATGCTCCGTCCGTTGTATCAGTGTGGTTTGGCAATTTGTTCTTTTTGGCAAGTGACACCCTCAAACGATGTAGTATAAATTATGCTTCACAGGTCGGCATATCACAGTATTCATAACACAGTATTTTATATGGTGTGATACTGACATGTTTTCTTTACATTTTCTTAATTATCCAAGTCATCTGTTCTTTTTCTTTTACGTCGCTGACCTTTGATGTGTGTCTGGTGGTCTCTTCTTTAAACCTCCAGAGCTCCAGATTGATTGATGACACCAGGGTGTTGCGTTCTTCGAGACTAGACCTACAACCAGTGTGTACTTCTGCTCAGTAAACCGCTGGTGTTATGCTAAGTTGCTAACGCTTCTACTGTGCTAACTACTGACACAAGTGTGTGTTGCAGTTTGTGTGTAGTTTTAACTTGCGTGTTGTTTTTGAGCTCCACTATATTGTCTGTTAGGCTACTGTATAACTTAATGAAATGTGTTGGTGAGTTTTGAACTCACCTGCTCACTTTTGAGCAATAAAGAGTCCGATTGGAGAGACGTGGACGACAAAGGAGCCATACCATGTCATGGGTTCAAATCCACCTCATGTACTAGACAGGACAGCGCATGCTGTCCACCCCTTTGCTTTGTCTTCTGTCATTCTTCACTGTCCTCTCCAATGAGGTTCCAAATTCCAATGCATTCAAATATACCTTCTAAGAAGAACTGGAGTGAATCCAGAGTTTGGTGACGTTGGAATAAGGAAGAGGCATGCAGTGGTGCATGCAGTGGTGTATGCATTCCATCTTGCTGTGTATCTGTATCAGTGGGATTAATGACACTGTTGTATATAGGTCGGATAGTGCATTGGTCTTGCTTTAGTGCACGCCACTGAGTGTGTGAGTGCATGTTCTGTTTCGCTGGTTTAGCTGTACTTGATATTGACAATAATCATATAACAATAATATTACAATCATAGTTATTTGCAATTGTATTAATAGGAAACAAAATAATTGTGAGGTGCTGTTTGACCTTTGACATTATCAGCTTCCTGGTGCATGCGTTCACTCCTACCTTCTCATTTCCTGTTACACATTTATCTTCTTCTCGTCTCTTCTCTTCTCGTTCATTCCCTCAGGCATCTTATGCGTCCTCTGACCTGTACAGTCACAATGGACTGTCCTCCAGACAGGGCTTAACGTACAACGGCTATCAGGTCAGTACAGGCTGACGGACAGACTAACAGATATGCAGGCAGATAGACTCACACCACACAGAGAAGACACAGTGACACGCACATACTGTACATGTGTACTACACACACACACACACTTGCTATTTCCTGGCTCATTCATACGCTCTCTCCTCGTGGTGGTTTCAGTTATCCGGCCTCCTCAGTCGCATCACCTACCAGCACCAGCGTAGGGTCAGTTACCAGACCTTTGACCTTTAACTCAGCACAGCGCCCCCCTTTGCCACTGTCACTGTCTGACTTTCACCTGTCACTTGTGTATGTCACTCTCATCACTTTAGCCCTGTTTCTCCCCTGAATTATTCCACGCGTTTCCAGGGTGTCTAACTTCACGTTTGGTCAAATTTAGCCAGGCAGGTTATTTTACAGTACAGTATGAAGTAGCGGGTCATTCTGTAATTAAATGGTAAGTGCAAGTTAAAGCAGCAATCCATAACTAACGCAAACGTTATGATGATGAAATTAGACACTAAAGTACAGTAGCATACAATGTTATTACGATATGAGTATTGGCTAACAGTAACCGCCGTGTGTTTCCGCTTGTGCAACCAGGAAATGTGACCCTATGCCTCTTGGTGGGAGAACATATCTTCATACAATGCCAAACATTTATCAATAGAGTATGGAGAGAGTCTCTAGAAACCTCAAACGTGGCAGATTTCTTGTTACTAATCACAGAAATGGACTTATCCTCATGGCTATGAAGCCTTCATTAAGATGTAATGCGAGTAATAATGTCATGCAACCGCTGTATACTCATGTACAGGCAAATTAGACAATCAAGCTCACATTCCTGGCCCCTAGTTGACTTCTAAGTTCAGGAAACTTACATGATATATTGTTCCTATAAAGTCCAAATAAGGATGACATGAGAAATATATCAGCAAAGCATAACATCAACAAAATATCACATCACATTCAGAAATATATTATATATACAGTATATATACAAATTAAACTAATTGGTCACTATTTAGAGATTATAGACATTTTTCAACATTGAGTGGATTCATACGACAATGTACTAATTCAAATTTATCCCAGATTGGAGCTTTAATCGTGTATGTACTGTATGTACCAGGCAATCGACTGACTCCTCCACACATGGCAAATTAGCTGTACTGTAAAATAATCTAACCCTTTGATATTCAAAAGCACAGCACTTGTAGTTTGTGGAGGGAAACTTTTGCGAAGCACTAGATAAAGGCTCATGTTTAAACACGGACTAAAGAGCATGTTGTCAAATCTCTAGCAAAGGAATGGTGAAGTGATATCTGTTCCCATCAACTGTACTACTAGTCTGTTACAATGTGTGTGTATGTGTGTGCAATGCATCTGCAGAACTCCCTGTATGAGGACAGTCTTTACAGTGGTTCTAGACGAGTGACTGCCTCCAACACTCGCGTAAGATCGTTTACGGATTATGGGATGGTTTGGTTTGATGTGCATGAAGTTTTGGTTGTGTTCTGTCGTGGTTTGCCCCATTTCAAGTTGTTATTACTGACTGACTAATCTACAGTATATGAAGCTCAGAGTGATACAATTTGTTTTTTTGGGGAAAAATGGGAGCTCCGTTCCAATCGTGCTAGAGCAGCGATGGCCTAAACAAGGGTAGAGGAGCGTGTTTTGTAAAGGCTGACGTGCCCTTGAGCAAGGCACTGAGCCCCCAACTCCTCCACTTATAAATACATTACTACAATAAACTACAAAAAGAGTCGTTGAGCAAGGTATTAATTTTCAACCCAACGATCCTTCACTGGCTCCTCTACATAGAGGCTGGAAAACAACAATAATAACGTTTGTAATTAATACAGCATTAACATTAACAGTATGATGTTTAGTGTGTTTCATGCTGTGTCTGCAAGTTGTCTATTTACTCCTGTAAGGGAACTGTTTCACTGATGAGATTGTCATTTATGAGTTTGTTTGCGGTGTTGGAATTTAGATGACTTTGCTTCCAATTCGTTTTTAAAACGTGTCGGTACTGTAGGTTAGATAATTGTTCTAATCACGGACTGTGACTGTTATTTTCGTCGGCATGGGTGTTCTGCAAAGTGTGTGTGTGTGTATGTGTGTGTGTGTGTGTGTGCGTGTGTGTGTGTGTGTGTGTGAGCGTGTGTGTGCGAACACATGTGAGACAGCATTAATCTGCTTGCATGAGTGTTTGTCCATACGAATAACACACAAAGTGTATGTGCTTTTATTATGTAAATATGGACATAAACTTGTACGTGTGTATGCATAGTGTACGTGTGTGTGTGCGCGAGCATGTATGTATGTACACTGTACAGTATGTGCGTGTGCATACATCTACTGTGTACACACACCAAGACAGCAGTATTCTCTCTCTCTCCAGCCATCTGAGTACACTAGCTACCGTGGTCCCAGTTCCAGAACCTCCTCTAGGGCCAATTCAGCTCGTACCAGCCCAGTGGTGAGCCCCCCTCCTCCAGAACCTTTTAGGCTTTGTAAACACACAAAAAATCTCAAAGGGCAAATAACTTAAATATACAAAGTATTACTAAAACATACACAGACATGACTGACAATGACCTTATATTTTTGCAATGTTTTGCTCTAAATGCCCCAAATCGGGACTTCACTTTGGAATGGACGCTGCACTTACGGTCACCAAAGCTTTTGGATGTCGTACAGTGGCTGATTTGTGTCACACTTTGTCACAAATGAATTGTGGGATGATGTGCTACAGTGTATATGTAGTACATTTGAACAGAAAATCCCTGCTGTGGTTTACGTTTAGAAATGGTTTGTGTAACAGTTTAGTTCAGTACATGACACATGACATGGCTTCAGAATACATATTATATTAACTTACAGTAGATAGACTTAGAGTACGTACTTATGACAACTTGTTCCATATCAATCTGATGTACATGAGGTGATAAGCAGTGACATGTTATCCCTTTTAGTTCATGAGATTCAAATGCTGTGTCAATTCTGACGCATACATCCCTATTCGCTGTTACATTGCACCCTCTGGTGTTGGTTGTAGGATGACAGCGGCTCTTTGGCCAGTTATCGGAGAAGCACAGCCACTGGCAGTGTCATGACCAGAGACCTTGACGATGTCACCATTCCTGACTTCCCAGATGTGAGTTGGTCCTGCCAACTGCAATGCACGGCATGACCCATGCTGATCTAACTGTGTTGAGCCAGTTGAGGCTGATGATGTTGTCGGATGGACTTTCAATAACCAAGCATGCAGCTGAATGAATTACATCATGAATATATTAAATTACTCTAATTATGTCAATACAATAATACAATTACACATTCAGTGCAAGAGAAGGGTGGTTTGTGCACGACAGAAGAGAAACCCAGTGTCTGAGCACGAGACAAAATGACCAACATCATCTTTTGATAGTGTATTTTGTTGTATGACTATGTGAAGTGATGAACAATTGCTGTGCTGTTCGTTTTTTTTATTTTTTATTGCAATTGTTGAAATATGAATTGCACACTAATCATATGCATGATGTGGCCTAATGAAACGATGTTTTTTTGGTTGGAGGTGGCTTTTGTTTGGATCGTGACTACAACGTGAAAATGTTTTCTTGAGTGAGGATGGGCTGCCAACAGTGAGACTTTCCCTTCTCGTGTGTGTGGCACGGTTGTGTTCCCGACAGGTCTGCAGAGGAGATCCAACCTATACTGGTTGTCCACATGCAGTCCAGGCATCAGTGGGCTTTTAGATGTTGTGGAGCTCATGAACAAGCTGAGCTCAAGCATCGTCTCCTCTTGCGTCTTCCTAATCTTAGTGGATACATTGGGGTCTGTGGCCCTTATGTCTGGTCTCTGTATTGTTCTGACCTTGTTTTCTTTCTCTCAACAGTCTGATGGGGATTATATTGAAAAGGTGAGTGGAGCTAATTCAAAACATTTTGAACTCGTTAGATCTCATGAAAAGGGTGCTTGTAGAGGCCTTTGATGACCTGATTATCGTGTGGAGAAAGACCTTGAACAATGAAAGTGCTCTTTTTCATTTCTGTTCAAAAGCAAACATGGGATTCTGTGGTTTTTTCTTTTTAATGAACTAAATGTCCTCTATGTGCACTATTCAAGGATGTGGCCTGCACACAATGATTAAACAAGCATTTCTCTTTGAACCTATAAAATGTGATTACACGTACAGTTCTATCAGTATGCAGTTATACCACACACATTTTTATAGCAATCAAAATCAAATCAAAAATATTTTTCTCTGGATACCTTGGATCATGACCAGTGTTTCCCCTATATGCATTATTGTGTGGCGGGCCACCACACAATCATAATCAACTCAGCCACCACAGTATGATTTTTAGTAGGCAACCGTGAATAGGCCAGAAAAAGCAAATAGCCGCAAAAGACTGAAATAGATCACAAATATTCTAGCTCTTCCCACACTATCAGCTTCTGGCTAGGGGAAACACTGATGACGCACATCTATATATAATCCCCAGCCATGTGTGGCCCACCATTTCATGTTATCTTCAAAATACACTTTTTGCTGCTACTCATACAAATTTTGTCCAAAACTCAGGAGTCATGATCACAATGTATCAGTCAGTCATCTTTTCTAGTTCTGGTATATTTAATTGCATTATTGTAGTGATTATCATGCTGAATGATGCATTATTGTAGCGTTGCTGTAAAGTCATGTTTGTCTCCCTCAGGGATCCAGAGCAGCTTCCGTCTTGACGGCAGGGACCCTCACTTCCTTAGGCGGGACTTCCTCCAGGAGAGGAAGTGTTGACACAGCCATTGATGCAGATGCAGAGACGTCCATACGAGAGATCAAGGTAAAACTAAGTAGTTGGTGTCCCCCAAGTATTGGATAACGAGGTGGATGATGACAATATAACCCCCCCCCCACAATTGCATTGTTAAAGTGGCCACGATAAGATGGAGCTCGTGCACTGTGACCAGAATGTGGCACTACCGTGGAAACAAGATTTTTATTAATCTTATATTTTGGGGCAAGCTGTCAGTCTGGGTTGGCCTGGGCTCATCCAAGCCCACCCGATCTGCCCTTGCTTCCACGTCAGAGACGCTTCACTTCTCGCTACTGTTATTCTTCACCTGCTCTGTCCTGCATTACTTTGTCACCAAGCTGTTGCAGTGCTGCTGTCTTTCTGTCTCTGTTCACTGCTGTGTGTTCATCCAGTGCTGCGGTCTTTCTGTCTCTGTTCACTGCTGTGTGTTCATCCTGTCACTATAGCCTCTGCTCACTGCTGTCTGTTCATATAGGAGATTCATGAGCTGAAGGATCAGATTCAGGATGTGGAAACCAAGTACATGCAGAACCTCAAAGAAGTCAAGGTACCAGGCTGAGGTTCTTGGTCCACTAACCAGTTGGTTTTCCTGTCCCCAACTTGCAATTGGTGTTGGGAACATTGCTGTACTAATTACTGGTCTTTGATAGATCACATTTTGATTAGTTTTGATACAATTATGAACTGTAGTCACTGACAAAAATGACCCCCCTGCCTCTCCATAAATTAATCGACATATGGATTAGCCCTCTGGAATAATTCCCTCTTAAATGTTTCCATAGAACAGTGTCTGGCTTTTAATCCATTCCTTGCATGTTGACAAAATATCAGACTGATTGTGTTACCCAAGCTCTCATTTAATGATTATATTGCGCCTGATATACTTACTTTCATAGATGACATAGTTAAGTGCCTTGCTTATCATAGGAGTGGCTCAACCTCCAACTCTCCTCTTTCCTTTAACCCTCATTTTGCTGCACATCAACCTGCCACGTTTAGTTTGTGAATGTTTTGCATGCTAGCAACCGTTTGGAAAACAACATAGAGTACAAGACATACAGTACAATAAAACCATAGACTGTAGAAAATATGGACAAAGCGTTCCCCGGGTCTAACATGGACGTAAAATGAAGCCTGTTATTCCTGCACTGTAAGTCGCCATCTTTCTAGATCCGTTTGGGCCCAGCTGGCCATTGGCTGGCTCCGTTTGGGCCCAGCTGGCCATTGGCTGCCCAGACAACGAGGCGGGACTTCCCCCCTTCTTCTCCGTTGGTTTCTATTTTGACTCGAGTGGGTGGGGACTCCCGATCATAGACTGTAACGGTAGCCACGCCCCTCAGAACATACGCAACTTTATGGTCATTTATTTTATAAATGGGACCATAATTTTCCAAAAAGAATATTATGACATTAGAAATGAGACTTTAAACTAGTGACTGGAAGCAGAAAGTATTCATGACCATGTTTATTAAGGTAATACAGTCTAGGTGAAGTTGGGCCCAAATACATGGACTTCTATGGGGCTATGGGTTTTTTTGGGTCCAGTGACAGCGCCACAACAGGCCATTATATGAACTTTCAGGAGTTTCAGGCTTCACAAAATATCTGTCTGACTAACCCCCTGAATAAAACACAGCAGGAAAAAAAACCTATAACCATTAAAACGGAAGACAAAAACAGTGTTTGTCGTTGGTCTCAGGATGCACTAGTGCAGGTGGATGAGAAGTATCGAAAGGCCATGGTGTCGAATGCTCAGCTGGACAATGAGAAGAACAACCTGATGTACCAGGTGGACACGCTGAAGGACTCACTCATGGAGCTGGAAGAGCTGCTGTCCGAGTCCCGGCGCGAATACGATGAGAAACTCAAGGTAGATTCAGAAGACATGTGATGAATGGGGTGGGTGGGTTCTCAATAAAAGACAAAAATAGACACAAAGCCCTGCTTTTTTACCCTCTAATCCAGTGGTTCTCAACCTTTTCAGGCTGTGAATTATAGGAGTTTAGGCATTACTGTATATATAGTTCAACTCGGTTCCACAGACAAAATAGCCGATCTACCGCTCGCAGTGTGAGGCCTTGTGAGCTTGTAGATCGTCTATTTTCACAATTGTTGCCTCTTTCTTATATTAACAACTTGACCAATGTTTGACTAGTTTTTATAGCATAGTTTGTTGATTACTTTTGATGCAGTAATGGTCTTAAAAGTCCTTAAATTATCACTTCACTGTCATCTGGGGACCCCCACAAATCATGTGGGGACCCCCCTGGGGGCCCCGACCCACAAGTTGAGAACCACGGCTCGGGTCCTGGGGGCTCAAAATGTAAAGTTTGACCTGAGGGTGTTATGATAAGAGAACAGGTCATGGGGTCTCCAAAATCAAATGAGTTCTTCCTCTTTGGAGCATATATGTTTCATGGTAATCTGCCCTTTACATTATGAGATATCTGTGGAAATGTGGAAATGTGTTCACCTAATGGTGGTGCTAGAGGAACATGTTAACTGTGTTGCTTATAAAAGGATAGTGCTGTAGGTGATTATAAAAAAACACTTTATCTTAACTTAAAGAGGAATGCCACTAATTCTCAACATTTTACTATGTCATTAATATACCATAGAGGAGTTGTGTGGAAATAATAATAAAAAGTCCCCCCATTCTGTGTTGCCTAGAACTGGAGGTCTGAAAAAAAATCAGTAACATTATGAAGTACATCTCAGTGACATCACAAAGATGTACCGGTACTTCATAATGTTACAGATCTTTTTTTCAGACCTCCACTTCTATAGGCAACACAGAATGGGGGGACTTTTTAGTAAAATGTTGAAAATGAGTGGTATAGTATTCCCCTTTAAAGATGTGAAATTATAAAACACCAGGGACAGTTCTTCATGTTCATGTCTTGTGTTCACTTCACAGGAGCATGAGAGAGAGAAACAAGCCCACAGCACACTCCAGTTCCAGTTCAACAAACTGCAAGATACACTAAATCAAAGTGAAGAAATGTTAAATGTGAGTACATCGTTTTCTGTGGCATCCCTTTAAAAGGTCCCAGGTGTGAACCTGAGCACCTGTAATAGACCGGGGGCAGTACAGTACAGATGAAAGCCCATAACCAAAGGTCAGGATAAAACGTTTTTTAAGGTAAAGCACACCAATGCAACTCATTGAGTTGCAAGATTGATTGATTGATTGATTGAAATATTTATTAACAGTTTGTAGAATTTACAGTACATTTTAAGCACAAACTCAATACGGAGTTGCATTGGCGTGGTTGACTTTAAAAACAGTTGTTTGGTACAACGTTATTCACAGTGGAACAACGCTATCGAAAGAGTTGTGCGACAAAGTATAAATGGATTTATTTTCCGATGACTTAAACCCTATACTTCGTTGACCAGGATCCCCCCGGGGTCTTTACTTGGAACCCTCCTTTTTTTCCCTCTACACCAATTTTCTTTGCAGAAAATAGCCAATCTACAAGCTCAATGCGTCACAAACAAATGACAACAAAGCGCACTGGAAGGCACTGGAGCAACTTCGACAGTTGAAGCCTTTTAAATGTTTACGGTGCAAGTAAAAGATGACAACGTTTCGATGTCAATACATCTTCAGCAGGCCAGAATGTGTCACATCGCAGCGTTTTGTGAGCTTGTATATCTGCTATTTTTCCAGAATGTTTGCTTATTATGACATGGTCGGAATTGGGTCGCTACTCGCTAGGGTTACAAATGCCACATGCAGGAGCACTCCTCACCTTTCTACCTGTGTGCATGCACCACCATTTCTTCTTTTGCTCTCTCTCTTTCTCTTTCTTCTTTTTCTCAACCTGTCCTGCATTTTCTATGCTGTTCAGGAGATCCGTCAGCTGAAGCTGAAGCAAGGCGGATTTACTAGTGAAATCAGTGACCTGCAGGAGACAGTGGAATGGAAGGATAAAAAAATTGGGGTATGCCCTGTCAACCCCTGAACCATTCATTTAGTGATTTGACTCAGGTTTTCACTTTTATATCATATAGCTTCTGCTTTGCATGAAACTTTAAGCTGCCTTTCATTTTCTTCATCCTTCTTTCATCCATATCCTCCTCCTCTGTCGTACATGACTGGATGTACAGGCCTTAGAACGACAGAAAGAATACACAGATACCATCCGAATTGAACGGGATGAGCTGAGAGATGAGGTGGTCCAGCTGAAAGATATTCTCAAGGTATTCAACATGTGTGGAAGATCATCGTCTGTGCTGTGGTATTGCGTTCCAACTGTGCATTGATTATTTTACTGTAATTGATTATGTTGCTTTGTCTTCAGACAGAACTCTGAATCCTTCAAAAATGTTCACGGTATTGGTACTGAATAAATTTTTCTAATGGTCCTTCCTCACCAAAAAGACTTGTTCAGACTACTTCAAACTGATACAGATTGTAACTGATTCAAAGTTGTACGATTTGTCACACGTTTGATTTGACCTCCCCCTCAATCCAACCCATTGATGCTGAGTTTTCCTGTAAAATAGCTTAAATATTCATAGTTGCGTGTTGCTTTAGTTTGGTCTCGTTTCACCAGTAGTCAGACCTGCAACATGACGAGCAGACTAGAGATCCACTCTAAAGTCGATTATTTACCCCCTCATAACTACCATACGGATATCGACGGCTCCCGGAGTCGGATCTCTGTCAACGGCAGGTGAATGTGTTAAGAACTTTTTCTTTAGGAAAAGATAGATGAGGAAAATTATATAAACAGACAGACTGGACAGCAATCGGAACACTGAACATTCAGTGAAGTGTTTGTAGTTGTCTCCACCAGGCCGAAGGCATGTGGGGAGAGTATGTTTTGCACTCCGTCCGTCCGTTTGTGTGTCCGTCCGTCCGTCCGTCCGTGTGTCCGTGAACAGCTAATCTCGGCCACCGTTAACCCGGTCGATGCCATATTTTGCACACACACTCCCTGGATGCCAACCATGAACCTCTGCCCCAAACTTTCCAGAACGACCTGTTATAGCGCCACCAGGAGGCCGCTTTGTGCAAAAGAAGTTTTTGCACAGTACACCTACAGATTTTGTCCAAACATCACGCAAATTGGTACACACACTCCCTGGATGCCAACGATGAACCTCTGCCCCAAACTTTCCAGAACGGCCTGTTATAGCGCCACCAGGAGGCCGCTTTGTGCAAAACAAGTTTTTGCACAGTACACCTACAGATTTTGTCCAAACATCACGCAAATTGGTACACAGTCTCTCTAGAGCCATTCAACCAAACCGGTCTTTCAGATTTCTCAGACTCCATCCTGATTGGTTAAGATTGGCTTCCAAAGTTCACAGGAGTGCTCAGTTTCAAACAAAATGCTGCAAATCATGAACACATCGCGTGATTTCCGTCAAATTGTGCACCCACATTCCCACTAGGCCCAGGACAAAATGCCACATGAACAATTTCAACTCAGCCTCAAGGTGGCGCTATAACTGGCCGAAAAGTGTTTTTACCTCTAACTGCACGGATCTGTGGATAACCTGGTGGAGACCTGTGCCCAGAAGGGCACTTTTTCTAGTTGGTTTTGTTTTTTTGTCCAGTTGTTTTGAGTGTTCAGCACTTTGAGTGTGTAATGGTCCTGGACCATTATGGAAACATATTTTTGTGTCATCCATTTGGGGTGTTTTTCACTCATTGTACTGCCGGTACCTTTAAACAGTATTCAATCAATCAAGAAACAAGCAGCAGCCATCTGCAGATAATATTAAGCAACATGAAAACACACCTGTACTAACTGGTACAGAGATGAAACCTATGTGTCTGCTCTTTTTTCATCCAGAAACATGGAATAGTGTTGGGACCTGATCTGAACATCAATGGAGGCGTTGAGGAGATCGATGGACAGCCGCAGGACTCACCGACGTCCCCTACAGAAGGGAACAGCGTGCTCGGTACAGAAACAAAATTATTGAAACGTTTTGTAAATTATTATCTTCACAGCATGCTTCTCTATCTCACAACAACACTAATTGTGCTGTACTATAGTAGTGTAAAGCTGTGTTACTAGTTATCTCTGACACTCTCAGAGTTACAATTGGGTAAATTAACATTTTACCCTATAATTGTGCTGCACTGTGGTTGGGCTGTGCTACTAGCTAACATCTTCAGACCTCGATTCTCTTGCATTGCACGTCCTGCATTCCTGCCTATGCTTTACTCTTTGAATTCTTCAAAATTGTCTTCATTATTAATACTAACTTATAGACTTGTTTTTCTCTTATAATTTCTAGTAATTTTCTTGCTTGAAATCATATATTTCAATTGCCTTTCAAATCAAATCACATATTGTGCACATACAGTTAGGGCTGTCACGATTACAAATTTAGGTTGACGATTAATTGTCACACAAATAATTGTGATTAACGATTTAATTCTGTTTTTGGCATTGGAAATCGGAACACCATGAAGAGAAATTACATTTTTGCTTGGCTTTTAGGCTTCGTAATAAAAAAAGTGCACAGGGCAGATATGACAAATAACTGAAATATGGCAATAAATGACTGGCATTTTTATTAATTTTATATTTAAAAAAGGTAAAACTAGCGGAAATAGCTGATCTTAGCTTGTCGATCTGCTATTTCTGCTGTTTTCATTATGACGATTATGAAAAAATAATTGTATTATTTATTATGTAATAATTGTGACAACCTTACATACAGTACCATGAAGATAAATAATTGTCTATACAATTTTACAATTTACAATTTAGGTATTTAGCAGACGCTCTTAATCCAGAGCGATTTATAGTAACTTGAGAGAACAAAAAAATTAAACATGGTAATACATCAAATACATAAAAATAGTCATCATGAATCATACGTAAGCTAAGAACAGTGGAATATCTATATAATGAACTATGCATATACACTATTGAGTGCTAAGGCTACATAAAGTGCTACGTTTAGTTGAGTTACATAAGTTGAGCCTGTAGGTCGTCGAGGCTAGGGCAAGTGCTACTGCAAGTGCTATGGGCCAAGATGGAGTCTGAAGAGGTGGGTTTTCAGACTACACAGAATACACTAAAGTCGATGTCTCAGATTGAATGGAAGAAAAAGAAATTGTCTGTGAATAGAAATATGTTTTGTTAATCAGTCAGACAAGCTACAGAATAACAGCTAGATGTAATACAATGGTACATTTCCCTCTAAAACTGTATATTTATTTATTTATTTATATATTTACATGCTTACAAAGAAATACATAGGATGTTTCAAGTTGACAGAGTCAGTGATACAGTACACTACAGACTACAGTATGAGATTTACATTCTGGCAAAGGGCCTGTCCCACTCCCTCTTCCTCTTCTTGTCTGTCATGGTGATTTTTTTTCCCCGATCAAGAACTTCAATTGGGTATTGGTTATTACTTTGTCTACTCTTTCCTGCTGCTGGATCAGTCATGACTGTTCAATTCCTTTCAAGCTTTCTTTTTTTCCTTTTTTACAATGTTGCTTACTGGCCAACATTAAAATGAAGAATTTTGACAAAACATCTCTCAGTTCCTTACGTTTTGGCCTTTTACCACTGCTTTTCATGATCTCTCAGGCAGAGGACAGGAGCCTCAGCTGGGAAGTAGTGGAGCAGAGAAGTTGGATTCACAACATCAAGAGACGTTTGAGGAACCTAAAGAGAGCCTGTTAAGCTCTACTGCACCCTGTAGTGTTGCTATTGTTTCTGGAGACAAAGTATCCAATGAAGAACAACCGATAAATGTATATTCAGTGAGGGATAGTGTGGAAGGAGGAACCCTTCTCAAGAAAGATGAGGACATTCCAATTACAGATGCGCAAAACACAGCAGATACAGTGTCTGAGGTTGTTGAGGTCATAGCCAGTACGGAGGAGAAGGATACATCTGCTGAAGTTAATGGAGTAGAAAGTACAGAGAAGGGAGATTTGGTAGACACTAGTGATACCGAGACGGAAGCTAAAACTGTTACTGTTGATGACTTAGAACCTCTAGTCAATGAAAGGATTAACAGCATCAGAGAGATGACTCAAAACGGTCTCGTAGAGACGGTTGAATTGAACATGAGTATAGACTCTAGTGCACGGCCTGGGGAAATGACAGAGAATACAATGAACGAGAACATACCTGATGATTCAGCCCCAGTCGTATTAATAGCAGAACCTCACGTCGAATCAGAGAGCGCAGAGGATGAGGGAGGGAACGAGGAACCAAAGGAACTCCCCGCTAACCCTCAGCCTCAGGGCACTGCAGCTGCAGGAAAGAAGAAGAGGAGGAAGAAGAAGAAGAAGAGGAAGAAGTCCTCCTCCCAGGAGGAGGACAAGCACAGTAAAGATACAAAGGAAAAAAGTATGCCAGAAAAGATAGAAAGCGTGAAACATAAGGGGAATGCAACAGAGAGTTCTCCTTTTGAAAGCCTGAATGAACCAGAGATGGAGCAACTTATGAATGAGCAGGACAGACAGGATGTAGATGCAGGGATATCTGTACCGAGTCCAGATAAAGAGTCTAGTGTCAGCACCACTAATCTTACTGGCCAATTGAAAGGTTCAATCAGTGCTGGTAACCAAAATGAAACATGTGTTTACAGTATAGAAAACTCCAAAGATGGAGCAGAATCTCCAGGTGAGACTGATGCCCTTAATGCTGAACTAGAAATGAATGATGGGTCAAAGGATGAGTCTGTGTCTGTTAATGAGGCTAATTCTGAACCTCCGACTGATAACCAGGTCAACAGAACTGACACCACAGACAGTACTGCTAACATTGAGGAAGAATTACATGATCCATGCAATTCTGAAACCAGTGTCCAATCTGAGGCTGTAAGCAACTCTGAAAGCAAGAAAAACAACTTGCATCTTCCATCCAAAACTAACATTTTATTTGACTGTGTCGAGTGTGTTGACAGTTTGCCTGATTCCAAAGTCCCTTTAGAATCAGACCAAACAACAACCGTGATGTCAGACACCAAAGACCAAACTGACATCCAGAGTTCTCTTGAGGGCGTTCTGGACATAATGGAAATAGTCAACAAAGAGGACGAACAAACATTGCAAATGGAGACAAAATCTTTCCCTTGCAATGATGGGAATGATGGGGATCATTCAATGTTAAGTCAAGAGGAGACCGGAAAGGATCCAGAACTAAATGTGGGATTGATGGAGCCTGAAAATGGTCCTCATGAATCATCTGAGAAAGGCTGTAATGTTTCTCTAGATAAACAGTGTGGTGCTGATGTAACAATCATGACTGAACATGTTGATCATGCCTCTGGTCCTACACGTTTGAGTATGCCAGTGTTTGTTGGTGAAACTGAGGCCAAAGTGACAGACTTAGACTTAGAAACAGTACAGGGGGACACCACAGACATATCACAGACATCAGATTTAGCCAAAGAAGCAGCCAAGACAGGTTCCTGTAGCCAAGACCCTGTAGAAGAGTATGACGAAGAGAGCGATGAATGTCTTACTTTTGACTTTGATGACCTTGATGCAGCTGAAAATGTGCCTTCAAAAAATCAAGTGGCTGAACCTGAAACGGATTTGGAAGTCACGCCAGTGGAGGTAAACCATGCTAACACAGAGCTAGGCCGAGGTGATGCCATCCCGTCACAGGAGGAGGTACAGCTGCCGGTCGCTAGCCCAGAGGAACCAGTGGAGAGTGACCAGGAGAAGCGTACGATCCATGACACACTAGACGAGGATCAGGAGAGTGTGTCTCAGGAGCATCAGTTGTCTTCTGACATAGAAACAGTCCTTGCTGAAAAGGGGGAAAACGAGAGTGAGGAAGAACACACAATCGAGGAAACAAGCGGAATAGATGAACAAAAACATGGTTCAGACGGACCGGATCATGATTTTGATGAACCGGTACATGCATCAGAGGATCCAGCAAATGGTTCAGGTGAACCGGTGCACAGTTCAGAGGAACCTGAAAATGGTTTAGAGGAACCAGTACATGGTTCAGAGAGAGGAAGTGGGAATGCTACTGAGCTGGGTGTTGTAGAAACCAACAGTGTCGAGGAAGGAAAAAAGGAAGGTGTCTTAGTTGAAAAAAAGGATGGAGTCAAGGTCATTGAGCAGGACCTGGAGTTTGTTCAAAATGCAGCGGGCCAAGCGATCAGCAAAAAAGAGTCTCCACCATCCGGAAAAGATTCCAGAAAGAACGCCAAGAAAGGCAAAAGCAAAGGAAAAGAGGACTGTAAGATGGCCTAGTAGTTTATAGACGACAAGGTTGCATCTGTAATCATCTGCTGTTTCTGGGCTCACACCATTATCAAATCTAGTCATGTGCAAAGTACTAATTTATAATAACTTAAAGGAGAATTCCATACTAAAAGGCTTTCTTACCTTTCTTTGTAGTTGTTACGTCCCCACCAAAGAGGTCCAGTTGTTATTTTTTATAATAACTTAAAGGAGAATTCCATACTAAAAGGCTTTCTTACCTTTCTTTGTAGTTGTTACGTCCCCACCAAAGAGGTCCAGTTGTTATTTTGTGCAAAAGCTCCTTATTGGCTATTTCCCCTTCCATAAGCCCTCAATGAAATGCATTGAATTGAATGGGATGTATGGGGTGTTGTGCTAATTCGCTTATTTCCATCGCTCAAAATTATAATTGTTTTGTATATATCCTCTCTTCATAATGTAAATAATAACCCAAGCGGCACACTTTACTACTTCTTTCGATGGAAATAAGCGAATTAGCACAACACCCCATACATCCCATTCAATTCAATGCAATTCATTTAGGGCTTATGGAAGGGGAAATAGCCAATAAGGAGCTTTTGCACAAAATAACACCTGGACCTCTTTGGTGGGGACGTAACAACTACAAAGAAAGGTAAGAAAGCCTTCTAGCATGGTATTCTCCTTTAACTCATTGCAGTCTCCATACTGTACCTATTACTGGGATTAAATTACCTTGAAATATGTCCTGGTTTTACAACAATAACTAATTATTGGACAGAGTAAAACAACTTAAGAATGTCACTGTATGACTTGTTGATAATATAACAAGTAGATAAAACTGCACTGGGCATGTAGTATGAAAGAACATATTTATTTGTTATGGAGGCACACACTGTTTGTAAAAGGTTATAATTTGTAACGTTCTCACTCTGCAAATGCCTTTCAAAAATGGCTGTTTCTAAATGGTTAAGAAGATTGTCCCTTAATGTATTTTTGTATAATATATATCTGATTCATACTTAATTTCTAGGCTGAATGGTTAGTTGATAATCCTGTGCACTTGATTATAGATTTTCATAATGTGTGTTACACGCTCTACCTATTATATTCTGGTTTGCAGTTATTGATATGCCAATCAAATAAAGCAAGTTTCATCTCTCTCAGCTATGGACTGAGAACACAAAACGGTTGTCTGTTGGATGTCAATGACAGCCTGCTGTTTGTTGCACATGTGGCTGCAATTAAAACTCAAAAGCACAGCTGTATGTCTTATTAAGTGTTAATCCATATCCAAATTGTGGATACAATGGTTATATTTACAACATTTGTTTAAGAATTATTCTAGATCCCAGAGTTAAGATCATTGTGCCCGTGGGGCGCGGTGGCGCAGTCGGTACTCACAGCTAGAGGGAGTGTAGCGCCCAGTATTACACTAGACAATAAGCACTGGGTGAAAAAAATGGGTGAAAGAAATCGTGGGATAAAAAATAATAAAAGATCATTGTGCCTTCATGGTTTACTGTAGTTATATCTGACCACATATACACATAGATTCTGATTCAACTTTACTGCAGAGGGGTGGCCATACACTGACTGGTAGTGTAAAAAAAATATCGATATGAATCGGTAATCGATTTGAACATTAACAATGCGACTACAATACATCGATGCACGTATGTCTGGACCAGTCAAAATAGCATCTGAATCTAGCATCAAATTAAAAATGAAAATAAAAGGTTTAATGTGTCAGATCGCACCAAATTCCACAAAATAGAAATTGAATCGAATTGTTCTGTATATAAAATATATCGTCTCTGAATCGTAGTCCATGCATGCGTATCGATACGTATTGAATCGTCTTGTAAGGGAGAGATGCACACCCCTAGTAGAGAGGCAATCTGAGAATCAGAAGGTCCCCGGTTAACCCCAACATCCCAGTGTCCCCAAACAACAGCCCTATGAGCACTGTATTGACAAAAATGCCCCAAAAGAGTGGGGACCTCCTTGCAATTTATACTATATATATTTTTTGTACAAGCTCCCAACATTTGTCTATTTCAAGAAGGAGTTAGAATAGAAAAAGGAAGAAAGGAAACTGAACAAGTCAATTAACAGAAAGGCACGGAGGGGGAAAAAACCCTGTATATATAAATATATAATGTTAAATTTACATACTGTAGGTGCATGATTCACATGGGCCTAGATGTTTACATGTCAGTCTGTCATTCATTATGTAGCATGAGTGTAACATTGGAAGCAGTGAGCCGTAGAACTGACCTGTTCTCCACAGTCTGCATGCTAACCTTCATACACTGCATCACATTACACCACAATCACCACCACCGCCACCACCCATGGATGCCTGCTCTGTTGCATGCCACCTACCACCCTGACCCAGACCCCTCCCTCCATCTCCTTGGCTCCTCCCATCCCCGGTAGGTTAACACCTATTATACACGGTAAAATCCTCAGTGTTCATTTAACTCTTGAGAGGATGCAATTGTAACAAAATGGAACAGTAAGGGTTATTTTGGTTACATTTATACCCTCTCAGAGTTACAAACTCTTGAGTTACAAATGGCTAAAATAAGGTGTGTGTGTGTGTGTGCACACAAAGTGAAACGGCTTCTTGGTTTCATTTCATGTGAACTGTTTCTGATTTATCTTCCAGAAATCCGTCTAAGGAAGCTGGTGGATGAGCGTGAAAAGATGATCGAACAGGTTGGTCAAATATTCATTCATTAGTATTAACAATGTTATACTGTAATTTACTCAGTTTTTAAGTGTACACTTAACAGTCTAAAAATGGAGTAATAATTGATAGATATGCTTCATTAATGTTTGACTGTGTTTCTATGCATACTATTTTGTGTATAAATATTCATAGACATTTTTAACATAATAATTATACAATATGCCAGCAGAGGGTGCTGTAACATAAAGCAGACCAACCAGATACTCCCACTCAACAACCCAGATATAATAAATCCGGCCAACGTTTAAAATCCAGTTCCAATATTCCCAATCAGAGCAATGACATGTACTGTATACGAATTTATTGGCTCATTGTTCTCTCAGCATAACCTGAATATACATGAATATATTTCTCATCCAAGCCTCTTGATGGATGAGCTGGTATATTCTTAGATTTTTGGTTTATTTTTGTACAAAAAACTAAACAAAAAAAGATAATTGGGAGAAGTAATAGAGTTTTTGTTATGGCTACTGCTATTATACACCGAATATATACAAAATGTGCACCTCCGGGATTTGATCTAGAGATATACAGTACATGATGTCAAGCGTGTTTTGTAAACAGGTAAAGAAACTGAAGGCCCAACTGGAGCAGAAAACGCAAAACGGCACCACAGGAGGGCTGAGTCCAGACGGAGAGCTCCTGGAGAACGGGACAGATCCAAACATGCTAGAAATACAGAGTAGGTTTTTTGGGGGCGTACGTGTGTGTGTGTTTTGTGTTAGAGTATGTGTTTGTGTGTGTTAGAGTATGTGTTTGTGTGTTAGACAGAGTATGTGTTTGTGTGTGTTAGAGTATGTGTTTGTGTGTTAGACAGAGTATGTGTTTGTGTGTGTTAGAGTATGTGTTTGTGTGTTAGACAGAGTATGTGTTTGTGTGTGTTAGAGTATGTGTTTGTGTTTATGTATTTCATTTACATAGTGTTTATATTATAGGAGACTCCAGCAGACAATTAAGTGAGCTGAAGTTCAAACTGGCCAAAGCAGAGCAAGAGGTCACAGCCTTGGAGCAGAATGTGAGTGAACAATGTAATAGTCTATAGGCCTACTGTATGTATACTGAATGTATATAATTTAGTTTTATTTTTTATATCATTTTGATTGTACCTTTTATTATTGATGTTTTTGTTGTTGTACAGGTGACTAGACTTGAGGGTCATGTGACACGCTATAAGGGTGCATCAGAGTGTGCAGAGAAAGTGGAGGATGAATTAAAAGCAGAGAAACGCAAGCTACAGAGAGAGGTACAAATATATACTATGTAAATGTAAAAAAAAAAGCACTCCTTGTTCTCATTGGTTAGCTGTCATATTGTACCGACTGTGGTTATAGCAGTTCAATGCAAGCTTATCAGCTTCTCATTTTTATCAGATCGTATACTAATCTTTTCACTAGATACTTTATTACTCTTAGTCAAGTAATTATTTTATTTGGATCGCTACTTTTACTTGAGTCATATTATTTTAAATTAACACTACTTTTACTTTGATACAGTTTTTGGCTACACTACCCACTTTATGCAATTTATTCATTTAATTTACATCCGTTTTATTCTGTTTCTCTCCTCCATGACAGCTGCGCTCAGCACTGGACAAGATAGATGAAGTAGAATCCAACAACAATCACTTATCTAAAAGACTCGATAAGATGAAATCAACCCGTGGAACAGCACCGACGCCATAAGAATAAGAACCCCTGTGGTCACCTCTGCTCTTTTGCCCTGCGCTGACCGCTCATCTGGGAAACGGTGTCCGCACTGTTGTCTGCCTATTAGCAAACGCACTGTATGAAAAACTAAGAAAAAGAAAACATACTTCAAGAACACAAACACACGCAATGTGCCATCTTTTCCGTCTGTTTGTTTTTGTCCCAAGAGAATTCCTCCGTGTTTCTGTACATACTGTACACACCCAGAGAGCTCCCCAGAATTACACCTGGAGTGGGAACACGGTGCCGCATGCCTTTAGGAAAGCAGACAATGGTTCTGTTCTGCACCATGGATGAAGGAAAATGGCCACAGGATGGTTGGATTAGGTGACAGGAGGAGGACGGTAGATCCTGCACAAGAATAACCTCCATTCTGGCACAAGAGACAAATGGTTTATTGCTGTATTTCTAAAACTTTCTGCTGCCTGTTTTCAAGATTGAAGATATGGGGTTGCCATGGAGATTATAGGGATGCTGCATCGTCCAGCTCCATCATATCTCAATGCCATGACAAACTGTCGTTGAATGACTGTTATATTCATGCCTGAGAGGCCATGATGACTGCATGTCTCAACAGACCGTGTGTGCCAGCGCACACTAGCATGCATGTTGTAGATGAGTGCAAAGGTGTGAGTGATTTTCTTTATTATGCGCTCACAACTTTTTTTGTCTCATTTGCATCAAAAGCCAAAGTATAACGAATGAAAAAGAAAACAAACTATTTAGGTGTGTATGTCTGTCCACAATTATCTACTTTTTTGTTACTTTTTGTCTACACAAAAGCTTTCTTAACACAATGATGAATGCCATCACAAGCAAAAATGCACTTGCTATTCACCAGCTTTCAAAGATTTGTGATAAGATGGCCTGATTCAGGTTATCAATCCTTTGAGGTACAAGTTGAACATTGTTGCTTACATATCTGCTACTGTGCCTCCATAAACCTGCAACATAACTTGGTGCTTATTTCTGTCACATAATGTAGGTCTCTATAGCCTGTAGTAAGTCACTGGTTGGCTCTTGCACAAAAACGTAGTTTTAGATTTATGAAAGAAGCCAAGATAGTTTACTTAATCTTTTTTTAAATTATAAGTACACAATAACACCATGTAAGTACTTTTGAAAATGTCTAATATAAGTTGTCAACAGGTAAGATGCACACTTCATTGGGTACAGAGTATATAATATCCTAACAAGTACATTGTTTTATGGATTCCAAGTAACTTTTATGAAAGTTGAATTCACTGGTTTGGAGGTTAATTCACAAGAAAGAAAACTGTTGTAAAATAAATTTCTGCTGAATTTAATAAAAAATGAATGATAGAAATGGACTGTTGTTTATTAGACACCTGCTGCTTCACTGTTTACAAAGCTTTAAAATGTTTCTCAGGAAACCTGTAATCTTTGTGCAATAAACTTTCTAACATTGTTTTGGCATAAGTGTGTCTATGCTAGACCTATGAGATTGTGTGACTGAAGCCAGTCTTGTACTTAAAAGTAGGTTTCTAGTCCTAAAAAGTATTCTGAGGAGAAATTATCACATAGATAGTTGTCGGGTGAAAGAAGCGCTGGTTCCTCTATTTAGTAACGAACACTCAACCGTCCAGTCTCAATCATAACATTACATAACATTGGGTGTCCACCGTACGGTCTTCGCTTCATAACCTTATTTAATTAACCTTGTTACCTGTGTCCTGCTCATGTGACCTTAGTAACCAATACATGACAGCAGCGTGTGTGGCAGCCAATCAGGACTAGGAGCCAAAGTCGTCATTAAATTTGAGTAAGACAGGTCAGGTTTCACCGGACTAAAAATATAGCGCTCCTGTCAGTCCGGAGGAATTATTTCATGTATATTACTGTTCCACAAATCTTGCATAGTACAGACACACCACAGTTGGTCCACAAGACTCCACATTTGACCACTGTAGTGGATTCAACCAGGCTTGTCCAAGTTACTGCTTGGCAATGTATTTCTAGAGGCAGAGATCTGTGCAGTTCTGATACAATTTACAATTTACAATTTAGGCATTTAGCAGACGCTCTTAATCCAGAGCGATTTACATTTAAGCAAGAACAAAAGCATGGGAATACATCACATAAAAACATTTATCATGAAACATGCGTAAGCTAAGTAGGTAACAGTGGAATATCTATATGATGAAACTATACATACACTATACATAATAAACTATACATATTCACTACTATGCTATACATATGTACTATGGCGTGCTATGACTATATACAATACAATTATAGTGCTGTCTACATAACATGCTATAAGTCTGTGTCAAATGCTATCTAAGCCAACAGAAATGCTATCTAAGGGGTTAGGGTAAGTGCTATGGGCCATGATGGAGTCTGAAAAGGTGGGTTTTCAGGCTACGGCGGAAGATTGGGAGTGATGCTGCAGTTCTGACTGCAATGGGAAGTGCATTCCACAGTTTTGGAGCCAGAAGGGAGAAGAGTTTGGGACGTGTGGAGCGTTGTCCCGGCGTTTTTAGGCGTTTTGATAGGGTGGCAGGGAGTGGAGTATGCACGCTGTTGGATGCGTTGAACCATCCGACGTCCATAAAAGTCCCGATAGTCTGGTGGAAGGTCGTCAAGAGTGTTCAGGGCCCTCTCCATGGCCTGTAGGGCCCGAGTGGCAGATAACAGGTCTTTATTTCCATAGGGGTCCTTCTTATCATAACTCTCTGCAGCTAGATGGCGCCAGAACACATTAACACCCACACCAAACTCTAATGCCAGGGTGTTATGGAACCATAGGGCTAAAAGGGAAAGATAGATAGACCTTAATTAATACATATGTCTGAGGTAAAGATAATATGCATTAATAATATATAATGGAAATAACATTTCATTTTTTTAGCACAATAATTATGGGATATATGTTACTATAAACAAAAGATCAGGCCAAATCACAATGTGATTAAGATTAATACATTGGGAAAACAGGCTGTAACTATGGAGCACTAGAGATCATTAGTGCATTTGCATCAGTGTGTCCAGTCGCACAATACGGTCAATCATTTCCACAGTATGAAAGCATGCATAGAAATGTGCAGAGAATAAGGAGACAGTTGAGACATACCAGGGATGTAAAGCAGGTCTCCAGCCTCCAGCACACACTCATATCTCTGTGCCTTCACAAACTCAGGAAACTGTTCCAAGTCAGGGGAGTCGATCTCAAGGACCTCAGATTTATCACCTGTTGGTTAAATGAACCATGAAGAAAAAGCTGCATTACAATTACAACACAGCATACATTTTCATCACTTACAGTAAGCAAGAATGGAAATACATCAAATTCATAGAAATGGTCATCAAAGATCATACATACAAAGAACCTAACATCCATCTAACAGTAGAATAGCTGTACAATGAAACTATGAGTATACACTATAGAATGCTATGTCTACATAATATGCATATGGCTGCGGGCTATGGTGGACTGTGAAGAGGTGAGTTTTCAGCATCTGTCTATATGTGGTCCACTCACCTGACAGGTAGAGGTGCAAGGCATCCTGGGGGCTGTACAGAACCACACGTTTCCTCCCAGTCACCTGAGCCAGCAGATTATCCATCACCTGAGACCAAGGAGAGAGGTGGTTTGTAGAATCACTCTTCTAATACACATAGCATATTAGTATTCCACTTCAAATTTATATTCTTTTGGCAAAAAGCCGATACACACGTCAAAAGGCTGGTGGCAGGTGCGTAAGGCAATAGAGCATATACAGTGTTTCCTGCAGGAAAAGGCCTTGGCATGGTGCTGGGCGCGGGGGGACCTTTTGGTTAATTATTTAATTAATTTGATTAATAAATTAAGATTAATTTGTATTATTGCTCTTGTATTGCTATTGGAGACACTGGGGGGACACTGGGGAGGCACTGCAGGGGCACTGGGGAGACACTGGGAAAGGCACTGGGGGGACACTGGGGAGACATGGGGAGGCACTGGGGGGACACTGGGGAGACACTGGGGGGACAATGGGCAGGCACTGGGGAGACATGGGGAGGCACTGGGGGGACACTGGGGAGACACTGGGCAGGCACTGGGGAGACACTGGGGAGGCACTGGGGGGACACTGGGCAGGCACTGGGAAGACACTGGGAAGGCACTGGGGAGACACTGGGGAGGCACTGGGGGGGCACTGGGGAGGCACTGGGGAGACATGGGGAGGTACTGGGGGGGATACTGGGGGGACACTGGGCAGGCACTGGGGAGGCATTGGGAAGACACTGGGGAGGCACTGGGGAGACACTGGGGAGGCACTGGGGAGGCACTGGGAGGACACTGGGCAGGCACTGGGGAGGCACTGGGGAGGCATTGGGAAGACACTGGGGAGGCACTGGGGAGACACTGGGGAGCCACTGGGCAGACACTGGGGAGGCACTTGGCGGAAACTGGGCAGACACTGGGCAGACACTGGGGAGGCACTTGGCGGAAACTGGGCAGACACTGGGCAGACACTGGGGTGGCACTGGGGGAGACGCTGGGGAGGTACTGGACATTTCATATCACACACACTATGATTCACTATCCCCCTTTTTCTTTTTTTGAAGCTTGGCATGGCGCGATTTATTTCAAGCATGGCGCAGCGCCATGCCAACAACATTGTGCAGGAAACCCTGATATATTAAAAGGGTATCTTTGAAAAACAAAGAGAAGGTCCCGCACACTGTCAGACACTAAAGATTTGGCAAGTGTTCAAAGATACCTATTTTAATGTATCAAAACAAAATGAAGGTTCCCACATCCCACTGGTTCCAACACTCACATCGTAGTGTGTCCACAGCTGCAGACCACAGGAACTGATACGGAAAACACTGGAGAAAAACTGGTCGGGTGCAAAGAACTGTGGGATACGAAAGTCCTCGGCCAGGTCAGGAAACTGTTTAGTCAGATCAGCAGGTTCCTGTGGAAGGAACCAGATCACATGGATCAGAGTACTGCTGGTTCTGTTTTTTATAAACTACACCTGATATATTACTAAAGTATATTAAATAACTGATGGATTTAGCTGGATACCTTTCGAACGTCCTCTCCCAGTGATCGAAGATAGTAGCTCTCATCCTGACAACAAAAAGAGACTGTGCATGATTATGTAAAATATTGATACAAGCAGGAACGGTTTGAAAGGTGAAGCAGAGAAAACTTCAAAGTTTATCTCCAGTCCCACATACATACCGGTAGATAGTATTGCATTTAGAAGCAATAAAAGTATAAAAAGAATATCCATAAACTATAAGCCATAATTTGTGGCTTTTAAAATAGAACATGCTAAGTGCATAACAGCTGCTCTGAAGTGAATATTAAACTCTTACCTCACATAAGAAGAAAGCACAGTGTTTTTTCTCAGATGCTCTTTTTACAAATTCATTAAAAGGCAGAGTCCTGTGAATACAGCCAGATAGGATTGATAGATTAATATTTTGTATTTTCAGCCACTCCTTTATACCTAACTTTGTGTGTGTGTGTGTGTGTGTGTGTGTGTGTGTGTGTGTGTGTGTGTGTGTGTGTGTGTGTGTGTGTGTGTGTGTGTGTGTGTGTGTGTGTGTGTGTGTAACTGGCATCAGCTCACCTGTACACAAAGTTTTTGTGCAGGAAGTCCATCTGTGGGACAGCAGATACATGGATCTTCACTTCTCTGTCGCCTCCCTTCTGCCCCAGATACTCAACCGTCCATGTGTCCACACAGGGTCCCAGATGCACTCCTCTGAGCACAGCTGGACGCCGCTACAATGGATATGGAGGGTATGAATTTATAATCTTATTATATGAAAAAGAGAAATGTAAAGGTTTTACATTTCTCGTTTTCATATAAAGTTATATGATCATATCTTTTTATATTAAAGCATTTGTATGCTTTATTAATAATACCACCACGAGCTGCTGTAGGCTATACCTGTGGATATATTTCAGCAAGAAAAACATCCCGATCCACCTCAGTGAAGATCTGTACTGCAACCTTTTCCTGAGACTCCATTTAACATGATGCTGTGCTGTAGCAACACGGTGTTTTTGATGTAGCATGGGCTACTGTACTTCTGTAAAACCACAGAAACTAACCTCGCGTCACCATGATATTTATTGACGCAGGCATTCCAACTCGGAGGAACATTAAACATTAAACACAGAAACAGAACAGATCCAGATCCATCCTGAGAACAGGTGTCACATTGTTTACCTTCCCCATAGCGAATATAGCAGACCTTAGTATGTGTAGAAAGAAAAAAGTAATACTGACTAAACTTCAATTACTTGCACATTATTAAGGCCAATTTGTTGACTTTATATGCATTTTTACATAATGATAAATTAAGCATCTACTGTGTTTCCAGTCGGAAGATATATGTACACGGACAGGAGGTTGTGGGATAATCAAGATGGCGCTGCCCATGGTGGTGTTGAGAGGTTGTTGTCTGTGCAACAGGTCGGGTGTTTCTCGTCTGTTCAATAAAGCTCAACGTCTGGTTCTGACCAGGTCCACGCCGGTTCTGTCCTCAGTCCGATCTTACGGTTCGGATCCGGGACAAAAACCACCGAAGCTGCTTGTTGTTGGAATACCGAACCCGGTCACCTGGTTCCGAACTCGGTGCTATTACTTTCTGATAAGAACCTTCTTTGATAAAGATTTCAATATCGATGAATTCACCGAGGGAGCAAAACAGGCGAGTTTAAAACATTTCAATAAAGTTAAGATTAAGACATGCTTTATACGTACAAGTTTAGCTGCTTCCCTTTAGCGTGTCATTCATATGTTCTCCAGTGTAACAAGCTAAGAAACGGTGTAATTGCCATGACCAAATCTGCCAAATGTAACTTTATCAATGATAAAGCCGAGGAAATCAAAAACAATCCTCGGGAACTCTGGAAGTTACTAAACAACCAACTAGGCTGTGGTCAGAAACTAAAAACCAGGTTTACTAACATAAACATCAAATCGAATAACACCCTCATCACTGACAAGCTTGATGTAGCCAACCACCTGAACATCTTCTTTACAAACATTGCAACAAAGCTGGTTAGCAAACTGCCCTCCCACTCTGGGCGTTTTGGTGTAGAGCACATCAAAGCCTTCTACAAAAACCTTGGTGTTTGTAAAGATGATTTCAAAATGGCAATGGTAACAACCGAGGAGGTACTTAAAAAACTGAGTGCCCTCCAACCCCACAAGGCCACTGGCCATGACAATATCCCCTCCAAATTTCTCAGAGACTCAGCCTTTTCCATAGCTCCAGTCATCACCCACATAGTTAACCTCTCCATTAAACAGGGACAGGTCCCCCAAGATTTTAAACTGGCCAAAGTAACCCCCTTGTACAAAAAAGGGAGTAAATTAGAACCCGGCAACTACCGCCCTATTTCTATTCTAAGCTCCATCTCGAAAGTGATGGAAAAAATAGTCTATGAACAGGTTGAAAAGTATCTTGCCACTAATAAATTGCTGTACGAGTTCCAATCTGGTTTCAGAACATCCCACTCCACTGACACATGCCTACTCTATTTGAGCGACCACATCAAACACGAGGTGGACGCTGGAAAATACTGCGGCATGGTCATGCTGGACCTCCAAAAGGCTTTTGACACCGTGAACCACTCCATACTGGTTAACAAGCTTAAAGCTATTGGTTTTGATAGCACATCAGTGAGCTGGATGCAATCCTACCTGGAGGGGAGAGAACAGATGGTGGAGGTGAACGGAACACTGTCCCCTCCCCTCCCAGTGAGCTGTGGCGTCCCACAAGGAAGCATACTAGGGCCTTTACTGTTCCTAATATATGTTAACGACATGACTTCAGCTTGTGACTGCAGCTTGTTCCTGTTCGCAGATGACTCAGCACTGCTGGTCTCGGACAGGAACAAACTGCAGGTTGAAAAGACCCTCAGCTCTGAACTCGGTAGAATCTGCACCTGGCTCGCTGATAACAAACTATCCTTACACCTGGGAAAAACTGAATCCATCCTCTTCGGATCAAATAGTAATCTCAGCAAGGCAGATGGCTTCTTGGTTAGAGTGGGTGACAATATTATCACACGAAAAGATCAAATTACCTACCTAGGTTCCATCCTGGAGGCCAATCTTTCCGGTGATAAGATGGCCACCAACGTAATCAAAAAAGTCAATCAAAGAACAAGATTCCTTTACAGGATCTCCTCACTGGTCAGCAAAAACACCTTGAAGACCTTAACAGGAGCCCTCGTACAAGGTTTCTTTGACTATGCATCCACCTCTTGGTACCACAGCACCTCAAAGGCCCTTAAAACAAGGCTCCAGACCTCCCAAAACAAACTGGTCAGGCTCCTACTTGGCCTCACCCCCCGAACCCACCTCACCCCTGCCCACTTTGACAGGCTGGGATGGCTTAGGGTCGACGACAGAGTACAGCATCTTGCAATGGGTCTGGTCCACAAGATTCGATACACCACCAACTTACCCATGTACCTGTCTAAATACTTCCTTAATGTAAACAAAGTCCACACCCACAACACCAGAGGGAGTGCAACAAACCATGTACAACCCAGATTCGGCACAAACAAGGGACTAAATTCTTTTCGCTCCTATGCCACCAAAATGTGGAACGCCCTACCAACAGTCATTAAGACATGTGAATCCCTTGACTCCTTCAAAACCGCTCTCAAAGGGCACCTACGGATGGCTGCAATTCGAAACTGGCCTCTGTAAAAATCTGAATCCCCCCCCCCCCACCCCATTTCCCCTCACTGTATATGTATCTTTTCCCTTTTTGCTTCCTATATGGTGAATTCCTGTTCTGTTCTTTAGCTACATAGAAGTGTCTATTTGTATGTCTCTAAATGTTTTGATGAATTGAACAATGTGGACCCTGTTGTAAACAAGTGTAATGCTTAATTGGGTCGTCCACTCACAGTTAACAGTCTTTGTATTGAGTTTGTGCTTAAAATGTACTGTAAATTCTACAAACTGTTAATAAATATTTCAATCAATCAATCAATGTTCTATGTTCCCCACTCCTCCCGCCCCCCCAAAAAAGGTTCTATGTTCCCCGCTCAACCAAAAAGAGGTTATAGCCTATGTTCCCCACTAGCAGCGTAGATAATAGATGTAGAGGTTCCAAACGGAGCTAGTACAATTAAGTTATGATGATAAAGACAACAGATCATTGTCTGCTGTTGCTTCTGTGTGACACCTGGGCTACCTCCTGGGTGATGATCAATATGTTCATATTATATTATTATGCCACAACTCAAAGACAACTATGATTCGATCATGTTATATCCATCTCTTTCAATTCACTGAGACAAATTCCTAGCAGCCGAAGCCGATGTGGCAAAAAGGAATTCAATCTTTAATCATGTCCATGGAAGCTTTTAAACATTTTCATAACTGTTCCCATAACGTGTGCTGTTGCAGGCTTTCTCCCATGTCTCCAGACTCCTGTCACAGTGTCAGTTTGAAGCTTTGGAGGGTCTTGTGACTGAAGATGTGAGTACAGAAATGAATCAAGTGCTATAGCAATGACAATGTTCAATATTTGAATTGTTACAAATACACATACCATATATCTAAACTGTAGTACAAAAGTTCAAAGTACAGGTCAATAAAATACATAAGCAGACAACCATCTTTCCATATAATACTTATAAACAGCACAGTATCTGACTGTTTTGTATGGCAAAATTGAATGTCCACTTGATGTTCATCACATTGGCCGCATGGTAGCAAGAAATCAAACTGTCTGTACTGTAATTTTCAGCTTCTCACAATTAGGGCCATATTAACCTGCTCTGCCCTTTTTACCCTTTTTGCTTTCTTACAGCTGATTGAGAAACTGGAGGAAAAATGCAACCTTCTCCCATCAAGTCACCAGAAGGCGCTCTCTGCAGAGCCTGAAGACATCATGTACTCCACTCCTGGGGACGTGGGCATCTACTATGATGATAACGGTAACCATGATGACACGTTTTACCTAGAAAAAGCTCATGATAACATGGGCTTAAGTCGTTAATAAACCACTGTCAGTGACAACAAGTTGATGTGTTGAGGTTGGAATCTTTCTCTTAAAATACAATGTTAACATTTACTTTCCAGGGAGGAAGTTTGTCAGTATTCTGATGCGTTTCTGGTACCTGACGAATGTACGTCTCCCTGACCATGATTTGGAGGGAAGTCGCATCTTCCAGGTGTCCATTGGTGGAGAAGAGGGAAAGAGATTTAGAGAGACTAAGAGAGTGCTAACAGCCATTTATGAGTGAGTATTAGGAGTATTAACTAATTATCACAATATAAACTCATCACAAAATGTCCGGAAACTTAAAGGTAGGTTAAGTGATTTTCACCAACCTAGCCACATTTTGCTGTGGTATGGCAATATGGCATGATCCAAGTCACTCCATCTAGCACGTACACAGCATGCCCAAGCTGATTCCCCAAGTGTTCAGTTGGGTTGAGGTCTGGACTCACGGCAGGCCATTCCATCCTCTCCCAAATTCTGGAGGTACTCTGTGATGATGCTGGCTCTGTGGGGGCGAGCATTGTCATCCTGTAGGATGGCGTTAGGTCTCAGATTCAGAAGATATCGGATCGCCACTGGCTCCATAATCGCATCCCGACAAGTTTTGCCAAGATATAATATATAAATATGTTTGCCTGATGTAGACCTAGTCGGTCAAAACGTTGCAATTTGTTGTCTTAAAATCTCTGAGCTCTACAAACTGGTGTGCGGATGTTCTTCCTCTAGTGAGGAAAAGCCAGGCTCTGCATTCAGCCAGGCTTTATGATCCTGGCTCGATAAATCCGCCCATTCTAAGCCTCGCTTGGCTTTAGTGGAATGGAATAAACCAGGCTGTACAGACCAGGATTTTACAAGCCTGGTTTTGGCTTGGATTAGTTCATCCAAGTTTCGTGAAACAGGCCCCAAGTCCCTTACAAGCTGTATCTTATTGTGAAGGTGACTAATCAGCGATTTAAAAAAAGATAATAATATAAAATCCAATACCAATTGGTGTTTTTGGGGGGAAATAATTGACCAAAGTTAAGTTTACAAACTTGAAAAAAAGAAAAGAAAACGTGTTTTAAATCACAAAACAGCCGTCCTACAAGCTCACAAGTATCACATTGCAACACATTGTGTGATCTTGTAGATGTCCTATATTCACTACTTTTGACACTGTAATACGACAAAGTATGCATTTATTTATGAATAAATAAACAAAAATAAATGAGATATGGACTGGAGATAACAAGGCTTCTGCCCAAATGCAACAATATTCATAAAAAACAATAAATCCAAGTGGTGAACAGTGGAAAGCAGAAAATAATATACAGCATAATTATGTAATCTCTACAATAACAATTATTGTGCTTTCTTTTTGATCGTCTGGCAGATTCCAAAGGGAGTTAACTAAAGGAGTGCTTCCTGACTGGACCATTACAAGGATAGAGCACTCCAAACTGTTGGATTGACGGAGTTTAGACGGAGTTAAGGAAACTAATCATAGTGATGTGCACTATAACATAACATATTGTACTTTAAGGAAACGGCACAGTATCTACTTTGCTTTGGCAGGCAGGATTATCTCCCTAGCAGCCTCCAGATGCCCCTATTGAACGACGGACAGTTACACCACCTCAAAAAGAACCAGATAGATAGATGCTGAAACAATTGCCAATTTCAAAGTAGTTAAACCAAACACAGGTGGTCTTAGATACTGTCATATATGCTGTGTGACAGTGCATATTTTCCCTCTCCTTTCTGAAGTCCAAATGGCACTGGAACGAAGTCAAAAACTAAAGTTATGATTTTAATTGTGGGGAGAGCTCCTGTTTCAATAGACACATACATGCGTTAGGGGTTTCCGCTTGCCCTGACCAATAGAGGGTATGCGTGTGACATCATCATCAAACCCGGAAGTTATGCAGGAACGCCTACTCAGTGGCAAAAAACTACTTTGTGGCCTTGACAGCCTCATACATCCAAACCGAAAAGTCCTATTTGATTGCATTAAACAACGTTAAACAATGTCAAACTCACTTTGCATGTTGCTTTGCCACTCGATTTGCCATTCACTTTAAGCATGCGCATACCCTCTATATGGGGGCTGCATTGATGCATCACTCATTGAACAGCAGCGGTGGCCAATGGGTTTGGCAGACAGAGTGCAAGCAGGTGACTGCTGCCATCATATTTTACCGACACACAACTGACACAAGCGTAGAGAAGTTTAGTGGATGACAGGAATGTATATGAAAAATAATTCAGTGCCGTTGTTTTGTGAATGACAAACCTAAGACCACCTGAGTTGCCCTGAAGCAGTTAACCTTGCTTATCTGCAAGTGAAAACTCTTGGAGTGTGTGTGAGGGAGCTTCTTCTCAGCATTTGTTCTCAAGTGTCTTGATGTGAGAAAGAAATGTGGGAAAGAAATATGTCAGACATGTATAAAATGTGTTAATGTGTGTAAAATCATTCCCTGAGATAAAGTGCATAATTGTGTGATTGTCATTGTATTTATTTTTGAGAGTATGGAATATCCATCAACTTCCTGTATGCTCTGATTGCCCCAAATATTCCTCAACGGCCTGTTATAGTGCCACCATGAGGCAGATTTAGGCAAAACACATTTCTGTACATTACTCGTACACATTTTATCCATACATCACACAATTCGGTATACACTATCTCCATAGTCATGTGATCAACACGGAGCGGCACCATTTCCCATCTTCCATCCTGATTGGCTAAGATTGGCTTCCAAAGCTCACATGATTGGTCCCTTTTGAAAAAATGCCACAAATCACAAACATAGTGTGCAATTTCCGTGAAATTATACACGCACATTTCCACTAGGCAGAGGACGACATGCCACAATTCCCCCCCCCCCCAAAAAATCAGCCTCACGGTGGCGCTATAACAGGCCAATTCCTGTTTTTAGCTATAACTGCATGATCTGTATACAACTTATGTATGCACTCCCTAGAGGCCATGGAAAAACATTGTCCCTGCATCCCTCCACATCTGCCGGTTATAGTGCCACCATGAGGCTGATTTCTGCAAAACACATTTTTGGAACAAAATGTCTACAAACATTAGCAGATCTACAAGCTTGTACTACTACAAACATTAGCAGATCTACAAGCTTGTACTACAAACATTAGCAGATATACAAGCTTGTACTGCTACAAACATTAGCAGATCTACAAGCTTTTACTATTACAAACATTAGCAGATCTACACGCTTGTACAACTTGTAGGTTGACTATTTCTGACAACGAGAGTTTAGTGTTTAGAGAAAAAAGGAGTGTATCTAGTAAGGAGCCGTGGGGGACCCCGGTCAACTATGTATATTATATTATTAATTTGACAGTACAAATTACTAGTCATGCTGTGACCACACACACATCACACGCACGTACACACACCCCATGTGAAGATCAAACAAAGTATTTTATGTTTCTTTTGAGGACAGATATATACAGACATGTCATTTTAAAAGGATGCATCTTTTACATTGCCTGACATTCATTCTGTGTTCTCAGATCAGTGGACAGAATACTCATCTCGACACAATCATCTTTAGACAGAGACATTGTGCTTTATGTCTGGTGGATCAAACACCTTTAGACAGAGACATTGTGCTTCATGTCTGGTGGAGAAATAATCTATTTTTAATTGATCATTTCAGTTATATAATATCTCAATGCACATTTTAACCTCATGGAGCACATCACACCATACTCTATTATTTTAAAACAACGACAGCTGATAACATTACACATATTCACAGCCACTCTTTTCAGAACCAGGATATGCAACGTTGCCAGATCTTATCAAAGCACATGTTGTAGTTCTCAGGTGGTCCTTGACACCATTTAGTGTCCCGTACACTAACTTTCCACTGGGCACGGTGACGTGTCTAGTGTTGGTGGACGAGCAGGGAGAGGATATAAGAAGCAGCTGCACGATATCATAGTGACTCGGCTTCAGGATGAAGGGCTGTGTGGCTTTGCTTGTTTTACTGTTCTGTCTGTCTGGGGCTGCTGGGGCTCCGGGAGAGAACGGACCGGTCAGTGAGAGAGATAGTGATGAGCTTTGGGGGATGCTGATGGAGCTTAGAGACATGGTGGTGGTGCAACAAGAGAAGATGAGGAACATGGAGACCAGGGTGGCAGCCAGCGAGGAAGAAGCCAAGAAGCAGAAGATGTTCATGACAGGTTAGCACGGTCACAATGGAGCTGGAAAGGTATACAGCCTGAAATGTGTATAAAATGTTTCATAGTTTAACATAATGTTGCTCTTACCTATGATATTTTTCAGTAATGGCTGCTAAATTGAGTGCTAGCGAGAGCAATGTGAAAGTCCTCCAAGTCCATGTTGCAGACCTCCAAACCAGACTCAGTACCAGTGAGGTCCATGTTGCAGACATCCAAACCAGACTCAGTACCAGTGAGGTCCATGTTGCAGACCTCCAAAACAGACTCAGTACCAGTGAGGTCCATGTTGCAGACCTCCAAACCAGACTCAGTACCAGTGAGGTCCATGTTGCAGACCTCCAAAACAGACTCAGTACCAGTGAGAGACATGTTGCAGACCTCCAAACCAGACTCAGTACCAGTGAGAGACATGTTGCAGACCTCCAAACCAGACTCAGTACCAGCGAGGTCCAGGTCGGAGACTTGAAGAAAGAAAGTGAAGGTAATTTGAACAAGATGATGTTCAGTGAATAAGGGCAGTGTTGAAAAGGGACTTACTTTGATGTTAATTACTTTAATTGATCTCAGAGAATATATTTTTATCATAAAGGTTACTGTACAGGTGATCCATATAATCTATAATGGAAAGCTTACTCACTCAACAGTGAAAGTGCATGAGTATTTACTGTATGACTGACTTAATGCTAATGTACTGATTTCAGCTCATTTTGCTCAGCTGACCACCATAGAAACCAGGCTGACTGCTGCTGAAAGCCAAGTGCACCAACTGTGGAGTAAGTATGCTTTATAAATTATATACTAACATTAAGTATACATGTATATCAAAGGTAGGAATTGAAAAAATCCCAAAAGGTTTAATTAAATGGAGTATAAGTACTATAATAGAATATTATATATATACTAATATACTGTACTATATACTGTACATGCATAGTAAACATTATGTTCAGTCTTCAAAGACTGAATACTGAGCATTATTCCCCAAATATGCATAGAAAATTAAATGTTCTGTGAATTTATAATCGGTTTAAAATAACCGTAGCATAACTATTCTTTGGCACACACTTGGCCAAAGAAAGTGGAAAAAAAGAAGAAGCTCACAACGAAGTGTGACATGTTGCGAGCTTGTAGATATGCTATATTCGTTAATGAGTAAGTGTGAATATTGATGGTACTTTCACACTCACAACATGTTACAATTAACCAAAGTATAATGACTTTACCGTCTTCCACTGTTAAAATCTGGATCTGACCATTAAGGTGAATGAAATATTTAGGTTTACAGTTTTCTGGATCCCAAAGGTCTCTGTTTTTATTCTACACTATATCTTTGCTGAAAACAGCAGGTCTACAGGTGCACAACATGCCCAGTTCAACACATTGCAAGAGATCTGTTATTTTTGCTCCAGAACAGAGGTGATAAATCCTGTCTCTGTAATAATATTCCATGGAGTATTTAACTCATTAATCAACTAAATGGAAAAAGCGGCACTCCCAAATAAAAGATGCAAATTTTCATGTTTATTTGCGAACGCTGACGCCTTTAGGCAGAGCCTTCTTCAGAGCAGACTTTTTATGTCAGTCGTTCTCAAACATTATCATGTTAAGAACCCCCAAAAATATATGTAATTGGCCGCCGACCCCCATCTGAAAATATGTTGTTCGATGAAGTAAAGCAAAAAACGCACTGAAAGAATATATATTCAAAGATTTGCACCACATTTTCACGATTTTTCAAAAATAGCAGATCTACAAGCTCGGCACTCGTAGATCTGCACACCAACACCATCTGCTTAATGTAAGATAGGACTTTTCTTTGTGGATGTATGGGCTGTCGAGGCCGGAAAGTAGTGTTTTGCCGTAAGTGATTGGCTTAATATAAAATTATGCTTTTATAATATTTAAACTGTTTGATAATGCTCCTCCTGTGTTGACAGACAAACCGAAGGTGGCCTTCTCTGTTGGTTTGGGTAATGTTGGACAAGTGGGACCGTATAGTTCTACCACCACTCTGGTCTACAAGAAGGTCTTCAGTAACATCGGCAACGCCTACAATCCATCTACAGGTAGGTAGTGAATAAACTACAATCCATCTACAGGTAGGTGGAGATTAAACTATATCTACAGGTAGTGCAAAAAGTGTTTACTTACGGAAAAGTATCAATACTGCAATATAAACTACTCTGTTACAAGTAAAAGTTCAGAATTAAAAATGTGCTTAAAGTGAGTAGTACTCATTATGCAGAATATACGTGCCTTTTAAATGTATAAAAATCTACAAAATAAAAATAACTAAAGTTTTCAAATAAATCTAGAGGAGTAAAAGTACAATATTTGGATCCGAGAAGAAGTAAAAGTATTGTAAATTGTAAATACTCAAGTAAACTACAAATACCAAAACATTGTACTTAAGTACACAGTACTTAAGTAAATGTACTTAGTTACTTTCCACCACTGTGCAACAGTCCAGAGGGGATGAGGAAAGTACTCACACAACTTGTAGATCTGACTTTTTAATTAAGGTTTTTATTTTTATAATTGTATTTTTAATTTCTATTAATGTAATGTGTTTTCTCATCCTGTGTTCTCAGGGGTATTCTCTGCGCCCGTCAAAGGACTCTATCACTTCACATATGCTGCACTTAACTTGTGGTCATCAGAGTATTTCTGTGTCTACATGTATAAGAATGGGCAGAAGCTCTTATCTAACTGTGGATACAATAGTGGAGGTCATGAATACGTATCTAGTGGAATGATGGTAGAGCTGGAGGAGGGAGACACTGTTGACATGCGTTTAAATGCAGGGAACAGGCTCTATGATGACTCAAGCAACTACAATGTGTTCAATGGTGTTTTGGTCTATTCTATGTAACACTGTGCTACTGGTACCATTACTTTATAGAGTGTTCTGGTCTATTCTATGTAACACTGCTACTGGTACCATTACTTTATAGAGTGTTCTGGTCTATTCTATGTAACTCAGGTCCAAATGGACCTGCTATATGCTCCATTTGGTTCCATTTGTAAATTAACAACATATTTTACATATTTTACAATATAAATTGGTGGTCCCAGAGATAGAAATTCCATTCAATGGGGGTCCGCAGACTAATGCATGTCAAACTGGGGGTCTTTGAAATTAAAATGGTTGAGAGTCACTGCTAGAGCCGTAAGAATCTTCTCTTATGGGGGTCCCTGGCAAGTCTTTTCAAATGGGGGTCGGCGGGCTAATAAGTGTCAATTTGAGGGTCCTTGATGTGAAAAAGTTTCACAGCTACTGAGTCATAGATCACATTTAAAACAACAGCCTTGAACCAAAGTGCTGTACATTCAGTAAGAATACTACAATTAACCTAAAATTCACAATAGTGTGAAGTGAGGGGCGCCCGGCTCAGATTTCCAGGGGTATGTTGATATGTTCTCATGAAATACATTTATTACAGGTTGTATTTATATCAGTCACATGACGTCTTACGTCACGGTACATTTACTGCCCTAAACAAACATTAAATGGTAAATGGTGCATTTACATAGTGCCTTTATCCAAGGCGCTTTACATAGATTGTGCATTACATTCACCCAGTCACACACCGATGGCGGTGGAAACCATGCAAGACACCAACCAGAACATCAGGAGCAATTAGGGGTTCAGAGTCTTGCTCAAGGACACTTCGACACTAACTCTGGGGGAGCCCACAGGGATCGAAATGGCAACCTTGCGGTTACCATCCAGCCACTCTACCCCTGAGCCACAGCCACCCCAACATTAAAGTCCATAGACTTGGCTGGCGACACACATACTACAAAGACAGTGTGCTATTTCACCAACAGTCTGTGTTGGATTTTACAGTTACTTATATTGTAAATTAAAGAGCCTGTATTGTCAAATCACAGAGCAGAGGCTAGACGGTCAATGACACAAATTTTAACAGCACATTTCTGCACGGCGGCAGAAGCAGCAGCAGCAGCAGCAGCAGCAGTGCCAGTGATAAACAATAATGTATGTCTTACATATATTTGGGAGAAAGTGTTTATAGTTTATTAAATGAGTTTGCAACATGCTCTGCAGCTCATGTGAACAGAGGTGCAACCATTAACAGGTTCCTGTGTCACACAGTACCTAGCAATGTGCTATAGTTTAGTGCCTAAATGGCTTAAAGTTCTCAGTCCTGGGGACGGATTTCAGTCCTGAGGATAAGTCATTTAATGAGATCAGTGTAGAAAAATCATTTTCAGTCTTGGGATTTGTTTTTGCTTCAAGCCTTGTATATTTGCACAGTAATTCATTCAGCTACAGTGCATTTTCTTCACGTTTGACACTGCCATTCCACTATACTTAATATGAAGGACCTCTAATAGATGACCTAGCACTTGCTGTTGTAAGACATTAGTGGCAAATGACCTCAAGTTTGAGTGCATTCCATAATTTCCATTCCAGACAAATGATGTGTTACTTTGTTTAGAGTCTGTTTTTCCCTCTCTTGAACTCTACATGCCTGTGAGAAAGAGTTCAAGTTCAATCGATGGAACTTTAATCGATGAAACATATTTGTGTTTGTAATTAAGATTTTAATAAATGTCTTTAAATCAATTAAGTCTGGATATTGTATGTTATGTTGTGTCATACACTGTAAAGTCCACTGTGTTCATTTAATTCTGCGAGTGTAGAAATAGGACCAAAAGGAACCAGTTGTCAGAATTGTTTTTTGCAGTAAGGAAATCGTTACTACAGCAATGCTATTTCAGAGCTAGTTAACCTTTCAGAATCTTAAGCCCACATGCACATGCCTAGTATTTTATTTGGGATATTTGAATACATAAGAGTTAATCAAAATTAGACAAAAAAGTCAAGAAATGTAACACTCATGGCTGATTTCACAAGACCCAAGAGTCAGTCACGTCTCCTTTTAAGATAACACAGGTCATGATTTAAACCTTTCATAAATAAAATGACATGCTGTCTACATGTCTACCATAATACGTGATCATTGATCACTATATACTGTGTAGTGACCCAAAAGAGATATTAGACGTTTGCCCAGGATCCAAACTAGTGAAAATAGCAGATCTAGAACCGCACAAAACGCGTTGTGAGCTTGTATTTTCACTACTTCTTAGACGTGTTTTAAAACTTTCCATTTATTTATTTATTAATGAAACGAAAAATTAATTCATGTTTTAATTTTTGTAATTTTTGTGCTTTTTGGGAGATTTATTTTTATAATATTAAAAACAAAATGTAGGAAACCAGTGCTGTAAAAGAGTACACTCAAAGGTGATCATGTCAGGGGGACAGCTGGGAGGACGAGGGACGGCTGGCAGTATCAGGGGTACAGGTCCTGGCAGGGGGACAGCTGGGAGGACGAGGGACGGCTGGCAGTATCAGGGGTACAGGTCCTGGCAGGGGGACAGCTGGGAGGACGAGGGACGGCTGGCAGTATCAGGGGTACAGGTCCTGGCAGGGGGACAGCTGGGAGGACGAGGGACGGCCGGCAGTATCAGGGGTACAGGTCCTGGCAGGGAGGGAGGACTGGCAATATCAGGGGTACAGGTCCTGGCAGGGGGACAGCTGGGAGGACGAGGGACGGCCGGCAGTATCAGGGGTACAGGTCCTGGCAGGGGGACAGCTGGGAGGACGAGGGACGGCCGGCAGTATCAGGGGTACAGGTCCTGGCAGGGGGACAGCTGGGAGGACGAGGGACGGCCGGCAGTATCAGGGGTACAGGTCCTGGCAGGGAGGGAGGACTGCCTGGCAATATCAGGGGTACAGGTCCTGGCAGGGCACAGCTGCTGAGAGGAGGGAGGGCTGGGCTGGCAGTGTCAGGGGTGCGATTGTCCGAAATAGTGCAGAGTGGCGTTGGCACTCTGCACTATTTCGGACAATCACACCGGTGGTTTGTAAATAATGGGTTCTTAAATTGTAATGCATGTTGTAAAAGTAATTTAGTAGTAGCTAGCCTACACCTGATCTTACCCTACTTAGAGTAGCTGAGATATAAAATTGTTCAATTGCCCCACTACACTAGAATTACAAGTTGTAGACTATTCTATATATAACTGGGATATGATAGTATACGTTATTTATAGCACATAAAACATCATCCACCTAATTAGGCAATTTTCACGTACTCTCAGTTGCAATTGGTCAACCAATCTGTCAATCAGTGACATAATGCTGCTTCATACTATAGTAGGATCAGAGCCGTAGAAGAAGAGAGTCGCGACAAGCTTTGAAACGGGGTTGTTATATTATAGTTCCAAACATTGGAACTATAATGCCATTGAGATAGAATGAGCACTTCCGCATTTCATTGTTACAATGGGAGTCAACGCTAATATCGTCACTATCAGTAGGATCAGCGTGATCTGGAGGCGAGGTTAGGACCGAGGGGGGCGAGGCTAAGTAGGATCAAAGCCCTATAGATCCCATGCTTGGTGGGGACGATGCTCTTGCTCTGTGATTGGTTAATTGGTTGATAGGTGACCTGTGTCGTTATGTCGATCAAACTCGTTTTGGATGGCATGTCCGCACACAATAAAACTAAAACCACACTGTAAAACACTACTAACAACGGACTTAAACGTTTAAGCTAATGCCTGCCTCCCCAAAGGTCTTAAATTCAGAACTAAAACTGACCTACATATTCTGCCAATGTTGTGTTACAGTGTTGGAAATATTTAGTGTAAATGATGGTTGTCAGTCAGCTAGTTGTCAGGCGGGGCTTCTCAAAGTGGGGTCCGGCTTTGGTTGCCCTGTCAACCAACTCTCCAATCACAGCGCGACTGTCCCCTCGGTCTATAGGACGTAAACAGCACCTTCCCTTTCCTTCCTGCTGGGGAGGGGAGAGCAGACAAGTGGTCTGTTTGAAGGAAGGAAGCGGATGAAAACATGGATGTTTGTAAATAAATAAAGCCGCACAGACTGAAGCGTGATGAGGGTCTTCACGGGGGTCTTGTTCGGTCTGTTTGCGGGTCTTCTGGCAGTGGGTCTGTGGGAGATGATGAAGGGATATGAAGAGAATGGATGCAGCATGACCTACATGTTTGAATACCCAGAGTACCGGGTGAGTGCTTTGCTTATCATTATAATAAGTAGGCTAACTACTGTGGTTTATATTAATACTATACTTAATTATATATGCTTCATTTCAGTCCGAGCCTCGTGTGGTTCTACCCTAACTAATCAACCAATTAAAATTGTATTAAAACGCACGTGTAGTGATGCGTTATCATTCTAATCAAGCTGTTTCCTGAAAGCTGTATATCAATGTACATACCTACCTATTCTGAAATGAATACCCAGGTTATTTTTAAGTGGTGTGTATTTTAATATGAGAAGCTATTGGAAGTAGAACATATGACATAATCACCCCTAATCTTTTTTAATCTCTGAGGCTGAGTTAGGTGGTGAGTTTTGACAACACAGAGAATGAGACAGTTTTTGAACAGGATCCACACTTTATGTGAGCCATGCTCTCCCATCATTCCTTGCAACACCAACAGGTGCACTACATGTCTTGTCCTGTGCCATCTGTTGAGCATATTGCTTTGTATAAAATGTATATACATATTTGCATAAACTTTAACTGTGTGTGTGTGTGTGTTTGGGAAGGTAATGACCCCTCATGTCATGTGCAGCCTTCTTGGCTGCTTACAGTTGTTTTCATCGCACAAACCTACAGAATGTTGTGAAATGATTGCGTATGTGTGTCTGTGTTGTCGTTGCCAGCGGGTGGCCCTGCCTCGTCGCGTGTCCAGGTTGTATCCAGCGTATGGTCTGTACCTGTACGGGGAGGGGCAGTACGCCCAGGAGACCCGAGCTCTCAAACTGACTGGGGCTCCTGTGCTCTTCCTGCCGGGAAACGCTGGCAGTTACAAACAAGGTACGGGCTGATGCTTATGACGTGCATACAATTGATACCAGTGGACAGTATCCAGGAATGACATTTCAGGGAGGCAGAAATACGGGGGTTAAGTTAAATCTCTCTCAAACGCTAGGAGACAGACTATTTAGGCGAGAGGTTTGTCAGTCTACTATCTGGTTTAACATGATGCGTCAAGGTAATAGCTTGCACAACTCCAACTCGTCTCAAACACCCATTTTGACCTGGTGCGCAGTCTTTACAGAAACAATCTCTAAAAGAGAAAACACCAGCACTCACGGAACTCTCGTTTTAATGCACCTTTCATTCTTTAAAGAGTTGGCATGGTATGCTGCAGAGCAGCACAGCGTACGCGTTTCGGCCCACAAGCCTTCATCAGCGTTGATTTCGTTGAATGCTACAAACACCAGCTACAAACGTCTCCCTAGGTGAGACAATTTTTTTTAACATGATGCGCAATTGACTCTTGTTCACTTTCCCAGGGAAATAATGACGCTGCTTAAATTGAGAACAAAGCATTGTCGGGCTGTACTAACTTCATTTGCACTTTTCAAAATGCATTTTGTGGTTGCACAATCAGAAACACTAAACAGGTTTTCAAAGTGATTGTTCCAGCCAGGCGAGTACAGGTATTGGTCCACTTAGACCCCCACACCTGGCAACCAATGAGACAGCGGGGTACATTTACATTCCTATGTGTGAGTGTCCTGCGACGGAATGGGCAAGGAGCCAATCCGCTGCCCACTAATAGTTCTCGGGTTTGGTGTTTTTCCTCTCTTTTATTTCTCAGTCAGGGAGTTGGGTATAGGCAGCTGCCTGCCTTGCCTCTATTGTAAATACGCCTCTGATTGATACTAAATACTACAATTTCTACTACTAGTAGTAATACAAATCATTATAGTGGTAACTACTGTAGTAGTAGTAATAATAATTACCGGTAACCTACTTTAATGCATCTCACAAGTGCTTTACAAACGGCACTAGGACAGATAAAACTATGAAGAATCTTGAAGAGATAACAAAGAGAGAATATGAATGAATTAATTGATTGATAATCCAAAATTTTCAGCTGGGATGTCGTGGGCAACTTTTACTTCATAGATACTTTCTTTGTGTGTCGATCATTTTGGAATCATTCATAGATGACTGTATAGTTTCCAAAACAAGCACGCCTCTGTTGTCTGCTAACAATGAGTCTGTGTTCAGTCTGGTGTCATAGATAAACAGTCTTTGACTGGAAGAGGCAGCCTTAGTAAACAGAGTAAACAATGTGATGCTGTTTTGGAGTTACATTTTGGCCTAAACTCTAAATGGGCAACAAAACCAATGATGCTAATCGATCATCCACATCTCCACTCTACATATAAAAGAGAGGGAGAGAAACTGGAGCGAGAGGAGGAACTGAACCAAACGACAAATAATTATCTGGAGAGAAAAGATGAGCCGTGAAATTACGTTATGAAGTCAAGTGAATCTTTTTTGTTGGTTACCCAACTTTAGCATGCTCTCCTCACTGATACATAATATAACTAGGGCCGGGACATTAACGCATTAATTAAGATTAATTAACTACAGAAATTATCGCGCAAAAATAATTAATGCATTTTTATCGCACTATTTCTTTCACTGCGGAACGTTGTCACTGGACAGTTTTCAGATGGACCGGCGCACCACCCAGTGCACTGAGTGAACAGTGAAGTGTCCGTGTCCTCTTCAGACAATAACACCACCAGACAGTTCACTAGCTCTGGTCCAAAGCCTTCTACTGCTTCTACGATTCTCCCCTGCAGGGCAGAATCGTAGAAGCAGTAGAAGGCTATGGACCAGAGCTAACAGTTCACCAGACCGGGGGAAGCCGCTGAGATCACTTTGCTTGTCCCCGTGAATTGGAAATAGGATTTAAAAGGCTTTCCGATGATATCGTGGATTACAGCACAGTTGTGTGCAATTATTCAATAAAGAATTCGCTTATCACCGCACTTCGTCAAGCCTCCAGTATCGTCTCGATGCGAAACATGTTGCACCGAGCCTAGCCTGGAAGCTAACGTCAACAACAGTAGCTCTGGTCCATAGCGTAGTTAGGACTCAGGAGGAGTTCTATGGTACTTAATTAGATCCTTTCCCCTCACACCCGCGGAAGTGCAGGCTGTGCAACCCCTCGTTTTTAGCACAAAAAAGATGTGAAAGCCTACTTTAGTCCTTCTAACACTATGGATCAGAGCTAACGTTATTCCAACTCCCAGTAGCAGTTCAAGGACCATAAACGGTTATGGCCAAATAAAATGTAAAATCTGTTATGGCTGTTACTGTATGTCCACAGAAGAAACAGGTGTTTCCTTATGGTCATGTCACATATTTGCTGCACCAAGCCCACCCCCCCCCCCCCCAACCCTGTGGAATGCATTCCCCAAACTCTCAGAGACATGCCCCAGGCCCCCCAACATCCAAACCTTCAATATTGCTTTCCCCAGCTATTTAATTTATTTAATTCCTTAGTGTTTTTCCCCTAATAAAGTTGTTTTTGATTTATCATGTCCCCCTTGTAAAGCATTTTTGGGTACTCTATATTAAATTATTAAATTACTACAAAAACAATGTTTTATTGCTTAAACTTATGTATTCATTTATTCAGTTCACTAGTATACCAAAATCCATTTAAAAAAAAGGCTTTCTCACTGTTCTCGCGTCAAATAATGATATGCGATTAAAATGCGATTAATCGAGATTAATTCATTACAAAGCCTCTGATTAATTAGATTAACATTGTTAAGCTCTATTATAACCAAAAACAGTGGCTTATGTCGAGCGAAGTGTTGCGTCACAGAGTCTGAGCTGCTCCTTACACCGAATCAGACCAAACTAGAAAAAGTGCCCTTCTGGGCACAGGTCTCCACCAGGTTATCCACAGATCCGTGCAGTTAGAGGTAAAAACACTTTTCGGCCAGTTATAGCGCCACCTTGAGGCTGAGTTGAAATTGTTCATGTGGCATTTCGTCCTCGGCCTAGTGGGAATGTTCGTGCACAATTTCACGGAAATCACGCGATGTGTTCATGATTTGCAGCATTTTGTTTGAAACTGAGCACTCCTGTGAACTTTGGAAGCCAATCTTAACCAATCAGGATGGAGTCTGAGAAATCTGAAAGACCCATTTCGTTGAATGGCTCTAGAGAGACTGTGTACTAATTTGCGTGATGTTTGGACAAAATCTGTAGGTGTACTGTGAAAAAACTTGTTTTGCACAAAGCTATAACAGGCCGTTCTGGAAAGTTTGGGGCAGAGGTTCATCGTTGGCATCCAGGGAGTGTGTGTGCAAAATTTGGCATCGACCGGGTTAACGGTGGCCGAGATTAGCTGTTCACGGACACACGGACGGACACACGGACGGACGGACACACGGACGGACGAAGTGCAAAACATACTCTCCCCACATGCCTTCGGCCTGGTGGAGACAACTATTGAACTGACCATCATTGCCATCCACATGGCCATGCTACTCTCACTAGTGGGGCAAAGAAATAGGCTAATTCTGGTACAAGGATGGCACTAGAGGTTCAGTGACATGATTAAGCTTCCTCCACCACATGCAGCGAGGGTGCTCATAAACCTCCATGGCATTCCACCCTTTTTCTTTTGATTTTGAGAGCAGTAACATTACTATAGTTAGACTTTCAAAGTACTGGAGGAATCAGATAAGATACAGAGTACAACAGACGGTACAGACCAGGGGGGCAGTCAGCCAGATATTTCGTGAAGCCTCATTTGAAATCGGTAGTTCATATAATGGCCTGTTGTGGCGCTGGACTGGACCCAAAAAGCCCCATAGCTCCATAGAGGCCCATGTATTTTGGCCCAACTTCACCTAGACTGTATTACCTTAATAAACATGGTCATGAATACTTTCTTCTTCCAGTCACTAGTTTAAAGTCTCATTTCTAATGTGATAATATTCTTTTTGGAAAATTATGGTCCCATTAATTAAAATAATGACCATAAAGTCGCGTATGTTCTGAGGGGCGTGGCTACCGTTACCGTCTATGATCGGGATTCCCCTCCCACTCAAGAGTCTTCTCCTCCCACTCGAGTCAAAATAAAAACCAACAGAGAAGAAGGGGGGAAGTCCCGCCTCGTTGTCTGGGCAGCCAATGGCCAGCTGGACCCAAACGGAGCCAGCCAATGGCCAGCTGGTCCAAAACGGATCTAGAAAGATGGCGATTTACAGTGCATTAGAATGCAAGGGATTTCAGGCTTCATTTTACGTTCATGTTAGACCCGGGGAACGCTTTGTCCATATTTTTTACAGTCTATGGTACAGACACACATCCAGGTGCCAGGAGGTGATAGTGTATCAAGTGTAATGGACTGGAAATGTGCCAACTGATAAACTCCCCAGAGTCGTCGTTCAGTTTGACCACATTCTTTGAAACAAAACCCTAGTAGTCACCTCTTCGTCCTCTTTGACTTACCAATTTACTGCCATTATAAAAATTCTGTCAAATATTTCAAGAAATATAAAACATACATGAAAAAAAGCATATCAGTATCACTGGCAGTGTGCCCAAGAAACTGATTGGTCCAGTGGTTTGTGATAAAATCTCTCTCGAGCACACACTCCCTCTTAGATAGCTAACAACCTGTTGAGCAGAGTAAAAATGAAATTCCTCCGGTCAATGACTTGATAATAACGATTTGACTCGTCAAAGTGAAATTTCAGCTTGTCATATTTAGGCTGTTAAACAGTTCAAACGGTAATATACGCTGTAATAGTGGCACTATTATGTAACATTTGGGGAGTACCTTCTGTGTCCCCCATAAAAAATATAGAATTGCATTTGCCACCTGTTTATTTCACATTATTTTATTATTTTCAATTTATTTCTTCATTTTCGATGGCCCAGTCTCAGTCTACATATTTGACATAATCATCATAGTTTATTCGTTGCTGCTGGGTGGAGACCTTGTATGATTGAAACTGTTACATTCCTGAAAAAAACCCCAGAACAATCCAATGTAGTTATTTAGTCACAAGTTATTGTTACTTTTAATTGGTTAAATATTTATACAATCCATGTATTAAAAAAGCAGATCTACAAGCTCTATACAAGCAGTATCACATATTCTCACTGTTTTTCACTGCGATACAAGGTTTCTGCACAAACGAAGCAAACAGCCCAGTTAAAACACAATCGGATGTAATTGATTTTTGTTGTCCTTCCAGCACGTTCCCTGGGCTCGGTGGCTCTCAGGAAGGCAGAGAACGTAGAGGGAGGAGTCCACCTAAACGTTTTCACAGTGGATTTTAACGAGGAGCTGGTGGCTCTGTACGGCGGGAGTCTGCGTCGGCAAACACACTTCCTGCACGAATGCATAAAGGCCATCCTCCGCCTGTATAAGGTCAGAACTCTACTGGTCAGCTTGAGGGTCGGACCAGAATGGAATGATACGAAAGTATGGTATAAGAAATTCATGCAAGGGGCCAGAAATACGAAATCCAAGTGTGCCACTTTAAATGGTATTAGGTCCAATAGAATAAAGCAACAGTTCTATTCTGGTACATGGTATGTTGCCTTATTTCTGGGATGTGCTTCCAGTGCCAAGTACTTAGTTAGATGATGATCCTGTGGGGGAAATTCAGTTGCACAATGGTACAGCAGTAAGAAAGAAACACAGTACAAATACATACAAATCAGACCTGTCTGCTCTGTACTGTACTGTACTGTACATAAATTGCATGTGTAACTGGGATATATATATATATATATATATTATATATATATATATCCATGTTACACATGCAATTTATTACATAGCGTTAAATATATGCCCTGTAATGATCACATGTAATGATGAGACGTGTAACAATCTTTTCCAACGTTTGCTTTCATCACTAGCTTCACATCTTCTCTCTCCTTTTCTCCTCCCCATCAGGATGTGGAGTCACCGCCTCGTAATGTGGTCCTGGTGGGTCACTCCATGGGAGGGGTGGTGGCCCGTGCTCTGTTCACCCTGCCCCGCTTCAGTCCTCGTCTGGTCAGCCTCATCATCACCCAGGCCTCTCCTCACCTGGCCCCTGTGCTGGCCCTCGACACCTACCTGCTGGGTAGGAACAATGCAATATGACTATACATAAACATTGTGCAGAAGGCCAACAGGAGTACAGTAGTCTAGGGGCACGCGTCACGCCCGTCATATATTGTGAATAATTCTCTAGATTGTGCAGAAACCCAAAGAGCCTGGTCAAGGCACTGAACAACACAGGTGAGGGGAATGCATGAAAGTAGGTTTGAATCCTCTGTGGTGGATAGTTAATCTGTTAACGCCACAGACGGTTAGTCAAGGTTGAATTCCAGGTTACCAAAGACGTTAAGACAAGATATGATACATTTAGCTTAATCTCGATTAAACAAAACAATATTTTTTCCTTGATTTCGCTTCGGTCATTAGCCGCCCCTAGCATCCATGTCAGAAACAGCCAAAATCCCTGCGTGCACAGCGTTTTTATTGACATTATGGCTCATAATGAGAATTCAAGCTCCCGCTAATCAACACACTGATCGCATCGCTCGTAGACCTCGGTGGGCTTGAGTAGTTTCACTTTCAGCCAAAACAACAAGACCTCTTCTTCTCTGCTCATGTTGCAGATTTAGCTGGCACTTGCCACCTACCACCTGTACCGCCCCCTGGCGTCTATAGAGTTTTAATGAGCATCAATTGTTTTGTTTTGTTTCATTTTCATTTTATTTTCTATGACAGACTTCTACTCAGCAGTGAGACAGAGGTGGGTGGATCACGCAGACGGCCTCCGCAGTGTCACTGTCCTGTCTGTGGGAGGCGGTTACCGTGACTACCAAGTGCGCTCTGGCCTCACGTCCCTGCCCTGCCCCCCGGGAGACCCCAGCAAGATGGCACTGGTGGTAAGGATCACTCATCACTTAGTAGTATGAGAGTTGAAGTTCTCTAAATCTCAGCAATTGAAGCCTTATTTCACACATATAGTAGAATGTTATTACTGTGTTTCTTTCATTTTTCAAGGCAACTGCAGTTCCCAGGTCATGGGTCTCCACTGACCATCTCTCCATTGTTTGGTAAAAAATAAATAATACAACATCCTTTACACAAGTTACACTTAACCGTGTGTGTGTGTGTGTGTGTGTGTGTGTGTGTGTGCGTGCAATTTACACTTAAACAACTGTTTTACTGTGTGTGTGTGTGTGTGCAGGTGTAAAGAGCTTGTTCTTGCCACTGTCAGAGCTTTCTTCGATCTCATTGACCCCGATACAAGACAGGTGACAATGACACTGACTCATCTCATGCCTCCTACATCTAATGAACAGGGATGTGGTATTGATCACTGTGTGTCATGTTCAGTTCTCAGTGGACCCAGAGAAGAGGAGGTCTGTTCTGAACCATCACTTCATCAGACACCCTGTCAGGATGCCGGAGGAACCTCCAGAGACCTCCATCTCTTTCTCAGGTTGGTTCCTGGTTGGTTATTTTATCTGTATAGACCAGATGTTCTGTCATGGGTGGGCTGTATTTTTAGAGCATCAACCGATTGGGTCCCGGCTTCGATCATTGGAACTAATTTAGTATACTTTTAAGTTCTTATTTATTGGCATCTCAATGAAAACACATTTTCAAGGTTTTAAAGAAAAAATATATATATTGTGAAATTTGTTTTTTAACGTTTAAGGTTTTTTTTATTTATTTATGTTTTATTCATGTTATATTATCATTATGGCCCACCGGTTGGAAATTGCTCCAATATGTAACATGTCATGGTAATAGCCATGTTTACTCATATAATGTTTAATTAGTGGTCTAGGACTCTCCAAAGTTGGCATAGTAGTTACAGTATACTGTAGATCCCACCACTCAACTTTCCCCCCCAACATGTTCCATCCAGATTCTCTTGAGGCTTGGAGTGAAGTGAACACACTGCGTCTGGCTTATAGCACACCAAAGGTACTTCACCCCTTACTTTATCAAGAACATGAATGATTCTGTGTTTATAAGAGTTGTGGGAGTCTTAAAGTATGAGTAGGAGTCTTATAAACGAGCACTGGCCATGAATCCAAACATCTCCAATTTGGCTGTTCACAGGACGGACAGGTGAAATACTTCCTGTTTGCACTGTCTAGTCGGAGGAAAGCTTACAGCCACTTCTATTGTCGGAGCAACAACCTGGTGAGACTGCATTCATAATGCATTTTAATACAGAATGATTATGTTGAATTTTGGAATTGCATAATGACTAAACGGGGGGTAAATAAATGGAAAAATGCTAAAGTGAATAGATTGTGAATTTGTCACAGTTAAATATTGACAGAGATCAAATGTATCATACTTGAATACAATTATTATCAATCCCCCAACAGGAGATGACCAGCTGGATTTATGGCTGCACACATAGGATTGGCTCTGTTTGGTAAGAAGAATTATGAATATTATTAATGTTTGGCAATAAAACAATTTATGAATGAATGTTTTAGTAGAACCATTATTTATAGTGATGCACCAAATATTTGTCCAACAGAACTATTTGGCCGTACTGATTATGCCTTGATTGTTATGTTGTTTGATATTTTTTTTACTTTGTTGTCTTGTAAAGCACTTTGCGCTGCACTCGTGTCATGAAAGGTGCTCTATAAATAAAGTTTATTATTATTATTATTATTAGTGGCAAAAAATGCATATTTGGTTTGGTTGATTTTAGAGCCGAAACCGAATAGTCGAAGAACGGGTTTACCTTAACCGACCGTTTTGTTGTGATGATGTCATCAAAATGCGGCTTCAAGTACACTGAGTACAGCGTACACACATGCATAGCATCAAAGGTATGGCTATGACAGCCACAAAAACTGCTAAAAAATGTATGATATATAATTGTAATCATATTCGGCTATTCGGTTTTCCCATTCGGTGCATCCCTAATTGTCTCCACCAGGCCGAAGGCATGGGGGGAGAGTATGTTTTGCACTCCGTCCGTCCGTCCGTGTGTCCGTCCGTCCGTGTGTGTGTGTGTGTGTGTGTGTCCGTGAGCAGCTAATCTCGGCCACCGTTAACCCGGTCGATGCCAAATTTTGCACACACACTCCCTGGATGCCAACGATGAACTTCTGCCCCAAACTTTCCAGAACGGCCTGTTATAGCGCCACCAGGAGGCAACTTTGTGCAAAACAAGTTTTTGCACAGTACACCTACAGATTTTGTCCAAACATCACGCAAATTGGTACACAGTCTCTCTAGAGCCATTCAACGAAACCGGTCTTTCAGATTTCTCAGACTCCATCCTGATTTACTTTTGTTGCCCTTTTATCCAACCACCAGATGAAGGCAAGCTGCAATGTCCTACATTCCTATCCTGGTGGAGACCTGTGCCCAGAAGGGCACTTTTTCTAGTTATTTATGTTATGACTGTTCACTTCGCAGGGCCACTTTGTTCATTAAATCAAAGTTATCATCTTATTATGCTAGTTATTAAAAAGCTCAAATTGCTGTTGGAAAAGAGGTACAGTAATGAAAATTATGACCTGGTTTATTTGCATAGTTGTGGCCACATGGCCAGTGATAAGGTATCATTTGTACAGTTAAATTTCATGGTTAAAAACTGGGTAATGCAACGTTACATGAATAATCTCTAACCGTGTCATGAGACAAGGAGTTTGTGGCAATCACACATTACAAGGAGTTTGTGGCAATCGCACATTTCAATATACGGTATACATCTCTATACAAGAAGTTATTAATTATCTTAAAATGTGCTTTATCCGTACATTCAGAGTACATTCACAATACGTTCACTTACTTTCCAACACCGAAGCCAATTCTATACCCATGTTAACTTTCCCTTTGTTGTGCCTTGAGCACAAAAGGTGCAAACCAACATTGTCTCTAAAATGTTAACACCATCATATTCTCTTTTGCTTTCAAATGGTCCAGTGTGCAGGCAGTGGATCTGTCTTTGGGAACAGAGCTCCTCCCAACATACAAGGTTTGTCTCCCCCCCCCCCCCTTAAGATTAAAAATAATATGGTAATATTTAAACGGTATCACAAAATCAGATTACAACTGAATCACAAATGTCCTGATATTCTGTGAGACACACATACTGTACAGGTATTTTGGGGCGTGGCCAAATCCACCATTATTGTTTAACCCATTTTGGGCAGGAACCCCTTTTGGTGTTTTAAACATTAGCAGATCTACAAGCTCATAGAACTATGAACTTGTAGGTCTGCTATTTGTTTTTAATCGTTAAAATGTGCCTCAACACTTGCATACGGGTATTTTGGGGCGGCAACTTTTGTTAATTCCGAGCTAGCGTGCTTAGCGTGAGCTCTTCAAAGTCAGCTGACATTAAAAATTGACTTTTTACGACTTCTGCACTGGTTCCCATTGGTTTCAGCTGACTGTTTAGCCCTATTTCAAAATGGCGCAGACCACGTCCTGAATGAAACTTCACACGTGACACATGTGTAGGCAGAAGAATACAGTATGACTTCACTCCCTCTCATTTACAAATACTGTCTGTGCTCTTACCTCAGGTTATCACTCTGAGTCTCAGTGACCTGTCCTCTGTATCTCATCTGGTGGTCAGTGCATCCAACACCAATGGCAAACAGGTATACTTTTAACTTTGTTATAATTTCACTTGTTAAGTAATTAGTGTGCGCATAAAACTGAAAATGACATTGTAATTAACCATTACTAAATGTAAGTGGTTATACGCTATTGTAATGCTTAAGTAGTAGCTAATTGGTGATTCCCTTTTTGAAATTATATTTCAAGATATGAAATAAGTAAGTTTCTTCTTCAGAAGAAGAAGACACCCGCACACTGCCTTCGCCTGCTCAAAAAAAGAAATGACTTGTATTAATGTATTAATCTTACAATAAACGGGCACAGGTCTAGTTGTAGATGTTGTGGGAAATACGTCCACAGAATGTTGTCACTTCCTGCTTGAGCAGAACAGCGTTTCACCGTTTTGAAACCCTATATATACATATATATTTATTATTATTTATTTTTTAGCAGTTTTTGAACAGTGGTTCACAACTTCACATACACATTATCAACATAATTCAGTAAAAAACGGCTACTGCGGAATTCCCCTTTAAACATGCCTGTTGCGACTGCTCCACTAGCCCTTGGTCAGCACACCCTTGGTCAGCTGTCGAAGTGGGTACCTCACCCACTTCGACAGCTGACCAAGGGTGTGTTGTCTTAATATAGGGAGGGGCGGAACGGCGTGTTGAAAAGTTGACACTTGACACACCACTTGACAGCCCAGGAATACTGTATGGAGGCACATTTTTATATCAAAGTTTTTAACCAGCCTTAATGAATTTAGACCACATAGCATAACATTTATAAATAGGTGCTCCCTATTTATACTAATACTAATTGACGAAATACTGCAGGTTTCAAGTTATTAAACAGCATTAACATGATCTCGATCTCGATTATTATTATAAGTCTGTGCAGTTAGAGTTGGGTAAGGATGCAGGCTGTTAGAGTTGGGTAAGGATTTGGAATCTCACAAGGCCTTAACGCAGAAATGAAATGTTAATTTGCTCTCATGTTCCTATAGTTCACAGTGGAGTGTGAGTGGCAGAGACAGGAGTCTCAGATGATTTCTGTTCCTGTGCCACATGTTATGTCCTTTGGTGAGTTGTCTATTCTGTCTGTGCTTCTAAAGCTGTCTGTGCTTCTAAAGCTTACAGAGTTCTGTTTGTCTGTGCTTCTAAAGCAGTGGTTCTCAAAGTGGGGTCCAGGCAGTCGGGCACCCCCAGAGTTCCTTTAGGAGGTTGCAGGGGGTCCCCAGGAAAATGAGGAAAAGTTTAAGCACTTTAACCTTGTTTTATACTTTGTATACTGTGACGTGTTGTGAGCTTTTAGACCTGCCTTTTTTAAAAGTTCTATACTGCATAATTCTTCTAAAGCGTTCAGCTGAAAAGAGAGGTTCTCCTATTGATTGTCTGTTGATTTTGCAGGTTTGACTGTTAGTGATGTTGTTGTAAACTCCTCCGGCCTAGTACACACTGTCCAACTACAGCATTTTCATCAGGTATGACTTTGTACCATTCATTTTTGTGTTTCAGTCATACAAGAACATATATTGTATTATGTATAGTGTTGGATGTATTTCCTGTTAAGCATTTAATAATAATACTAATTATTATTATTCATCACAATTGATTATTATATGGGTGATGTCTTTCCTATTTACATTTCTAGTAGGCATTCTATTTAAAACGTCAGGGCACACTTCTCCACCAGGATAGGAGTGTTTTTGGAAAAATGTCAAGTGGCATTTCTTCCTCAGCCTAGTGCGTGCACAGTTGCACTGCAATCGGACGCTATGTTAATGATTTGCAGCATTCTGTGCAAAGATGTATGGATAAATTGTAATGTAAAGAAATGTGTTTTGCAAAAGTTGGTGGCGCCGTTGTGGAAAAAATGGGGCAGAGGTTTGTCATTGGCATCCAGGGAGTGTGTGTGTGCAGAGTCTGGCATTGGCCAGGCCAACGGTGCCGGAGATTAACTGTACACAGACGGACGGACACACGCATGAGTACAAAACATACTCTCCCTCTGCCTTCGGCCTGGTGGAGAAAATAAATGTTTCGATATTATCAACATACCAATATTACATGATCAACTGTGGAAATTAAATTGAAACCTACCTTTATAGTCAAATTGTATCTCTCTGCAGGTTTATCAGGCTTTCAGAATCACTATTGCTAGCCACTGCAGAGTACAGAAAGGTATGTACATACAGTATGGACGACTGATATGAAAATGTGCATTTGCATTTTCCTCAGTACTTGAACGTTTTTAACCAGCAGTTGATGGTGTTATAATTAATTATACATAATTATACGTACGTCTTGGTCTGGCTGATAATGTAATGTAATGATCATGTAATGTTTCCCAGTTTTTAACCACTTTCAAACTGGTGTCTGTATTCTGGGCATGACATTATTAATTTATTATAGGTGAAAAGGTTTATCAAAGTATTCAAAAATAAGAGCTCTACTATATTTGCTTTGAAGTGGTTAAATAAAATAGTTTACCGTAGGTCTTTTAATATTTATAAGTTCAGTGTTTTGAAATGGAAGCTTTAGTCAAAAAATAGTTTTTCAAATTGGTTAGAAAATGTTTTGACTACAGTATATGAGTCACAACACCTGCTTTGATTGAATACTTTATTACTCAAACTTTTAGTTTGAGTAAGCAAGCATACATGTCATCAAGTCACAAGTTAATGCAAGTTCAATTCCATATCCCAATATATACACTATTACTGTATATCATGAAGCGTAAAGATTTTATAATCGTTAATACAGTATGCATGACTTTAATTTTTAATACTGAGATGTAAAACAGGTGCTTGTATCTCTGTCTGCAGACAGACTGTCTAACGTATACAGAATGAGGGTACCATGGTTCAGGGAAGACTCTTTAACCACTGTCAGGTAAACTGGTTTGTGTTTCTTAAAGACTCTTTTTCCCAGACTCAGTCAGAAAACTGGTTTGTGCTTCTGTCTCTATTGGAGTGTTTCATCTCTACAGTATGTCATTACAATGCTAACTTCTGTATTCCTTCTGCTGGTAAAATCGTATATAAGAGGCTTAGTATTATCAGTATGATGTGCACTCATAAATAGCTTTATTATTATGACAGTAATGTATATGGAGAGGCGTGGCTTGAATTATTTCTTAATAAATGGTGAGGAAACTTGTTCCACCTAATGTTCTTGTGTGTGCATGCCAGTGTTCCATCAGTAACGGAGATCTCAGGAATGCTCCACACCAGCAGACCAGGCAACACCACCTCTGCTCTCCTACAGATGCACACTGCCCCCAACTGTCAGTATAAGGTACTGCAATTCATGTTGGGTATCCATGTGCCAGTTGGATTCTCAGTAATAGACAGGTTTTCTTTCCAGCCAAACACTAGACCAGGGGAATTAACCAAGTAAAAACTCTGGTTTAACCACTTACGGCCCATTATATAGACCAAGGGTTCAGATTCTGCTACCTGGCTGAGGTAGGTCCTACCGTCCTGGCCTGGGTATGTTTATCATGGCGACTGGCGTGAATTCCGTTTGTGTCCGAGCATACTGTAGGTATAGTGACGCTCCGCCTGCCTGTGATTGGCCTACCGACACTGCCTGTTTTGACTGTCCTGCTGGATAGTCTGATGCGAGGTTACTCCGTAGTGGAAAATGATACAAGTATTATGGAATGATGCTTATCCAGGCAAAATCACCAGCTCAACCCCCTCATGGCTCACCATAGAACAGGATATCCATAAAACGTCCCTGCCTGCCCTTTTGTTTTCAACAAAAAAATCCCTGGCTTCCATCTCTAATATTTTCTTGGTTAAACATTCTCTGAGAATCTGGTACCAAATAAGGAAAGCATATAAACTACCTGAAATATCTGCTTATACGCCTATACATTATAATCATGCTTTCACCCCTTCACTGGATAAGAACAGCTTCACACTCTGAGAGAATAATGGCATAAACGCTTTATCTGACCTTTATATTGATAATGTCTTTGCCTCTTTTACACAACTTCGGGAGTTTTACACACTCCCGACTTCACAGTTCTTCCGATACCTCCAGGTCAGAGACTATACGCGCAGAAATATACCACATTTTGAATCTACTCTACCTCCCTCACATGATTTCTATGCAATCATGAACCAACTCCCCGATTCTAAGGGTCTGGTTTCACAAATGGTAGACTTTTTCACATCATATGAATCTCCCTCTACACAACACCTGAAAGAGGCCTGGGAGGAAGATCTAGTTATAACAATTGATGATGATGCCTGGGAATCATATCTTAACACCAATACACAGTTGCTCCATAAACTCCAGACATCAATTGATCCAATTTAAGGTAATCCACAGGTTGCATTATTCCTGCACTAAGCTACACTCATTTTATCCCTCTGTTTCTCCACTATGCTCAAAGTGTGGAGTGACATCTTTAAGTTTTTTCCTTTTTCTTTCCTTTGAATGGGGGGGTGGGAAGGGTTTATGTGTGTGTGTATATGTGTGTGTGATGTGATTGTTTGTAAAGTATGTCTTGTCTTTAAACCTGAAAATGTATAAATAAAATTGTAAAAAAAAAAAATCTTAGTACGTGATATTCAATCAAAGCAAACGGCATAAACAATAGTTGTTTGCCTCTTCTACAAAAATAAAACGTACAAGTTAGTTACAAGGCTGCATTCTGTTGCGCGTGCCAAGGTCAGAATTCTTACATCCGGCCGGCAATGTTTATATTTAACGGTATTAACGACTAATACAATGTAAACCAGTGGCGTTCTGACTCTGTATTCCTTCATAGAGCCATCAGGTTATCAAAACTTGTATTCGTTAAATATGATATTAAGATTCTGTCCATTTCTACTGTAGGTGTCAGTAAGGACTTCATTTCCCAGAGTTCTTGGACAGGTGAGACACCACTTTAAGAACATGTCATCGCACTTCTGCAACACACCTGAGGAACTTAAATCACCAACAAAATCTCAACTAAACTTTGATTCTGATGTCCTGGTGTCCTGTGCAGGTGTTGAGGTTCTGTGGGCCCATGGTGCCTGTGTACATGGCTGTAACACTGATTATGATGTCCTGGTGTCCTGGTGTCCTGTGCAGGTGTTGAGGTTCTGTGGGCCCATGGTGCCTGTGTACATGGCTGTAACACTGATTATGATGTCCTGGTGTCCTGTGCAGGTGTTGAGGTTCTGTGGGCCCATGGTGCCTGTGTACATGGCTGTAACACTCCTCCTAGCCTGCGGGGAACAGCTGTCTTCCATCCTGAGGACGGGCCTGGTGCTGGACATGAGCCAGGCACTGTTGGGCGCTCTGCAGCCTCACAAAGTGGATCTTCCCGTTTACATTCTACACCTGCTACTGGGGTAGGAACTTATTAAACGCTTGACCCGTCGTGTCCCTATTTTGGGACTAGGATTTGGCGAAAATGGCCGATCTACAATCTCACGACTCGTCGTGTGCTTGTAGAATTGAATGTAGAGGAAAAACAGGAGTGGGCCTAGTTTAAACTAAAGCCCTGGAGGTCTATCAAGTATGGGTTTAAGTGGTTAAAAATGTCCCAAGTATTTTTTTGGATAAGAACATCTTTGTAATGGAGAGCACAGGTTATAAAAGAAAGACAATTGGTAAATAGTACATCTAGCAGCTATTTACTCTACTTTTGCATGTCCCTGTGATAATGCTTTAATATATATTTAATAATATAATTGTTGCTGTTTTTAAACATTTCTTTTAATATAATATTCTGTGAAGCACATTGAAGTGCACTTCATGTATGAAATGTGCTATATAAATACGTTTGATAATTATGTAATAGGGCATTACCGTAATTTCCGGACTATAAGCCGCGACTTTTTACCCATGATTTGAACCCTGCGGCTTATACAACGGTGCGGCTAATCTATGGACTTTTACAGCTAACGCAGAGCCATCTACGGCTCTGAGCTAACGAAACGGCCACTAGGGGGCCACCTGCGGCTTATATTCCGGTGCGGCTTGTGTACATATTGGGATTTTCCCTAAATTTAGCTGATGCGGCTTATATTCAGGTGCGCCTTATAGTCCGGAAATTACGGTACTTTATAAATAAAACATAAAAAGTATGATGAAATATGGAGATATATGGTTACCGCGTTCAGGTGCAGCTGGTTTCATGAGGCCTGGTCCGTTCTTCGTCTGCCCTCCATGGACAACCTCCCCCCGACGACATCTGATGGTTCCTTCCGAGAGGGCGTGGCTCCAGTGGAGGAGTGGCCCCGCCTCCTGTCTCCTCTGCTCTATGTGTTTGGGGCAGCCGTGGCATTTTGGTTCAGCACCCTGCTCCGCCTCCTTATATGTCTGATGTCACTGATTCTGGCTCCACTACACAGGTACAGTAGACTAGAGACGCTCCAGTATGATGCTGGTCATTATTCTGGTATTGTGTCGTCAGACTAAACCAAAACAGCATATTGGCGTCTCACAGTAATTATTCCAATAATTCTATACTAAGAGGCGCCACCATGTCTTTGTTTTTGTGCAGAAAAGGCTGAACCTCTTATCTGTTAGAATTAATGCAATCAATTCAAATGTAAAATGTAGGGTTAACTATTATGTTAACTGTATTTGTTGACTTGTGATTGCTTTGTACTTTATTCTGTTGACAGACCCTCTGTGTCTCGACACTGCTGCACCGTGCGTCTCCGCACACAACTCCTCCTCATCCTGTCTCTTACTGTACTGGGCGGGGCTTCCTGTGGAGCCCTGTCACTCTTCCTTAGCTTCCTGCTGCACCTGTACAGGGTGAGTCTGGAGACTGAAAACCAGTTCATTCATACATTCATACATACGTGCAATGGAAAAATATATTTAAAAGAGTGAAAACTTGATCAAATGTTTGCCTAAATTGGGACCAGGGTTATATTAAAGGGATTGTGACATTAAAAAAAAGGTTTTGGAATTGTTCTTATTTTTTTTTCAAAAAACATGAACTTTTCACATTCAGTAGATTTTCTGTGATCTGGGGTTTTCTGGCGCAAACAGGTGCTCTGATTTTCCTGCTGTTTGTGATGTAAGATCCTGCAAATCCCATATATATGTCAATGGGATTTGCCAGCAGATGTCACTGTTTTCACTGTTTTGCCTGTTTTCATTGTAGCTCAAAAGGCTTCCAAACCCCAAAGAAAACTTCAGACCACAGAAAATCCACTGAATGTTCAAAGTTCAGGTTTTTTGGGTGTAATTGAGATGATAAAACCTAAAAGAAAAAATTAAAATAAATGAATGTCATAAAACCTTTAATTGGGATATCAGGGTTATATTAATTGGGATACCAGGGTTATATTAATGTGGTTAATATTTATAATAATCTTGACTTCCTGAAGTGACGACTTTACCACTTGTGTTTTAATGTTGTCCAGGTCCTGAGACTGCAGATGACAGAAAGGTATCTGAGTCACATGCTGAATCTGGTAAGATTTTACTGACACTGCAACATTCAAGAGACACAAAGGAACAGTGGTTTCCAAGGTGGTCCATGGGGGAAAAAAGTAAAATGTATGAGACTAAATTGCACACGGCCACTAGGGCAGTGTTTCAGAAGTGTATTATTAATTAAAATTGACTTAAGGGAGGACCGGCCCGCGGGCGGACCTCTGACGTCATGCTCAGCCATAGGGAGTTCCCAAAGCAGCTATGCCCAAGTTTGGGCCACGTAGCTGAACCTCTAATACCGCAAATGGCCATAACTCGGTGACCATTGCTCTGATCAGGGCAATATAGGGATAGTTGCGTAAAATTGCACAAGATTTCAAATATTAGCGGTCAGGATGGGCTCTACAAAACGGCACCAGCGCTCTGTGAACACGACCTAATGATCACAATCTAAAGGAACACTATATATTTATCAGTCACTTGTAATCCATGCAGGCGCCCCAGAAGCATAGAGACGCAGGGAACAGCTCGGTCGATGGCCAAGCCCTCAGCAGGCCTGAGTGTAATGGCGCCCCCTTGCTGTCAGAGTGTGCACTGCAGGAGACGAGGCACGACCTGCAGCTCCACCTTTGTTTGTTGACGCTCTTCACACTTCCTCTCATGCTCAGTGGACCCTCGCTCATCCACTGGACACGCAACCTGAGGTACTGCGTGTGTGTGTGTGTGTGTGTGTGTGTGTGTGTGTGTGTGTGAGACGGAGAGGTTGAGATTGTGTATGTCTAAGTCTAATTGTCTATAGTTGTGCTTATGCAATATGCATAAACGAGAACTTTCGTTTGTGAATATATGTTATTTTAACCACTATCTGGTAGTATATTATAGTATGTTAATTAAGCAATATTACACGAGAGGGTGTGGGGTTTTTTTTTTATATTTTTTTTTATCCCACGATTTTGTAACTCATTTTTCACCCCTGTGTCAATCATCTAATGTGATCCTGGGCTCTACACACCCTCCGCCAACCTAGTCCCCATATATGGAGGACAAGGGGAGAGCAACGGAATTAACTCATGCTTCCTTCATGCTTGAGTGTCCAAGTTTCCCTGGTTGGACGTAGCGCGTGGAAGGAACACGTTATTCTAACCAGTTCCTTTCCCCTCCATCAGGCGCCCCGGCTGGCCAGGGGGAGGCAGTGAGAGAGGGTGTGGTTTAACGTGATTATTACCACCACAGTGATGCGGTCAGGAACGAGACGTAGTCGAGTTCCGCAAGCATCACTGAAGTGGCAATAATCACCGTAAACCACACCCTCAAGTGTATTATTGCAATTATACACCAGTTACCCTTAAAACTAAGAAAATCACTGAAAAAACTTTTTTTTTAATGACGGATGTAGTCACTACAACCACAAATGTCCCAAGAAACTAGCTAGCCTAGCCACTGACTTTGTTGCGCTCTGGGAAAACAGAGCAACTGAATTCTTTGTTTTGATTAGGTGTGGAGTGGTGCTCGTTTCAACCAATCAGATTGCTTCCTCGAAACGACCTGTGGTATAATGCAATGCAACTAACACAACTGCTGTGGTTATAGTTGGCCTGCCTGCTCTTCTATCAGTATTGAGACATTTAGATTCTGTGGTTGGTTAGGACTAGCCTGGTTAACCACTCCCTCTTGAAAACATTTTCATTTCAAATGAAACCGTTTTCAAGAGGAAGTGGTTAACCAGGCTAGGCTATCAATAAGAGGTATTGTATGAAACAAACACACTCTTAGCTCAGCAGTAGAACTTTTGGTGCTCACACTTTACTTTGTTTTTATGATGATTTCCTGTTTTTTGTGTATATTTGTACGTCTCTACATGTTCTGATTAATTGAAAACGGTGGACCCTGTTGTAAACAATTGTAATGCTTTATCATGGTGTCGTCCACAGTAACAACACACACACGTAAAGTTCTATATAAATTACAGATTATTATTATTATGACTTTGTATAACATTTAATGAAGAATCCAAAAGAATCCATGAAATACTTGATGACCTATTTGATGAAGTAAATAGGCAGCCAAGATTTGGAACCGCAATATAATAGTCATTCCAGGTGGTTTGTATCCACTTGTCATATGTTGGCACTTTAAAAACATTGCTCCATGAAGAAGAAAATGTACTTAAAAAAGAAAAAAACTACATATGGAATAATGGAACGTGCTTCCGCGTGCCTTTGGGCTTAGTTCACATGCACACGCATGCCAAAGCGTATCTCATTTGAGACGATTACGGTACTTAAGTACTTACAATGAAGCTACTCATTCCCAAAGTTGTTTAATTGTAAGTACACTTCTTCATTCACCGTATGTTGTAAAAAATCTCCTCGTATTCAAGCCATCACAGGGAGTAAATTAACAAAAAGTACTTATTTAAACATTACTGACTGTTTTGCAGGTATTCCACCCGGTTGGATCCTGACCCCTGTTGGCCACACACAGTGCCTCTACTTACTGCCTATGTGCTGCTCATTAACTCCAACACTCTGAAACTCAGTACCAGGTAAACACACACACAACAACATGTCCAACATTATGACACAATATAATGATAGAACATTATATGTAATCCAATGATATTACTTATGATTTGTTTTGTGTCAATTTCAGTAAACTCCTGCCTCTGACCTCCCGGCTCCCTCTGCCCCTGGCTGTTGCCATGGTGACCTTCTCGCCGCTCCACCTCTACAGAGTCACCTACTTCCTGTCTGCGGCGCTGGTCCCCCTGGCCATTTCCTGTCTGCTCTGACGGTATCTGGCTGCTATCATCCCCCCATAAGAGTCCTAACGGAACAACCTCAAATCTGTCTAGCTGCCATGGAGCAGAGCCATAGACATACTTAGTTTGGGAAACTGCCTGCTAAGCGTCCGCACCAAAGGCTCTAAGGGCCATTCCGCTGATGTGACGTCTCGGGCCCAATCACACAGAGTGCAAATGACAAACAAACCCTCAGGTGCTTATCCAGGGTATCTGCGGGTCCTTAAAGTCTTAAATAGTTTTTAAATATGTCAATATTTGTCAATATTCAATCATGGCAATAAAGTATTTTGCCAAGTGATAAACGGAAAGAAAACCAAATATGATAAAGACAGTTTCCGCAGCGCCATGTTATCAGTCGGACGGCTCATTGTTCTGACGGTGAATTGGTCTGACTTGCCCATTACTAACCCTATCCCTAAACCCACGTAGTCAGAGTAATGGTATGTTGGAGTTATGGGCAGGCCCCGTTTCCGCAAAAAATTGCGGTGCACTAACATTGAAGGCATCTGTCTTAGTGCACTAGTGCAAACCGGAGTAAGTTCCTGCAAAGTGTCCATTATTCATTAATAGAAGCTGCTGCTCAGTTTAAAGACACAAGAACCACTCCTGATATCTTCATACTTGACAATATTGCAAGTGTAGTCTTAAATGTAATGCTAGGTGGCATTAAAATGTCTTGAATTTAACTTCCTGATACCCGCAGACACCCGGCAACCCCATGGTGATCCACGGTGATAGAGAATGCAATTTAAGTATTTTCAGCTTGTCTGCTTGGAGTGTGTGCATGAAAGGTGCATTGAATATGCACATGTAAAACAAAGAAAAAAAAGGTCTGTATGACCAAGCCCTCGGGACGAAAGGACACAATGGCCTTGTAACATTTGGTGCCAGTATGGCTCCACACGATTTTATCCTGAAACCAAGTTTGCCTTACTCTGTATATCTATAGCTCTGACTTTAAGGAGCCACGACAAATGAAGCTAATTATACTAGATTTCGAAAGGGTGACACTGTTAATCATGACATGTATGGCTGGTGTTTTGGGTTTCCCCTCGTCTCATATTTATTTATTCAAGACACAATCTGTCTTTCAGGATAACTGATTTAGTAGCAATATTATTGTGGGAACTTTAAGTATTTTGTTTCATAGGCATTAGCACTTAGCAGATGTGTGTCTGTCTCCACTGTGGAGTGAAATTTGGAAAATGTGAAGCTATAATTTGAACCATAAGATGAATCCGTGTCAATGGAATCCATGTCAAGAGGAAATTAGATGAAATGGCCACATTGTCATCCATAGTGGGAAGACTGTTTTGATTCATAGGGAAATTATACAATCTGTTTTATAAGTACAATGTTTTTTTATTTTCTCAACAACAAAACACAAATTCAGTCAGGCTGCTCATTGTTTGCGTTGAGATTTATACTTTTATTTATTAGTAACATTATACATTAAATATGTTACATATTTGGGAGCTTGTTTCAGATCACGTTGAATTAACTTAGTTGAAGTACACTTAACTTGTCCATTAGGATGCATCCCTTGACCAGGACACGATGAGGCTGCAATGAGGGTTACATGCTGAAATCAAAGTGTTTACCAGTGGCCAGTACATTGTATATACTGTATCCTGTATTATACTGTGGCTGTAGTGATGGAGCATTTTGAGATTCTGTGGTTGGGTAGGACTAGCCTGGTTAAGTTATAGATACTAATGTTAACCACACATCATACAGTAGAACTTGGCTATGAGCCATCTGGCCTAAAGTGTTGTTTTTTTAACTTGAAGAATAAACGTCTCTGACCGGAACTACTTAATATTCACCAATACCGGACCAGAACTCCCACCACGGAACTCAGGCAAACAATACCTTTGCAACCACTATATTATTAATGGCAAGTATTTTATCTGAACTAACCCCTTAATGCAGGACCACACAGCTGTGGCACCCTGGTTGCTCAGTTGTTCCACATTACTCAAGGAGGAACCAGGGAGTCACATCAACCCCAGAATACATCACATGGTCTATCACCTGGAAGTATCAGAAGAAAAGGGAATTTGATAAATATTTCAAAATGGAAATAAAAACAGTGGGTGCTTTGAAAAAGTTACAGTAATGTTAAGTATCTCATAGCTCATAGTCGGTGGTGTGCTGTAGGTAGGTGATTGGATCGTAAGGCTGGTCATTTTATAGCACAGCATTAAACTGAGAAACGGTACTAGGTGGCATATCGCTGTAGGAGCAGTGGTTGAAGACGACCATTTGAATGTCTTTTTACTCAAGAAACCACGCACAAAAACATCTTCTAGGGATATGATTGTATATTCATTAACAAAGTAATGTTAGAGAGACTGTCAAAGCATATTTTAGCTCATCTCTGGTCTCATACAGACGTTGAGACATGTGATTGAAGCGTGCAGATTTTAAAAGAAGTATCAGATTGTTGCTGTCAAGACTGTTTTGTGTGTGTGTGTGTGTGGGGGGGAAGTATGTCTGGGTAGGTGGGTTGTAATTTGCATTAGATTTTTATTTACTTTTATTCAGAAAAGTACACATCTTTTAGTTGGTATTTAAGACTGAGCCAGTTAACCAGTTTGAGTGCACACAAGAACGTTCTGTACACTCACTGTTGACACTCTTACCTGCCAAAACGGAGGTCTCCGTCCTATCAAATAGTTACGCCCCACACCCCGGACGGAGATTAATCAAAAGACGGAACATTAATCATTTCATAACCGAGCGCAACAGTCTACAGGCTGGGACCGTCGATTGGGGAACAGTCAATGTCATTTCCGGTTGGGACGTCATCCAAAGTGGTCCCCCTCCATTTTAATGGATGGGATGAAAAATCTTAAAACGTGAATAACTCTTAATCTTTGGTTAGAATTGGAAGCATTGATTTAGATTATGTTTTTGACGGCCCATCGCTGTCCCGTCGCTTGTCACGTTAAAAGTAATCATACCTTCCGGCTACATCTAACTACTTCTGGGTCCTTCCAAGGTGGTGCGGAGCAACCTTGAAATAGCTGCAAATCTGAAGCTGCAAATCGCTGGGCGTTAAGGGTGTTAACAGCGGGCTGTGTTACAAAGCTGAATTAACAATTGACCAATTTAATGGATTTATATATTCAATAATAATCAATACATTTGCTTCTGAATCAGATGCTGGTACATGTGTCATCTGTCATTAAAAGGTAGGGACAAGAAAGTGGCCGCACACACTGATGGTGCCAATTTATTTTAGGACGTTGAGAATAAGTGAACCATTCTTTTTCTCTGAGTCCTAAAATACATTATTTGGGGCTTTGTCTGTGTGTAGGGGCCACTTTCTTGTCCCTTGAAGATTGACGGAAAAACGCAGGTAAAAATCAGAACGCGTCCAGTGTGCAGGGACCTTAACCCTAACCACACGCAGACGCCACAGGTGATTTGTAACCGGCAACGCATGTCGGGAGCCATGGGTTATTTGTAACCGGCCACAGGTGATTTTTAACCCGCAGCGTATGTCAGACTTTTGGTATGTCGGCTAAACGTCTTCCCCCCAACATAACGGTCAGATGCTGCTCTATTTTATATCCCTGAAATTATTCTATGTTGGTATTAAATGCAAGCATCAAAGAAGACATGCACAATAAATTACACACATTTAGAAAAAGCTTCAACAGTTTTTTCCCCATTTGTTGAAGAAATCTGTAATGATTGATGAGCAAATCACATCATAAGAAATGTAATCAAGCACTGGAACAAAGCCAGGTAGTCTGCTATGACGTATAGCATACATGACTCACATACATGGTTGAGGTTTGATCTGTAAGGTTCTCACCAAGTGTTCATGTGTTTGCTTTGAAATACCACAAATAAGGTTTTATTTGTGGCACTGCAGTTGCAGAACAACACATTCTGAACTATTTCCAAAGACACCACTGTTTTACTACACAACACCCATACACCCCCATACATGCAAACAATCACTCTGTTACACTGTTACACTTTGAATGTACAGTAACAGTGCCCATACATGTGTGCGTATGTTTGAGGGGCACTAGCCCCTCCAACGCCTGGCTTTCTGAAATTACTGTACGTCGCATTGTGGCCAAGTCTATGGACTTTTAATGACGTAAAAATGATGTCATGTGGCAGCCAAGTTGATGGACTTTGAATGTTTGTTTAAAGAAGTGAGGCTTGACACAAGTGTGATTTTTGTAAGACTAATGGTTTACTACTTACTGTATGTGGGCACTTTCATGTGCACTCAATATTTGTTTCCAGTGCTTCACGTTTCCTGTTGCTACTCAGTTTAGTTCCACATGTGACTTGGTGATCAAAGTTATTTACTGTATACTATAGCATAATGTGTTTGGTACAAAGTAGTAGAAATGGACATTCTGTTTCTATGAGTATATGATTGTGGTTGTTTTTGGTGTTCACTGTGAAATGTCTTCGATCAAAATGTCAGGTCTGCCATTTATGGGGGGGATCTGAGATAATCAAATGATTGCTGACATTGTTGCCATCCTCAAAGTCTCTCCTTGTGCATTTATCCTGCATTTTACTTGAACATTATAGATTAGGACCAAATTAGAGATTTTACACAAAACTCAATAACTTGAAGCCCATACCTTTTTCATGCATTATAAACATTTATAATTAATTATGATCTGCTTTTAACACTGTACAATTACAGTTCCATGTATAAATTCACATTCTTTCAAAAATGGTACAGCAGAAAAAACGGATATGTCATCACAGGCTGTAAGGCTCATTAACATACAGAATTGAATGAACTGGTGGCAGAGAAACCCCAAACCAGTAATGTATGTAAAAGCCTGAAAACCTATACCACTTGAAATGTTTGAAAGCTAGAAAAGGAAATTACCTCACAGGCCCATTCTAATGGGTTTGAGCAGGTAAATAAGGACACAAATGCAGTGCTTGGATTTGGTGACACACAGACACAGTCCTCAATGTCAATTTTCGCTCGGAGTGGAATTGACATCAAGGCCATTACTGTGTGGATCTATACGTGGCTGCTGTGTCTGTACTGCTGTATTATATACACATTTGGAGCCCCGTCATTGTGGTCGAGTTTAGTGCCAGAAATTAAGACACTGAAAGATCGGTGGGATATTTACGTAAAGTCTGAAATACTGAGAGAGTCTGCAACAAACTTAACAAACAGTTCATCACAACCTGAATGTTAACATTAATGACGGCAATGAATATGTTTAGAATCAAGAGACACTGTTCAGAATTGCATTGGCTTACTTTGTCTGTTTGCAAGTGAAGCGTTCTCATTTATTAAGTGTTACCACTGTATTTTGTAGTCGGGTCACTTGATGTCTATTTTTCTGCTTCTAGAGTGAATTCAATGGTGTTAGCTGGTACTTGTGCAGAACTTTGCTGAGAACTGCCATCTCTGAGGGACCTGTTTATACATTAGATTTTTGAGTGGTGCAACCATAGGGTGCAGCCACTCCAATGCCCAGCTTTGTCCGTCCCTGGCTGTGTCTGTCTATATGTACTTATAGGGTACCAACAGAGGGCGCTGTTAGCCTGTTGCACCACTCACTTCAGACAGGTCTCGTTTTGTTTTCTTGGAGAGGTTCTACTGTAGACAGGAGTTATAAATGGACAGATTTGTTCCTCAGGTTTAAGCATTGTTATGACTTCTTTAAAAAAGGGATTGGTTTGGTGTGTTTTCTATATTTTTCACCTTTTTATCAGATGATAAGGGAATAATGTGCAATTTTGAAGCACCATTGCTGTTAAAATAAATTGATAAAGAGCCAGCTGTGTATTCCTTGGTTACTACCTTATTTTAATATGCCCATGATTATCATTATTAAAGTATATAATCATGATTATTATGCTACATGTGATGATTGACACAGGACGGGTGTAATACAGAGATGTCTGAAAACAACATCTAGGCGTACTAAACTGCACTCATCCACAGAATATACAAATACAAGTATATCAACTTATGCTGGCTAAATCTAAGTCAGTGTAAAAAGGGTTGAATCATGCATTTTGCAATAAAAGGATGAAATTCTGTATGAAAACAATCTGCATCATCAGAATCCATTTACGCATTGTAAGCCATTTGACAGTGCCTGCCACTGGCCACTGGGGGCACTGTATAGCCCCCTCAATACCATATGGATTTGTTTCTGAAACTACTCATTTCCTGAAGAACCAGGTTTCATTCTAGCCATGGAATCATGGCTTTAATTTAGATCTGGGCACCAGGTGGATACAGTTAACTACTATATTACTGAGCTCTTGTCCCCTCCTCTGTACCCTGATGTGCTCCGTGTGGCTTTCCTTTCCTTTCCTAAAGGTCCCTAGAAGGGCCTAGCTGTAGGCCTGCGCATACCTACTGTAGTTACTAAGAGATGGGGCTTTTACTGCCCAAGCTCCTAACTATGGAATGTCCTACAAGAGGCTCTTCAACATGCTGTCTCTCTTATCTTTTAAATAACGTATAACAACATACGTATGTATGTTGAAAAATCATTAATATAAATAAATAGAATTCTATGATTGTTCATATCATAGTTCTATCGCAATTTGAATGTGTATATTGTCCAGTTTATTGTGCAGCACTTTAACTCATTTTTTAAAAGTGCTATACGAGGTGTGTCGAGACTGTGTTAGCCACGCTCATGAAAGTAAGTTTTATGTCGCTGTCGTGCAATATCTCACCACTATTCTGCTATAATATTGTTCACTTCTCTCACTTTGTGCTTCTGTTTCATGCTGTCGTGTAGCAGCACCTCTGTTACCCTCTGTCACGCACCTGGAGGTAGCACAAACATGAAGAAAATACGGTAATCAAGTTGTGGGTTACCAGTGTCGTACCCGATAAACATTACACTTCCAAGTATGACCCGGAAACCAAGAGATGGAGCAGGCAGTGCTCTCAACTTCACCCACGCCAATGCAAGAAGGCATGCATGTTCAAATCAAAGATCAAGGTCATGCTGATCTCATGCGTCGACCATAAGTGTGTGGTTCATCATGAGTTTGTTCTTCAGGGTCAGACAGTCAACCAGCACTTCTACCAGCAGGTAGTAGGTAATCGCCTGCATGACTGGGTTTGGCGCAGCGGGCAGGCTCTGTGGAGAGACAAGTTGTGGCTGCTCCACCATGACAATGCCACCGGAACCGCATACGGCACACATCGCGCTTACTGCAGGCTCTGTCTCGGTTTCCGGGTCATACTGGTCTGGAAGGGTTAGGTTTAAGGTCGGGGTTAACCCCAACCCTAGCCATAACCTTAACCTGTCCCAACTTAACCAGGAATTTCAAATTGAATCTTTGCTCCATGTTTGTGCCACCTTTAGTTGCGGGACAGGGTAACAGAGGGTGTGCTACATGACAGCCTCCCTGGTACATGAAGCACAGAATGAGAAAAGAGAACGGTAGAGGCTCTAGTCTCAGTAGTCTGCGCGTGTCATCATACCCGGAAGTTATGCGGGAACGGCTACTGAGTGGCAAAAAACTTTCTGGCCTTGACAGTCTAAACAGGAAAGTCCTATCGGATTACATTGAACGTTAAATTAATTTTGCCACAGTGCCACTCACTTTATGCATGTGCATACCCCAGTCTATATTATAGCATAGTGGTGAGATATTGTGCAACACAGTCGGCGACATAAGCGGTTATTCGATTCCCATTGAGTCAGGAGTGTGGCTGCCACAGTTCTCTTGGCTGAATGTTGACCATGCAGTTAACATTCAGGGGGCCTATAAGTAGCCTTGCCGAGCCATGAGGCCCATAGGGCAGGAGCCTATCTCCTGTTTCTATAGCGTGAGGCAGCTTGATGTACAAGTACACCCCCTGGACATGACGCTAGCAGGGGGGCTATAATGCACTGCTAAATATCCGATCTTACAATGTGGTACACAGCTATTTTCCAGTTCTACCTGGAACAGAATATTTTAAAATGGGGGTGGGCCATATCAATTTGGGGTTCCTTGACATGAAAATGTTCCACTGCTAATGTATTTTAAATTATATAATTTTTAAGCCACCACCACTCGCTCGCTGATGCAGATTCAATGTTGCCAGGATACTTCAAAGCTGTTATTGTATTGTTTAATTATACCAATGATGTCATTATGGTCCACTAAGACGCGTGACTCCTGCGGCACCTCTGTTATGTGACCACCAGGGGCTCCATGAGATACAGGATCTGAGGGTCCAAAAAATTGGTTGTTTGGACTCCAAACTAAATCACATTTTGCTGCTGTTGTCACTGAAAAAAATCACAATTCTTTGGTCTATTATAAACTCAATTGTATTAGAACTGTATTACAATACATGATTTCCACGAAAAACAATTGGATGGTGCTTTAAATATAGGCTAACTTTGCTACGTGATATAGACAATATTCTGAATCTGATGGTATTCTTTGCTATAGAGTGTTTTCAGGTGGGTTGCACATTAACAAATCAGGAGAGAGTAGTCTACCCAATTATCATCTATTTTATATTGTTCCAGTATGGCTACAAATTTTGACTGTTCATTTATTTGTGTTATCACTTCCAATTTAAATTGTCCTTCCTATCCGATATAGGCTATAGTCTCTATCCTGGTTGGAAACAAATTGGTACCTAGCTATCCCGACCTGGAAACGCATTTTCTCCTTAATACTGTCCTGGAGAGACAGGGAGACCCTTTTTACTGAACATAATCGTACGTCATACAACAACGGTTAGGCTACTATCTGAATAATATAAGCTATTTTAAGGAATATCGCAGGCCTACCTTTTAATTCCACAAGTTGACTATAGCTTACCTTACGTGTGTGTGTGTGTGTGTGTGTGTGTGTGTGTGTGTGTGTGTGTGTGTGTGTGTGTGTGTGTGTGTGTGTGTGTGTGTGTGTGTTAGTGTGCTCCATTGCATTATCATCAGTTCAACGCACGCGCACGGCGTTCTCTGCGGGATGGGTCTATCCCCTTTAAGTCACCGCCCACTGCCGTTTCTACCACAGTAACAAGAACCACATGAACAGACTCTCTTGAGGTATCGCAGTATATTCCGCAGAATCTGCATCGGTTTCCAACATACATGATCAGACCCTATCTGTCGTGCGACCAACAGCGACACCGTTACATCCTCAAGTAAATGTACGCCATCATCAGACATCATCAGCTCCGTGCCGTGCTAGATTCCGACCCAGAATTATTCGGGGCAACAGCGGCGCTGCTCGGATTTGTGCGTCTACTCTCTGCCCCGTCGGTTCTGTTGTTGGACCGGAGAGTCGCTGCAAGACGTGGGGTGAGAGATGCTCGCTAGAGTGGACGACAAGTCGACAACCGCCGGAGTTCTGCGCACACGCACGCCTCTGGACTTTAGCTGCGTTTGAAGAGAGAGAGAGAGCCCGACCTGCCCTCCCTCCGTCCGCAGGACGCGTCGTGAAGAGATTCCAGCCGAACCGAACCGGAGGAGAGCTACGGTAGGGCTGTACTGCCGTCTCCTCTCCTCCTCGGGCCCCCCCGTGGCGCGGCACCCACCCCGCCCGTGCTGCACGTTCACTTGGACTGCGGGAATAACCGACCCCATCCCAACACCGACCTGCAGGTGTGGAAAGCAGCGCTGTCACGCACTGTCGTCTGTAACACCCCGCACCTCTGCGCAAAAAGGTAAATCATATGCGACCCAATGCACCGCCATGGCGGCGCTGTGATGATGATGATGGCATGGTACGGGAATGGAATCTTGTCATGGCTTGTATGCGTATCACGTACTGTATCGTGTGTTACCGCTTGCATTGATTGATTGATTGTGTGTGTGTGTGTGTGTGTGTGTGTGTGTGTGTGTGTGTGTGAGACTGTGTGTGTGTGTGTGTGTGTGTGTGTGTGTGTGTGTGTGTGTGTGTGTGTGTGTGTGTGTGTGTGTGTGTGTGTGTGTGTGTGTGTGTGTGTGTGGGGGGGTTAATCGATTAGGTTAAGCTGCAGGCGTCTTTTCAAGGATATGTGGCATAAAGGAAAATGACGTAGGGAATTCCCACAGTAATCCAATAGCGTGCAATGACAGCACACTGAAGCAGGTCCCCTTTGGACCGCACAGCGCACATGCGTCATGTGCGCAATAAAGAAGCCCCACACTGTAGGATGCAGACTGAGAACCTGCAGCCTACTGACTGTACTGTGGGACTACTGTTCACACTACTGACTACTGTTCACAGTAGGCTGCAGTCTACTGACTACTGTTCACAGTAGCCTGCAGCCTACTGACTACTGTTCACAGTAGGCTGCAGCCTACTGACTACTGTTCACAGTAGGCTACTGTTCACAGTAGGCTGCAGTCTACTGACTACTGTTCACAGTAGGCTGCAGCCTACTGACTACTGTTCACAGTAGGCTGCAGCCTACTGACTACTGTTCACAGTAGGCTACTGTTCGCCTACTGACTACTGTTCAGAGTAGACTGTAGGCTACTGTGCACAGTAGACTGCAGCCTACTACTGACTACTGTGCACAGTCACAGTACTGACTGTACTGTGCACAATAGGCTGCAGCCTACTGACTACTGTTCACAGTAGGCTGCAGTCTACTGACTGTATTGTTCACAGTAGACTGCAGGTTCTCAACGTCGGGTCTGGGGATCACCAGCGGTCCAAATGGAACCGTACAGGTCTTTAACACAGAACGTACAGCCTAAAATGGGTTATATCTCTGAGAGAGAACACAATCTACACTAACATCTGCAGTGCTAAAAAAAACTCCTAAGAGTGTAGCATACACATTTGGTTCCATTTGTACACTGCAGAGTTACAGACCTGTAAGGGTCCATTTGGACCATTGGTGGTCCCCGGACCCAACCTTGTGAACCAGTGCAGTACTGTATAGTGTAGCCTAGCAGGTCAGGATTTAACTTTACCCTTTTGTGTAGCCTCTGGTATACATGTCAGTAAGTAACCTACCCTACAGTTCTGTATGATACAGTATATGGTAATGCACCTGTATCATCAATGAGAATAGTGTAGGCTAGTGGATTGTGTGCATAGACTGAGATCATTGTCCAAAAATAGGATGTTTTCCTTCTCATGAAGCATTAACACCTTACAGGAATACACTCTGACAGCTCAGATTTGTAGAAGGAAGGAGATTATTATTGTTATTATTAGTCCTATGTTTTTATTTGCCAGCATTGATGATGATGATTGTTTACTCTACCACGCCATAAGAACTTGCTTATAGTGGATTGGTGCATTTGTTTTGTGATAGACCAGAAGATCTATAGGTTATGACTTCACGTATCGTCCCTGTGGGTCAAAAAACCTTTTGTGTTTTTCCTAAATTAAAGGTATATTCAGTGATTTCACTTAATTCAAATATCACTTATTTTTTTGTTTTGTTGTGATAATCCTCCCTACTATAGAGTGTGCTGGCCATATAAGGAGTTCCTCCCTGTCCCCAGTTAACCCCTGGGGGTCAAAAAACTGTAGGTTTCGTTTTTAACTCTCTATCCTGATTGGACGAAAGGCTGGGTCCCACAGCCAAAAACGAAACCTAAGGTTTTTAGAGTGAAATCACTGAATATACCTTTAATGTCCTATAACTCACTCCGTGCCACAGGACGCCTTTGGACGCCTCCCCCTTATTGTTCTATTTATATTGTCATTTTACAGTGTTGCACAAAAGTAGCGATGAAAAGGCTAAACACACAGTGTGTCACGAGTGGTCTATATTCGTGACACACTGGCTTATTGCTTATTTGGGATTCAAAACCTATGGCTATAAATGCCCTATAATATATATATATATATATATATAATTGGAAGGAGCATCAGCCTTATTTTGGTTTGAAAGGAAATAGCATCGTAACAACATAATTATTTGTGTCATTGTAAAAATGCCCGTCAGTCATTATTTGACTGAAATTGCCTCTACACCAAATATCTAGTGGAAAACAGCCAGCTACAACAGTATTGCTCAAAACACAACACATTTTGTTTATCAGTTGTAATGAAGTGTTCATTTAAGTTGTAGAGAAAAGTAAACTTATCTAAATATAAATTATAGGCTAATATGCATCGTCATCATAATCAAGTTTTGGTTAAAGTGAATGTGCCTATATTTTTTTTAAGGGACCAAGCACGAAGGGACTGACTTCTTGGTCCCTTATTGTTTTTGTCTTCTTCTGCCAAAAGCAGCAGTTTCTGGCTTAACTGTGCAGTTGGTTTTGGCATTATGGTAGAGGCCTATTCCAAACGGTTAGGACGCGAAGCCCACGACCATTGGCCAAAGGGTGGCACTATTGCACTCAATTGAAAATAAACTTTGAACAGCCGTAGGTCATGAACCGTTTGACCGGCGGCAATAAAACTTTCATATTATGTCTCCTCATGCCGAACAACTTTAGTGTTCTGACTTTTGACCTCTGACCTTTAAGATCACCGGCAATTTTGAATTATAAATAATTTCTTCGGTCAGGTTGTTGTGCCGTGATTCTCATCATCGTAGAATATTTATATAATATGCATTTATATTTATATAGGCAAACCTGTTCAAGTAGAGAAATGTACATAAATGTTCTCATCATGAATGATTATAGGCATAGCTTCAAATGAATATTGCAACCAAAATGTGAAGAATCATTTTACAAACAAACAAATATATGGCAGGCAGCTGCTATCCAAAAGCTTCACCGATGTCCACAGTACTGTCCCGTTGCAGATGGAAAACTTCTGGATCTGGGCAGTAGAAGACGAAAGATGTCCCTAATTGACAAATGACTTGATTAGAATGTTAAGCTATTGGCTATTATTGAGCAAAACAAAATTAGTTTGTCATGATTTGTCACGATCCGAGTTTACTTTCAAATGAACAGTACCGCTGGTTATGGAGTCTGGAAGAATCGTGTCCGTGGTCCCCGCTGGCATCTCGCTCTTCCAGCAGCTCGAGTCAACCTCGCTTACAACTTGTACACAGACCAAATAGCATCCAGCTGCCTCTCACACAGACGGCTGGAATGCCTGGTGACGCGGCTACTCCATAAGCCACAGCAGACAGACAGCTGTCGCCTGGCTCTTCTCTGTCTTCACCTTAGACTCAGTATATAATAGAGACATCACCGATAGGAAACACTGAAGCGCAAAATACATGGTGGACAAAAGTGGTATTGCACTATGGGCCCATATGGGCCAGGCACTATGCATTGCGTGTGTTCATGTGCTGTGCTCCATACGTGAACACTATGTTTCATACTGTACGTGAACGTGCGCAATGATATTCAACGGCCCAGCGCGTTCACATATGGCCCAAGCACTGTTTCCAACCCGGAAGAACGCCTCATGCGCTGGGTGAGCAACTCAATGCAAGTGGATGAGAGGAGAAATCCGGTGACGTCAATATTATATATAAGTCTGGTCTTCACTAGCAGCTTTCTTCTCTTGACTAATCTTTATTATTTCTTTCTTGTTATTTGAGCTGCATTTGGATTTTCCCCTGCTGCTCCGTCATGTTGTAAACAAGATATACACATGCTCTACAGTGGGGGGATGCGTCTCCTCACGAGGAACAAATGTGGTATGGGGACCTATGACCTCTGACCTTTAGATCACCCACCATTTTGAATGATATGAAAAACAGCTAAAAATCGATCTCCCGGGATCTTTGATCAAAATGCACAAATATTTAAACATGGACCTATAGTCCTATACAGACAAAATAATCTTGATCTGTGAATCAATGAATACTGCAGTTTTATGATAATTCTTTTTCTGCCCCTAATACATGCATGCAGAGTCACATGTTTATGAAAATTGGCTAAAGGGCGCTATAGAAATAATTTCAAAATGAAAACTTTGAACAGGCATAACTCACGCCTCGTTTGGCAAAAAGCCATGGTTCTTGTTTACACATGTGCCTTGACTCATGCGGAACACATCTGTCACTTTGACCAGAAAGCTCCGCCCTCAGATGTTCCACCATTTTGAGCAGTTTGCGTGAAATGTTCTACACACAATCTATGGACCATTATCTGAAGTCCCAGTTGAAGAGAAAAGTTTGTACGTGAAAATTTGTAGAAAAAATATAGCTGCCAGCAGCGATAACGGGCACTTTGAACAGGCATAACTCATACCTCGTCTGTCTGTCGGTCTTTCTGTAGGCTATGTTCGGGGTAGCCTGACCTAAGCAGAGACATTTCTGGTCTAGAGGGGCGGGTCGCGCCTCAGAAATGCGCGCACCCTGATTGGATCTCATCGATCTGTCCGTCACCCCCGGCCCCTCCTCTCGCCCCTAGTGCAGCGCTACGTCACATCATTTAGAGCGACGCCCACCCGGAAGGGTTGACTCCCACTTTTAGACTGGTTCAGCCCACGGCTTTTTCCAGGCTTTCATCTTTCGCGCAGACGAAATGAAAGCCTGGGTATCGAGGCTATGTTCGGGGTACGAACAGCTGCAATACCACTGGGTGACCCAAAGTGGCACTGTTGAGCAGCCTAAAAGGGCTTATTGCTTGGTCCCGTCGTATCGCTGCTTGCAGCTATATATATTTATTTTATCCTGTTCTCCCAAATTGGTGGTGGTGGTGGGGGGGGGGGGGGGGGGGTACTGAGTATAGCTTTACCTTCTTGGGTTATGATGCGTTAAAGTAATGTGATATGGTGACAAATCAGAATAGGGCTGTTGTCACAAACATCCTCTATCCTTACTGATTGTCTTTCAAAGGCTAAAAACAGGTGACAAATGTGATTAGTACTGAAGTCGTGGATTAAAACGTTGATCTTCCACCATGCCATGGATCCATATGCCACATTTCACTTTCATATCAACTGCAGTTTGATCCCACGGCTCGCATCTGTCACCTGAAGGACAGAATACAGATTAGATTAGAGATTAGATTACCATGCAGGTCTACAGTATGAAAATAATGTTTCTGTGGATTTTCAGAACAGCTAATGCTAAAAAAGTGTTTACTTCCCAAAGTCACAAAAACCAATCCAGAGTTAGCTAAGGCACAGTCACCAGTGATGCATCTGTGGCAAATATTTAAAGATTTGAAGAAACATCAGCCTTATTTTGGTTTGAAACCAAAGAACTTCTTGACCATTTCTACATAATAATTATGTGTGTCATTGTAAAAACGCCAGAGCTCTATATAGCCTACTATGCCCATCATTGTTTGTGTCAATGCCATACCTGTATATCTAGCGGGAACAATCTGACCTACAAACTTGTAGCTACAGTATTGTGCCGAATATAAGATGACTCTAAGATGACGAATATAAGATGACTCGATTATAAAATGACCCCCATTTTTGAAGACTCATTTGTGAAAAAAGAACATTGAATGTCAAATAGTCTAGTCCCCGAGTCTTATATACAGGACAATAGGGTATTTTTTGCTGAATGTTCGCCGAATAGGTATTTTCTACAGCATGTTCAGTGGCTTAACTTGATTTAAGGCACATTTGGTACCATGTACCGGTACTTACTTTTCCATTGCAGATATTACCCTTCAATATGAACAAAACCATTTACCCTGTCATTGGTTGCAGGGTGAGCCATTTACTGTAGTCACCCTGGATAAGAGCACCTGCTAAATTGTATTGTAAAATTTGTAGCTGGTTATCATTAGTGACATCCAACAAACCCTCTGTATATGAGAGCGTTAAAGAATAATGGCAACTTCTCTGAAAAGGATTTGTATTTCCTACATTTGTATTTTTATTGACCTACAAGCTCATAGCGCGTAGGTCTGCTATTTAAAAAAAATCGAAGAACGACTGATGTAGAAGACATTTTTAGAATCTGATCTCAGGTCAGAATGGAAAACTGTCAGGATGTAGAAGACATTTTTAGAATCTGATCTCAGGTCAGAATGGTTTAAGTGAGAAATGGCTAGCCATGCAGTTGCTCAATATTTGATATACATGCTTAAAGTGTGTTAGCAGTATTTGCGAGCTTCCATGCATGCAGTAGAGGAGTTCATGATGACACAATCAGTAGTCTTGTATTTGATAGCATTCTGGTTGGTTGGTTGATTCAATTGATCGATTGAAAAAATGCATACTGTATGCATAATAATAACCATATTTTTGTCATTTGACAGACCTCCAAATGATTCTGGGTCACAAACAGGGCTGTTTTACACATTTTGTTTCTCACATCATCTTATTCATGATGACAATGTTTGCACATGAGCACTAGAGTTGTAACGGTGGGGTGAACAGGGGACAAAGGAGCGCCACGTGAATCATTCACGATGTGCCACCCCCACAGGACCTGAGCACCAGGACAGCAGAGAAAATCTTGATTTATACTTAGTTGTGTGCTGGTATCTTTCACTGAAAGCAGCAGATCTACAAGCTCACAATGTGCCGCGTTTCAACTTTCAACTGTGTGTGTGCGTGCGTGTGTGTGTGCGTGTTGGGGGGGGTGGGGGGTGGGGTGCAGGTCTTGGAGGCAGAGTGTGCCAGCTCCCCAAGGTGCCCGTTGTGTTAGGCAGCAAACTGCTGCAGTCACCTCCACAGGGGCACACTGGGGTGCCACTGCTGACACCCCAAACACACACACGCACGCGCGCATGCATGCACAGACCTACGCAAATGCACATACATACACAAAGGCATCCGTCTACTAAAATCAGTACACACACACACACACACACGCGCGCACACACATTCAGAGGAGGAATTCCTTCTCTGACATCACTGCAATGGCACCTCATAAAACATGTCCACACACAGGCGTGCGTGCGTGCGCGTGTGTGTTGCAGTAGACTGCTGTACGTGGCGTCTTTGATTGTGAACATTCAGCACTTCTTCTTGGCATGAGATATCTTTACCGCCACACCCCCACCCTCCTTCGCCCCCACCCCACCCTGGCCGCCAGACTTCACCCTCCACCAGGCATCTTCCTATCGACCACATGTCTAATTGATTGGCGCCTGTCAATCACATATCACCGGCACCAGCCAGTCGTCAGCGGGTTACATGACACATCGAGAGGTTTTCACTCTCTAGAAGTGTCTGACCTTCTGCCACAAAACCACACTTGATGTTGCACTGCTGTTGCTGTTGTTATCTCCACCACTCCACTGAAGGCCAGGGACGGACATGATGTTTTGTGTGTGTGTGTGTGTGTGTGTGTGTGTGTGTGTGTGTGTGTGTGTGTGTGTGTGTGTGTGTGTGTGCGTGTGCGTGTGTGCGTGTGCGTGTGCGTGCGCGTGCGCGCGCTGATCGACGCAAATTAGTTGATTGCAGGTGTACGTGCAATAAACTAATTTGGTTAAAAACTATAATCTGCTTAACAAACTGACTACCGTGCCAAGCACAGAATATTTCATCATATGACCTTTTCACTGGTTTATACAATATGTTGTCTAAAAACAACACAATGTATAGTTATACTATGCTGCTAGGAAACGGATATAACCGGAAATTAACCAGAAGTGTAAATTGTGCCTGCTGTTTGCATGTTTACTTTGTTTTCACCCTGGAGATGTCGCGGGTTCCGTGGGTCGACAAAATATGGTAAAAACACTGTCTCTATGGCCGACAAATTAATTAATTAATACCTAGTAATCAATGTGTTAACGTTTCATACACAGGTCCAGTAAAACTCAAATTTGAATCACACATAGAGAGGACTCTAAAACACCCATAGGGGCACAACAAACGCTACGAATGCCACTGAATGATTGTTGCAGAAGAATTACCCCCCCCCCACCCCCCAATTAGGTACAAATGATTATGTGTGACTGCAATATGACAATGAACATCAAACAGGGTTTTGATATGCCATACGGTAATTTGCCCACAAAATGAAATTGGCATCACATGTTGAGGTCCACCTCCAAAAGCACTTTCACGTCGTCACATACTGTAGGAGGCATCATGAATGCAAAAATATATTTTTGTTGTAGATGCTATTTCACAGTTTCCTTGCGTCCCTGGCAGCTGCATCCCACAACTTACCCAGCCTGCCCTGGTGGAGATATGTGCCCCTTTTTACATTTACTTATGTTGTACAGCCTATTCTGAGCTGTAGTAACACAGTGCCAGGTACAAAGAACAGTGTCACCCTGATTGTAAATGCATAGAATAGGACATGAAAGTGGCCGCAGACTGCATTGTTATCTTCAGTCAGTGTTTTCTGTTGCAGAGGTGGAGTTCTATTATTCTGTGCACACTTTGTACAAACTATTGTGTACAGTAGTAATTAGTTAGAAGTAATAGTCGATAACAAGCTCTTCCTATTAATACGATTTCATTCCCATTTTGAACACAAGGGACATGATCTCTCAAGTCTCTATCTTGAGGAATCAATCAGTAATCTTTCATCATCTCTGAGCCCTGCAGTCCAGCTGGGATTATCCCAAATAAGGGGTGGAAGACGGGGGTTAGTGTTGGAATGGCTCCAGGAGCTGTATTCACTGACCTTTTCAGAGGTCATATTTTGGTCCCTTGTTATTTTAGAGCCCGCAGAAACATTCCTCTCTCCCCCTGATTAGCTGTGAGTGGGACGGACACAACCCAGAGCTCCTCCTGACCCGCTCCGCGTCCAGTGCACAGATAAACAAACACAACATGCATTTTAGACCAGCGGGGACCATTCATGATGTGCCATGGATGACCAACCAACCACTGACTTGAGGGAGACCACTTAAACCCTATATACATATTCAAGTCTCTTCACTCAAAACGGCCGATCTACAAGCTAACGAGTCGCGTGCAACGTTTGTGGGCTTGTAGATCGACTATTTAGGATGACTGCAGGTCGCCCCTGGAATAATAGGGATGTGAGTGTTCAAGTGGTGATGAACTGAGATGGTAGTTTCTGGTTGAAATAAAACACCTGCTTACTTTTAGCTAACCATGACACATGTCCAGTCCATCTCATCCCACAGGAACGCTTCCAGAACCTCTCAGGCATACAGCAGGCTGCTGTCTGCTCTCTGGTGTGTATGACATTTTTGACGTGCAAAATACTGCACATGCGTACTTACAGTTGTCAACTACTATGAGTTAAAACAGTGGTTCTCAAAGTGAGGTCCGGGGACCCCCAGGTGTGCATGAGGAGGTTATAGGCAGGGGGTCACCAATAAATTAGTTTATATAACATCAAAATTTGTTTAACCATGTTAAACCTATATCAATCAATCAAGCTCAAACTGCTGAAAAAAAAACGTGGAAAATGTGGAATAGGCCTTGTCACGGGGCAGCCCGTGCCCTATAGACAATAGTAGAGACATTGCACACAACTTACAGCTGCTTCCATTTGATGATCATCATGCCGGCCGGCTTGGAAGTGTTTGTTTTGGGTGTAGCTGTTTGCAATATTATTATTATTATAAAGTGTTTTTGGTATCTAAAGTCTAAAATATAATGGTTTTGCTGTTTTATAGGATATCAGATATATGGAGATTAGTTATTTGGCGGTCATTCAATTGCTAATCAGTGTTCTGGGTTTAAACAGTTTCTTACGTTCTTAGTTTGTTGTGTTTATTCAGTTTAGCTTTTCAAGTGTTCATTTCAGAGTTTGAAGTTATTTTTGGCCAGCCTTATTCGCGTCATTGTCATTGTCTGCCTAGGCCCACTGTGTATATGCTGCACTGCTATTTAGTAGGTGTTTGTGGAGGGAAATAAACATAAAAAGCCCTGCATTTCTGGACTTTTAACTGTTCTTGGAGCCATCGGCCAACTTTACAGGCCTACTTTTGAAACATTGTAACAACACAAATCGTGTATTGAGTGTCTATGGCACAACATAATTATTTTCAGATTGGACTATGTCACACCCAAATGCATATTTATTTTATTTGGGGGTACTTTTGACATGGAAAAAGTACCACTGAGAACCAGTGAGTTATATAGCTATGGTTCCATGCTAACGTACAGTAGTTTAGTTGAAGTTAATGTAAATGGTTTATAGCGATTCGATTACCACGGCACCATGTGGTGAAGCAGATTCCATGTGTCAACCTCATCTATATGGCAGTAAAGCATCCCAGATTGTGTGAATCCTCCTCAGAGCAGTAAAATCTTCTGAGGGTTTATGGGATTCCCCCCCCCCCACCCTCCCCTTCAGCACACGTGAGGTGGATTTATGTTTGCCAGCATCTGCGATGAAGATTTTATTCTGTCATAAATCCCTCTAGGCGTGTGTGTGTGTGTGGGTGTGTGTACATGTGCAATGTGCATGTAAGAGTGCAAGTACAAGTTGTGTGTGTGTGTGTGTGTGTGTGTGTGTGTGTGTGTGTGTGTGTGTGTGATTTAGTATGTGGTGGTCATGCAATAGGGAGCCGTGTGTGTGTATGGGGGGGTTAATCTCATCGACCCAGGCTTATCTAGTCTCATATTGTGGCTTGTTTCAATAAGAATGGTTAATATCCAGTAACACAGATCAGTCCACATCCCATCAACACTTTCATCGTCTTGACCATTGTCGTCTTGACCATGTATTTCAACTTGGGGAAACTGCGTGCAGAAGTGTGTGCGTGCGTGTGCTATTTAGACCTACTCTGGTCAAGCTGTAAGTTACTTTGAAGCACAAAATTATTTTCTTTGACCTCTATGTGACTATTTGCCTATTTTCCATGGTGTTTGTTGACTAGGATTCATGCCATTATTGTGTGTGTGTGTGTGAAGCAGGGTCTTGAATCCACAAACGGCATAAGCCATGGATCTGTTGTGCTGCTCATTATTAACTTCACATTAAATTGTTTCGATCTCTGCTGTTCCAGAGGGGCCACTTAAACACCAACTGTACACAGAATGGTGACCTCTATTTACATTAAACATTCGAATTGATGTGAAAATTGCAGTTTGTGCATTACGGAAATGCTGCATGATAAACAGCATCTATTAGCCATGTTAAACCTCTAGAACAGGTTTGCACAAATAAAATGTTATGTAAGCGTTGGCTGGGTGCCTGGGTACACTGTGAGGCACTCAAAACTCAGTATTCACCATTACCCTGACTTATTTTAGTGAACATCTTCATGTTAACTTTGTGTCTCATTACTTTAGAAGAGTTGACAGAGATTAAACGAAAACGTAGAATGTTTGTATTGATGAGAGACAGTATACTCTACTGACTGATGTTAAGTGATGTCTCACCTGCACATGAGACTATACACACAATTGGTCTATATTTTCTACTGTGAAGTATTTCTAACCTTGCATTTGGTTCTCCTATTAGGATATTTGACATTATAACCTGTTTTCATTGCTTCTTTCTTTCTTGAAAATAGAAATGGTGGAGCTAATTTACCTAGAGAATGTTACCTACTTTTATACCTGTAAACCTGTGATGTGACAATAAAGTAGAATCTTGGTTCAGGATATCTTGATATTGATATCTCTCTCTCTCTATCTCTCTATCTCTCTCTAGGTCCATATTGTACTGTGTGTTTGGAGTTGCTCACATTCTGACTGAATGCTGCGAGCTCTCTCCTCTTTGACGCTGTATTCAGTGACATAGAGAGGTTCAGTCATGGCCAGGACTATTCCCAGAAGAGTGTCATCCCCTCCGGAGGAGTGAGCAACGCACAGAGATCTGACTCCCACACTTCAAAAAGTGAGGGTACCAGTTAGAGTCAACGAAGGTTCCTCAAATGAGATGATGACGTTTTGAAGCCCTGCCAATAAGACTCTTTATATCATCTGCCCCTGTTGTCTGGGGTCTCCTTTTTACCTCCACTTGTCCTCAGTAGCCTGTCAACATGCGTCCGTCTCTGGCCACCGCGGTCCTTCCGGCCAGGACGCGCTCCCACAACACCCCTAACCTGTCGGTGGGGAGCCGCGATCACCTGTCGGCCCCTCGCCGACGCAGCCCCCACCTGCGACACACCCTCAGCCCCGACAACCTGCGCAGCCTGGCGGAGAGGGGCGGGGCGCACTCGGACACCACCTCCGTCATGAGCGCCCCCATCGGCCTGTCGAGGGCCAACAGCGACACAGACCTCGTGACGTCACAGGGTCGCTCGTCTCTGACGGCCAACACACTGGAGTTTACGATGGGCCGCGGCCAGAACCTGGTCATCTCGTGGGACATCAAGGAGGAGGTGGACGCCACAGACTGGATTGGCCTGTACCACATCGGTGAGCCTAAAATGTAAAGATAGACTGATGAAAATCGCTGGGAAGTTGTCGCTGTTTCTCAGTCATGTTATGAACGTGGAATGTATTTTAGCTTGTTTATATGGATGACAGGCTGGCGTATGCACACAGACTCTCTGTCCCAAAGATCGCCAGCACGCTGCAGTGGTTGAAATTGCATTATAAAACATTGAGCGGTAGCCACGCCTACTAATCATGGTTACATTGATTAGTATTGCATTTGTCCCCCAAAGTCGACAATTATTCAAGCATTGTTGACTACATGAATCCCAGCAGCCCTATTCTGGGAACATCTTAAATGCAAAACATTCTGCAAAAATAGAAGAAGAATATTGGCAAAATAGAAGAACCCGAACCTTAGGCGAAAATAAAAGAACAATTTGCAAAAATGGCCACTCAGAGGAAAATAGTGGATTTACAAGCTTATTACGAACTTGAAGATTTTGAAGATCGCTAATTGACATTTAACAAATCATAATGCTTTAAGTGGGTAACTGGGGACTTGAAAGAAAATCTAACAATTACAATGTGCCTCAAGCTCAGACATCATACTCGTACATTAAAACATCGAGAAAAATCACACCAGTCTGAAGCGAGTGGTGCAACAGCACCCCCTAAAACAACCATGCTGTTTTCGTGCTCAGACCCACCCACCCAGCCACCACACCCACCCACCCACACACATAGCTCCGTAAGGGAGTGGTTGCTCCACTCAAAAACTTAAAACATGGACCTTTAGCTTTGAAATCATTCAGGACCTAAGATGACCTGACACTAGTCCTCTTTTAAACGGTTTAGAGACAACCAGCTGATCCTGGTGTTTTAATGTGAGAGCAGAGGATAGTCAGGATCCTCCAATGCAGTAGTCAATACTGAAACACAAGCTCTGCACTGAGGCTGAAGGCTGAGTCAACGGCGTGTACGATAACACACACACCATCACAAAACTACACACGCCTCCCCGTGCTAGCCGGGTCTCCAATAATGCCTGCTGATCCTGCTTAGGGACAGTTATTTGACAGGAAGGAAATAAATTGACCCACGTGCTGATGAGTGCTGTCGCACTCCAACAAAATATGTGTCCATCCCGGTGAAAAACAATATGCCAATTGTGTACAGCCAGCATTATTTGTTGACACAGATTTAGTTTTTAAGTCGAGTTGGGTCAAATCAAACTTTAACCCTATATACATCATTCACCAGTGTCCCCCAGGGGTCACTCACAATGCATCCTACTGTGAGTGATCTCTTCTATTTTTGACGGGAGCTAGCCCCCCAGCGTTGTGTGATTTGATTGGCTGAGCACCCCTTAACGATGATTTGATTGGCTGAGCAAAGTACGAATTGACGATAAAAAGTGAGGACAGAAAAACACAAAATTGTGATTGTCCGGAATGAGATGATGCATGATGATAAGAGCGCCCCTCACTTCATACGGGTGTGATTTTCTTTTACCGAATGTTTGCCTATTATGACATGACCAGAATTGTGATGCTGGGTTTCATGTGGTTAACTGACTTGTGCAGATCATCACATACACATACAGTATGCATGTACAGTATGCATGCAGAGATGCAAAGTAAATCCACAAACATAATTAAGATTTCCATGCAAATGAGAAGCTTTCTGGATGAGTGTTGTTTCTTAAGACAGAACTACATTAAGCCGTCCTTGATCTCCCCTCATCAGGTAATCAATGCATCAATTAAACCCACATTGACCTCTAGGTTTTTTACGGTTTGGATCTGATGGCTCGTTAACCTCTACAGTGTGTGTGTGTGTGTGTGTGTGGGGGGGGGGGGGGGGGGGGTTGGTGGTATTGGTGGGGGGAGAGGGGGTCGTGACATGGCGCCGGATCTCAGAATATTGATCAGGATGCCAGTAGCACTTCATTACCTTGCCCAGGGTCCTATCCACTGGGGGCTTTACTGCACACATGCAATGATAAGCGCACAAACATGCATGCACACACACACACACACACACTCTC